>NC_135857.1:11981047-12321047 GCF_031162955.1 Sander vitreus | reverse complement strand
AACGTAATACGTCAGGAATCCAGACAGGACAGCTGGATCGGAGATGGCACAAGGGCGCCTGTGTGCCGTTTGTGATTCTCTTCTTTTCTGTCTGTGTCCTCTTCCATTTCTCTGTACCCTTTTGTTTGGTCTGCACATGTCAGCACATCTTCCCCATGACCCTGATGTTGTGTCCTGTCCAGAGTCGGTGAATAGTGCTTCTCTATTAGTGGAACAGAGCAGCTACAGAAGTCTGCAGCAAAACAGTTCTATTAGTCAGAAATGCAGCTATAACACAAAGCAGCACTGGTTACGGAGACGGGAGTCTGTTGCACTTTGGCATTGTTTTACATTTTTCTTACTCAGTATGCTTTCGGTCATGTTATTGTTTTTGATTATCTTACTATGTCTGCTTTCGTTTATGTGATAACGAGAAACTCTCTGATGGGAATTGTTCCTCTGCCTGCGGGTTTCCCTGGCTGGTCAACTGCAGCAAGAGAGATGTCATGTTTTTGTCAGAGCAGTAGGAATTGAACCCAAATACTGTTCTGACCTGTGGTTGAGTAAAAACAAGGGAGGGATTTGGTGAGGAGTAAACAAATTGACAGAACTGAGCGGAAAGGGTTAGGAGGAGAGGTAAAGATGGAAACCAGTGGTCTGGTGGTGATTTGAAGTTGGCAGGGGAAGGCAGGTTAGAAAGAGGCTGTCATCACTTTTTATCTGCTTGTGAGAAAGAGGTTTTACAGGGCAGTAGCGAGGCCTCTCTTTTCAGAGGTGAAACAACAACCTTTGACAATAGATTTATGATTCTTGGCATTCTCTTGCACCTTGGGATGAATGGTTCAAGGCAGAAGGTGCTTTGCTACCTCTACTTCTTGAATAGACTGATCCTGCACAGGCTTGTAGTCATGTAAAAGGGAAGAGGGCAAGTACCTGCTGTTTGTACCTTTGCAGTATTCACATGCATGCATGTAAACACACATACAAACAGTCACAGATCGAAGGCTGTTTTTTTACTTGAACCTCTTGGTATGTGCCTTACATTCCACAGATAACCATGAAGTGCCTTTCGAACACATGTGGTTGCCTGTTTGCTCCTGCGCTCGATATATTGAATACATTAAGTATTTCAGCTGTTTAAGCATGAGAAAGCGACCTGTCATGGTGGTGTGTTGCGTATGTGCACATGAATCTGTCGGCAGTTGTCCAGCTGTCAAAAGCAACGACTAACAGATGCTGTTCCCACAGAGCAGCTCGGATGTTCGAAGAACTGCGCATTCAGTACAGAGAAGTAACCAGGCCCTTTTATCAAAGCCCTTTACTCTAGCGCCACCAGCAGGTTCACAATTGGGGTGAGAGTAAAATATCTCAACAACATGAAATTTGGTACGTACATCCATGTTCTGTGTTTTTAATCTCACCCCATCATCAGGTTAAAGTTTTTCCAGTACTCATACAGTTAAAGACCAAATACTTGCTAAATTAAAGGTCTCATATTGTAAAAATGAGATTTTATGTCTTGTTTATAAAGCAGGTCGAGGTGCTATATAAATACTGTGATAGTATTAAAATGCTCAATCCACAGAGGAATGCACACAGCCCTTATTCAGAAACTGTGCCTTTTAAACGAGCCGCCAGGACTTCCGTAAGGTTGTGATGTGACAACTGTAGTATACAGTAGATAAGTTTAAAGTGCCGTACATTGCTGTTTAAGTCATTCCCCGGCTGCAATGATGGTGCAGACTCCAAGAGGACAGGTGCTGATACCCGGAAACACTTTTTTGGGATGGGGCCTCAAAGAGACGGGCGCTAAAGATTTTAGACAGCCTGCATACAGGTATATTTTAGACAAACAGTATGTGAAAATTAGAAAATGCATTTCCTGCAGAAAATGCTTGTGAATGCTGAAAAGCTAAATTGCCAAAGCTAAACTGCATTGCTGGAATAACTGCATAAGAAGAAGTTAAAGTAGTGAGAATAGTTGGAAAAGTGGGAATGGTTTTAATTAGTATGACTTTAACAATCATTTATTAAACAAAAGTGGAATATTTGAAGGTTTTTTAGAAAAGTAAAGTCATGTCGACAAGTCATAAAAGTCAAAATAGTATATCGAAAAAAGTCACAGTGTAGTTTGTGGGAAAAAATTTATGAAAAACATAGTATAGTATGTTTAAAAAAAAGTAATTGTATATAAAAAAAAAGTGGTATATCAAATAAGTCATAGTATGTTAAATAAAGTGATAAAAAAATTCATAGTATGTAATTATAAAAAGTCATAGTATAGTATGTTGTAAGAAGAAGTCATACTATAATAGGTCTGAAAAAAAGTGATAAAAAAGTAATTGTATAGTATGGCGAAAAAAAGTGATTTAAAAAAAAGTCACAGTATAGTGTATCGAAAAAAAGTAATAGTATAGGTCAAAAAAGTAATAAATTCATAGTTATATATGTTGAAAAAAGTAATAAAAAAAGTAATAGTATTGTATGTCGAAAAAAAGTGTAATGTGTCAAAATAGTCATAGTACAGTATGTCGAAAAAGTGATGGTAAAGTATGTCGAAAAAAGTCATACTGGGAATCCACCCTGGATCAGAGTATACAGTTCCTACTTGCTGTTGCTATTTGGAGTGGTGTTGACCTATGAGCCATTGTGATACCAAATAGAGAATGTTGAAAACGGTTATCATAGTATGTCAAAAAAGCCATTAAAAAGTCATAGTATAGTATATCGAAAAAAAAGTCATAGTATGTCGGAAAAAGTGATTAAAAAAGCCATAGTATAGTATGTAAAAAAGTTATAAAAAATGCGTAGTATAGTATGTCAAAAAGTCATAGTATAGAATGTAGAAAAAAGTGAGAAAAAAGTCATATTGTAGTATGCTGAAAAAAGCGATGAAAAGCCAAAGTTGATCATAGAAAAAATCGTAAAAAAGTCATAGTATGTGGAAAAAAATTTGTAAAAAAAAGTCCTAATATAGTATGTGGAAAAGTTTATAGTATGTGGAAAAAAGTAATAAAAAAAAAAAAAGCCATACTATAGTATGGCACAAAAAGTGATAAAAAAGCCATAGTATAGAATGTGGAAAAAGTGATTAAAAAGCCATAGCCGTATGTCGAAAAAAGTCATATCGGGAATCGAACCTGGGTCAGAGTTTGCAGTTCCTACTTGCTGGTGCAATTTGGAGCGGTGTTAACAACTGAGCCATTATGATAACAAATAGAGAAAGGTGAAAAAAGTCACCAAAGTATAGTATGTCGAAAAATGTGATAATAAGTCATAGTATAGTATGTCGAAAAAAGTAATGAAAAAGTCATATGATAGTATGTCGAAAAAAGTGATTAAAAGTCATAGTATAGTACGATGGAACAATTGTAAAGAAGTCATAGTATAGTATGTCAAAAAAAGTCATAGTTGAATAAAGTGATGAAAAGGTCAAAGTATAATGCAGTATGTCGAAAAAGTCATAGTATAGAATGTCGAAAAAAGTGATAAAAAGTCATAGTATAGTATGGCGAACAAAGTCATAGCATAGTACAGTATGTCGAATAAAGTGATAAAAAGGTCATAGTATAGGATGTCAAAGAGTGATGTAAAAGTCACAGTATAGTTTGAAAAAAGTGATAGTCATTGTATGTATGTCAAAAAAAAGAGATAAAAAGTCATAGCATAGTATGTCGAATGAAGTGATAAAAAAGTCATAGCATAGTATATCAAAAAAAGCGGAAAAAGTCGTATAATGTCGAAAAAGTCATAGTATAGAATGTTGAAAAAAGTGATAAAAAAGTCATAGTATAGTATGTCTGAAGAAGTTTTAAAAAGTCATATATTATGTCGAAAAAAGTCATAGTATTGTATGTCAAAAAAAGTGATAAAGTAGTAGTATAGTATGTCGAAAAAAGTTATCAAAAAGTCATAGTATTTTCAGTAGATTTTATTTTTTATTATTATGTTCTACATTGTGGATGAATACGTCATACATCAAACTATGAAAAAACACCAATGGAATTATGTAGTAGGAAAAAGTCAACTACAAATCAGGATTTGTTTTATATTTTAGATTCTTCAAAGTAGCCACCTTTTGCTTTGATGACAGCTTTGCGCACTCTTGGCATTCTCTCAATCAGCTTCATGAGGTAGTCACCAGGAATGGTTTTCAATTAACAGTTGTGCATTGTCAGAGTTAATTTGTGGAATTGCTTGCCTTTTTAATGTGTTTGAGACCATCAGTTGTGTTGTGCAGAGGTAGGGTTGGTACACAGCGATAAACAGTAAAAAGCCCTATTCAACTACTGTTTTAATTTATATTATGGCAAGAACTACTCAACAAAGTAAAGAGAAATGACAATCCATCATTACTTTAACACATGAAGGTAAGTCACTCCGGAAAATTTTAAGAACTTTGAATGTATCCTCAAGTGCAGTCGCGAAAACCATCAAACGCTATGGTGAAACTGGCTCTCGTGAGGACTGCCCCAGAAAAGGAATATCAAGAGTTACCTGTGCTGCAGGGTTAAGTTCATTAGAGTTACAAGCCTCAGAAACCGCAAATTAACAGCACCTCGATTAGAGCCCACATGAATGCTTCACAGAGGTCAAGTAGTAGACACATCCCAACGTTAACCGTTAAGAGGAAATTGCATGAATCAGGCCTTCATGGTCGAATTGCTGCAAAGAAGCCACTACTGAGGAAGAACAACAAAAAGAAGAGAATTGATTGGGCCAAGGAACACAAGAATTGGACATTAGACCAATTAGGGATAAAAAGTCATGTCGAAAAAAGTGATAAAAAAGTATAGAATAGTAGTATAGAATGTCGAAAAAAGCCATAGTATGTCAAAAAAAAGTCATTGTATAGTATGTCGAAAACATTGATAAAAAAAATCATTGTATAGTATGTCGGAAAAAAGTGATAAAAGTCATAGTATGTCGAAAAAAATTTATAAAAATGTCAAATATATGACGAAAAAAGTCATAGTATGGTATGTTGAAAGAAGTGATTTAAAAAAGTAATTATATTATGTCGAAAAAAGTGATAAAAAGTCATGGTATAATATTTTGAAAAAAATGTTTAAAAAAGTCATAGTATAGTATGTCGAAAAAAGTAGTTTTTTGTCTAGACAACATATACAGTAGATGCATGTAATTTATTTTCCATCTCCTACATGGCCTTTCCTAAACTGGAACTAGACTGAATCAGGTGTGTTAATGCAGACACACATTTAAAATACACAGGGCAGTTGTCCACAGAACAATGCCTGATTAGATATTATAATATAATAATCTGGATGATGACACAAGTGGCCTCACATCTATTAGACAAGTGTCAAGATTGCATGAAATAATTGAACATATTGAAAGGTACAAAATATAGGTGGTTGGCCTGATAGGTGTTGATTGCTTTGAGACAATAACATGTATCATTTGATTCCAAAGGTCACACTTTATCAGTCATAATATTGCATTGTGGGTGCACATTGATGGCCTCTGAGTTTAATTATTTTATTGAAAGTGATTGTACTAATGGTTTATGGTGATTTCATACGGTCCATTTTAGTTGAGGAAGAATGACATGACCCTGTGTTTTTACAGCTTATGTGTCCTGAAAAGAATCAAAGCATGTGTACAATGGAAATACAATAATGAGCTCTGACTCATGGAACATGCCTGTTCAAAGCTGTTGAGGTTGTTGTGAAGAGCGTCCACACAAATACCGCTCTGTCTGTACTTATCTGCATGATTCAAGCCAACGGTGCTGAGTCATAGGGGGCCTCACGTACCCCCTCTGGTTCATTTCCTGAACCCCCTTTATCGCTCCCTCTCTTGCTCTTTCTAAATCCTTCAGTAGTAAATGAGAGCAGGTGAAATTGGAGATTGAATTTCGTGGAATCTGACCTGTGCGATTCCACCCAGTCCCCCCCCCCCTCCCAAGAAACACACAAGAGAGAGGGAAAGCAGAAGCAGGTCTTTTCCCTCCTGGGAATCAGCCTTGAGCTTGTTCTCAGTTCCCTGCGACTGAAAACACACCTCTGTTCTCTCATGGAGAGGGGTCGGAGAATGGAGGGAAGGCAAAACTTGCTGGGCAACTAATTTATCTATTTGCCTGTTCGCTTGTGTGCATGCAAGCCTGCTTATATTTGCTGTTGCGTAGTTTAATTTGATTCTGACTGTCCTTTAAATCTGTGTATGTTGTTCGCATATGCAACAGCTGTGGCATAAGATCGGTAATACAAATTCAAAAGGCTTAATACAACTCTCCACAATGTCCAGAACTCTTTTAATGTCAAAACAGTATAATAACTTATTTATGTGTTGTTATGTGTTCTTGTAGGAATGAGCGTGCTCGGTGGATCAGCGCTCTGGGCCAGAATGTCAATAACAACAAGAGTCAGGACAGAACCAGTAAGTTGCCACAAACATTTATTTACACACACACACACACACACACATACACACATACACACATACATACATACATACATACATACATACAGTGGGGAGAACAAGTATTTGATACACTGACGATTTTGCAGGTTTTCCTACTTACAAAACATGTAGAGGTCTATAATTTTTATCATAGGTACACTTCAACTGTGAGAGACGGAATCTAAAACAAAAATCCAGAAAATCACATTGTATGATTTTTAAATAATTAATTTGCATTTTATTGCATGACATAAGTATTTGATCACCTACCAACCAGTAAGAATTCCGGCTCTCACAGACCTGTTAGTTTTTCTTTAAGAAGCCCTCCTGTTCTCCACTCATTACCTGTATTAACTGCACCTGTTTGAACTCGTTACCTGTATAAAAGACACCTGTCCACACACTCAATCAAACAGACTCCAACCTCTCCACAATGGCCAAGACCAGAGAGCTGTGTAAGGACATCAGGGATAGAATTGTAGACCTGCACAAGGCTGGGATGGGCTACAGGACAATAGGCAAGCAGCTTGTTGAGAAGGCAACAACTGTTGGCGCAATTATTAGAAAATGGAAAAAGTTCAAGATGACGGCCAATCTCCCTTGGTCTGGGGCTCCATACAATATCTCACCTCGTGGGGCATCAATGATCATGAGGAAGGTGAGGGATCAGCCCAGAACTACACGGCAGGACCTGGTCAATGACCTGAAGAGAGCTGGGACCACAGTCTCAAAGAAAACCATTAGTAACACACTACGCCGTCATGGATTAAAATCCTTCAGCGCATGCAAGGTCCCCCTGCTCAAGCCAGCGCCCGTCCAGGCCCGTTTGAAGTTTGCCATTGATCATCTGAATGATCCAGAGGAGGAATGGGAGAAGGTCATGTGGTTTGATGAGACAAAAATAGAGCTTTTTGGTCTAAACTCCACTCGCCGTGTTTGGAGGAAGAAGAAGTATGATGAGTACAACCCCAAGAACACCATCCCAACCGTGACGCATGGAGGTGGAAACATCATTCTTTGGGGATGCTTTTCTGCAAAGGGGACAAGACAACTGCACCATATTGAGGGGAGGATGGATGGGGCCATGTATCGCGAGATCTTGGCCAACAACCTCCTTCCCTCAGTAAGAGCATTGAAGATGGGTCATGGCTGGGTCTTCCAGCATGACAATGACCCGAAACACACAGCCAGGGCAACTAAGGAGTGGCTCCGTAAGAAGCATCTCAAGGTCCTGGAGTGGCCTAGCCAGTCTCCAGACCTGAACCCAATAGAAAATCTTTGGAGGGAGCTGAAAGTCCTTATTGCCCAGCGACAGCCCCGAAACCTGAAGGATCTGGAGAAGGTCTGTATGGAGGAGTGGGCCAAAATCCCTGCTGCAGTGTGTGCTAACCTGGTCAAGAACTACAGGAAACGTATGATCTCTGTAATTGCAAACAAAGGTTTCTGTACCAAATATTAAGTTCTGCTTTTCTGATGTATCAAATACTTATGTCATGCAATAAAATGCAAATTAATTACTTAAAAATTATACAATGTGATTTTCTGGATTTTTGTTTTACATTCCATCACTCACAGTTGAAGAGTACCTATGATAAAAATTACAGACTTCTACATGCTTTGTAAGTGGGAAAAACCTGCAAAATCGGCTGTGTATCAAATACTTGTTCTCCCCACTGTACATACATACACATACACACACACCCCTCTCCTTTTAGCCTGCTGCACCACCTTGTGGTCATAAGACAATTTAAAAAATTGGCTTTGTTTAAATTGATTTCAAAACAATTGGCTTTTTAATTCAGATATATTCAAATAAGGAAAGTGTAACTGATCTGCAGTGAGTCACGGACATGTGTTTTATGTGTTGGTTTAGATGTCATGCAGGTGGAGGTGATCAGAACTTACACAGCCAAGCAGCCAGATGAGTTGTCTCTGCAGGTGGCTGATGTGGTGCTGGTCTCGCAGACTGTAGAAGACGGTATGTTCAGCGTTCTCTCTCTCTCTCTCTCTCGACTTTATCGCTCCATCTTTTTCTCTAGCTCTTTCTATAGCTTCCCTCGCCCTCTTTAGTATTCATCTCATTTTCCGCCTTTCTGTTTCACCTGCGCCCTTTCATCATGCACTTTTATACGCTCTCTCCTTCTCCTTTTCAAATCCTATCTGTCTCCCATAATAGGCCTTACACCTGGTTGTGTACTGTAGGTTTAAAACCACATCTTTAAACACACAAGCCCGAAGGTTATTTCCCTTTTGGTGGCCATGGCAACTGACTTTCATGTTAAAGAACAGACAGCTTTGAGCATCAAAGACACGGAGACAGTAATAGCATGAGGAAACGCAACACGTTTCAGTTGTCATATGCAATTTCTCCTCTTAGGCTGGTATGAAGGCGAGCGACTGCGCGACGGAGAAAGGGGGTGGTTCCTTGCCGAGTGTGCCGAACCAATCACGTGCCAGGCCACCATCGAGCGCAACATGCAGAGGATGGACCGCCTCCAAGGGTTGGAGACTAATGTGTGAGCAGGATGAGCCCTGTGCTTTAACCACCGAGGGCTTCTCTCAGCTGGTAGTGATCCTTTGACTCACCAGTAACCTTTCTGTTTAAGAAGTGAACCCAGACAAATGAGTTCAGTGACCTGCCTTCAGGGACTACATGGACCAGGCTGCTGGACTCTTTACAGTGGGATAACATTAAACATGAAGCCATAATTCTTAGATTTCTGCTTAGTGTCCACTAAATATCAGGCATACTGTCCGAGTTTTGAAGCAGAGTGTTCAGAACAAACACAGCACAAAAACGTAGATTTCCTTAATGGCTGATCGGCCCTTGTGGGAGGGATGGCTCGACGGGGATCTGTCACATTTACTAATTCGCAGGTTGGTTGGAAAACTTAACACCCTGCTCCATAATAAATTGGTGGAGTGACATTTGTAAATTTGATTTCTCTCCCAAACATATACTCATATATTTTTTTTTGAGTGTAAGTGATGTGCAATGCAATACTTGAGACGACAGTACCACTATAGGAGGTAAAGTAGACCAAAAAGTGTGACAGCAGCCTGATGTGTGCTCTGGTAATGAGCATCAGGCCATGTAATTAGGAGCTTTTGCCAGTAATAATGTAACTATGAAAATGTTGATTGTGAAAGTGATAATAAGGCAAGACGGTGGGATTGGCAGCTTCTTTACAGTGTGTGGGTTAGTGTAGAAAATCTTGTTTCAGAAGCATCTGATGGCAAGTAAAACTATTACAATTATATTTACAAGAAAAACACAAATGCAATTTGGCTGAAGCCCATGGCACTTTGTGTAAATAGAATAACTCCTAATGAATTGGATAAGAAGAATTACAGTCCTCTGGGAGGTTTAATCTCATATCATCCGCGGGTTAAGCACGAGGGCCAAGTATCTGTTCTCCGCCTTGCCGTTTGTCACCAGTTAATGTCACAACCATCAATCAGACTCAATTTCTCTCTCCATCCACACACAGTGATTTGGACAGCCTGAAATATCACACACACTAGATGCCAGCCAGGGGTGTATATATAAATATCCCCCTTAGGATTTATACCGGTGATGTTACAGAGGCAAGCTGAAATTAATGTGTGTGCTGATGGTGAGACCGGAAGAGAAGAGCGGCCCTACCCAGCCCTGCTTTTAATGCGATTGTCCCGTGTGAGTCATCTTTTTAGTGTTTCCATGCCCGGCCAAAGGAAATGAATGGCTTGGTCAGAGTGTGGTGATAACCCCATCTATCAAGCCCACTGCTCTGGCCCCAGCTCAAATGACAACCACAAATGTTAAGCTGCATGAAGCGAGCTATGACGGTAGCGTGCGGAACACCCAGCAGGAAGGACACGAGTACGCAGACGAAGCTTTGCATTTGCACTCAGGGAAAAGTAACTATGTTACCACACATCTAAGCATGAATTGATCTTTATTTCAATCACTTCCTGTACTTGTAACTATTGTAAATCATTTCTGTACATGTAAATATGTAAAACAGCCTGACTTGTATGTTTTCCAAAATACAGATTTATATTGCTGAAACTTGTTTAGTCAACCTTATATATTTCAATCAGCCACTATAAATAAAAGCCAAATTGCTTGGAACTTGTCATGTTCTCTCAATGATCAATAAGACATCTCTTTTCCCTGAGGACCACTGCTAGACAGACCCAAACAAAATTACTCTACTTGTATTCCTCCAGTAATATTTGGAGCAATAAATTAGCCATGTGCTCTTTGGACATTCAGTACAGATTAATCAGAAATGTGCATAAATCCTGCAGCCAGCAGCACTTTTCCTAGATATTTATGATATCGGCTGTTAAATCAGGGGTTTGCAACTGTGTGCTGCTGAAGGTTAACAGCTATGCAGGTGTTTATTCCAACCAAATGTTATGTGATTTTAGTGAATGCTCTCTCAAAGCTCTAAAACAAATGGTGTTCTCCCATCATAGGACAGATTATGGTTTCACATAAAGCCAGCAATATTTTAGGCCAATGGTTATCAGTTTGTTTTTGAATTCCTAAATTTCAGCCTTGCAAGGCAGATGAACCTAAGCCAGGCAGTTTATTTTTTGTACATCCTTTTATTTATTGTACAGTCCATTAAGTGACATTGCTTTCAAAATAAGAGCATGAATGATCCAAACCAGAAATGCACAGACTAAAAAACAAACAGAATAGCCACAGTGTCTTGGAATATGGATTGGTCCTTGCTAAATAATGACAGAACAGGCAACAAAAGAATATTGGGAGCCATTCAAGTGCATAACATTTTCCAATATTCTTGCATCCTGGGTTTGGCCTTCAGGAGCACCAGCAAAGGCCAGCTGGTTATCATAAATATCCCAACTAACCTCTGTCTAAGGATGCAGTCAGTTATTAACAAGGCTCTTCTCTTCATAGCCAGCCAAAAACCCTGCCACTTTTAATCATCGTCGTCATCATCATCGTCATTGAAATGCATGTGTTGTCCTCTAGGGGCAGGCGCCCACGTTCTGTCATAGCCTTTAGTGCTGCCTGTAGGCTTCTCCTGGGTGGTGATGAGGTCTATGATGGCTGTGATGACAGCACAGTCTTTGGACTGACGGTTTTGCCAGTTTACAGGAGCAGGGTTACGAACTTTCTCCTCCAGCAGAGAATCCAGCTCTTTCTTTAAACTCTGTAGAAAAGACGGAACAGAAAGGTCAGTAAAAAAAAAAAAGTATCTCATCATTCGTTGTGAGTGAGTGCGTGCATGCGTTCCTCGCTTGCCTTGACGAGGTGAGCGATGCGTGCCGGGGATCTGAAGACGATCCACTGGTCCACGGCGATGGTCTCCTGGTCCTCGTCTTTCTGGATTGTGATGTCTCCTCCGAAGAACAGCAGTGAGAACGGGGACACCTCAGTGCAATCGTACAGGAAGATCTGAGGACACGCAGAGAGATGTCGCTAACGCACAACGACAGGAGCTTTACACCAAACCCAATAACACAGTCAGTGACAGGGAAAGGGATCATTATGACACACTGAGCCAGACAGCTCTGTGGTGTGAGCTGAAAGTTTCCCATTAGTGACGAGACGCTGTGCGAATTTGAAATGTGTTTCAGTGCCTCCCGTGTTGGGAGAAATGTCATCTTGCCCTGTCTGTGAATCTTGCAAATGTGTTACACTCTTTTCCATCTGTTTTCCTCCCTGTGCTAAACTGACAGCTGCTTATGTAAAGTAGCTTGATGGAAACCCACCATGGAAAATACCAGTTTTCTTAAAACAAATTAACAAAGTAAGTAAAATTATTGAAAGTATTCAGATAGAAAATAGAAGTAATAACTCTAGTTAGTTAGCCAATAGTAACTCTATGCAATGCACTGATCTGTATGCACACACTCACAGAAGCTACGGAGACTACATGAGCAAAAGACTAAGGTCAAACAAAACCTATTTCAGCTTTGAAGGTAACCGACAGGAGTGTTGAAAATTAGCATCGCAGAGAGGTAGAGAAAGGCGGAGGGAGAGGGTAGGAAACAATTAGGAAAAAAGAAGCAACGAGAGAGCAGGGACAACTGCATTTGCCCCATGAATGTGTAATGTAATGGACCACCAGGGGCAAGTGCGTCACAGGAGATAAAGTTTAACGTCATCCTCACTTTCCCTGGCCTTCTACTTCCTTCTCTCTCTCTCAGTACACAAATGCCCTTGACAATCTCAGCATACCTTTTATAATAGCCACAAATACATAGCATTGTGCACAAAACCACACTACAAGAAAAGAAACATGGCATGATGGCAATAATACTGGTGAAATGCAGCAAAGACCAAGGCAGCAACTTGAGAGACAAAAAGGCACAGTAAGCAATCAGAGAGGACATAAAAGGTCTTTTTACCATCCAGTCATTCATTCATAAAGAGACAGCACAGAAAGAACAAATACAGACAGATGGAAGGGACAATGGGAGTTTAAAGAGGGGCAAAAAAAAGAAAGAGGGGAGGGTGCATTTCATTAAACTAACTTATTCTTCCTCGCGTCCTCTCCCCTCCCGGGACGCGGAAATCTTTCCCCCTCGTCCTCCATCGTCCAATGCCTTACACAATAAATGATAGGCTAAAATCTTAAAAAAATGTTGCCAACTATAGAATTACTATCTTTCCACAGCTTGTAGGAAATGTTTCAGATCAAATTAAATGTAATTCACAGAAAGAGCAATTTACATCGATGTTACTTTTGAACTTTTGTAAGAAATATTTCACTGGGTGATTGCAGCACCTTCACATGACAGACACAGCAGTGCAGCACTTCATAAGTAACTGATGTCGCTTAAGATGGACGCTAAGGAGCCAAATGTTTCTTATTTGGCAGCTGCGACTCGTCTGTCCTCAGTCTCTTCCTCGCATCTCTCTCACATCCTCGCTGGGAGGAGTGAGAGAAGTGAGTGAGGGAAGTGAGGCGACACGTTAGCATATTGAAAAGCACCCAAAGATAGAAAGAGGGAGAGGAGAGAGGGCGGCAGTCAGGGAGCCGTATTGACTGTTTTGCCACCCCCCACCCCCTACCACCACCACCACCACCTCTTACATTGTGCCTGAAAGCTTTGAAGCACGACAGCCTTTGAGAGACAGAGAGTTGAAAGGCAGTGTTTTAATCAAATATTCATTCAGCGCAAAGCTGGCGTGGCACAACTGCCAACCTTCAACCACTGGTCCTTCTTTCCACTCACATGCACCCTTCAGACGGACACATACAAATCCAAACAAGACACAGCAACACACACTCACATGTGTTAAAGCACAGCATTAATACAGCAGTGTTAAACCACAGCATAATGCGTTCCCATGTCCCTTCGCCTACTCACACTGCTCGTTCTCATCTTGAGGTGGTAGATGAGCCATGTGTAGTTGAACTTAGTCTCTTCAGCATTGACTGATTTAGGGTGGATGCACACCTTTCCATCAGCCTGGGTGTACACCTTAACCCTGAGAAAGAAAAGATGTTAGAGTGCGTGTTTGCCTGTAGGTATACTGGTAAAAAAAAAAACTCACATCCCCAACGCATGACAAAAAGAAACATTTAAAACATTTAAGCGTAGTTTTTATTACCATCATCATCGCGATAACTGACGAAAGAACAGAAGAGGAAACATTTACCATTGCTAAAGGTGGAAATAATAAAGAAAGATTTATATTCATTAAAAGGGGAACCATACAGATTTTACACATCACTTCTGTCTAACTCCACCCCTCCAGATTGTTTTCATTTTTTTTGTTTTTTTACTTGTAGTCTTCAGCCCCCAACAGACTTTGCCTCAAATGATGCCAGGTGTATAACCAATACACCTGAATGTGTAAAGTCAATTGGATCGAGTTGAAGATGCTTTCTAGTACTCTTTTATGTTTCAATGCTGTACAGAGATTTTCATCCAATTTCAGTAATAACAGATATTATTGTATTGTATAATTTTGGTCAAATAATTCTACAGATTTCATATATACACATGCCTAGTATGTATGTGTGTTTGTAGGCACATGTTGTTGCCCAGATTGTGTGAAAATGTCTCATCCCCAGAACCAATTTTGTTAAAATAAATCAGAAAGTAGTCCTAGAAACAACGCATTAGGTGCTTTTGGCTTGTTTATACGATGCCCAAAGAATGCCTCCTGCCATTTTAGCATGGAGCGTACCAAAGACAAGTTGAGATGCAGTCGGCAAATCATCTCTAACATGAAAGTAACTAGAGATGTTCCGATACCAGTATCAGTATCGGCTCCGATACTGCCTAAAACGCTGGTATCGGGAAGTACTGGAGTTTATGCACCGATCTGATACCACGTAATAAAGCCCTAAAGAAAAAATACATTGAAGTAGTTTATTTATGTTCTTTTTCCGTTATAACTGACTGTCAAACTGGATAATAAAAGAACGTTCTGTGGCATTCATGTTTCACAAAGAGTTTAACCTGAGCCAGACTGACAACAAAGATAGAAATCATATCACATCCATACAGGGATAGTATACAGTTGTTAAAACATAATAAAATATATGACACACTAGTATCGGATCGGTACTCGGTATCGGCCGATACGCAAGTTCAGGTATCGGAATCGGTATCGGGAAGCAAAAAATGGTATCGGGCCATCAAAAGTAACGCTGTGTTTCAAACTCCTGTGTGTCAGCTGGACAAAACCTGACTGCTGGGTACAAAGCTGCTTGTACCAGACAGTCGGATTTAGCAGCAAAACAAACAACAAGCGCTTCATCGAGCAATGAATCCATTAAAATACTGCAGAGATGTGGTGCGGATGGATGTGAAAACTAAACTGGCTTAGCATCAAGTGTTGAGAATTACTTATGCAGAATAAATGGCCCTGCACTACTGGGTCTAAAGCTGTCACTGAGACAGACAAACAAAAGTGACAGCCCTATAGGGAGAGTATGTGTCCGTCTCCCTGTTGTGTGTGTCTGTCTATTGCACACACAGGGTACCCCCAGGATCCTCCAACTTAAATTCAAGGCTTTTTAAGACCTTTTTAATACCATTTCAAATGAAATTCAATGCCAACTCCGTACCCATTCCGACAGAAGTAGGAGGGGGAAAATGTCAAATTTGTATGCATTTTAAATCCTAGAAAATAATTATGTACAAGTGGCTACTTGAATTAAATAAAACATTTTATTTAAATTACCAGTCATATTTAATAAAATGTATTGGATTATAATACAATCCAATAAAAAAAGATATATTACACTGCATAATGAGCACTTTTACTTTTGGTACTTTTACTGCAACACATGATCTGAGTAAGTCTTCCACATCTGTAAGTCACCAACAACAGACGTGCATGAATACCTGCAGCAGTGTTTAACACTGAAAACACACAGCTCAGTTCAGCGTTTACTTGCACCTCTGCTACAGTAGTAGCTAACCGTTAACGTTACCTGCCGGTCACTTCGTCTCTGAACAGTCCGCTCACAGTGAAGTCCTGCACGGATCAACAGATGTTGATGTTGATGTTCAACAGTCCGGCGGCTGCTTGCTCTGTTTGTTATAAGACGCACACCGAGCAGATGAATGCGCTCACAGCTCCAATCTTTGCAGATTTACCGCTCGGTGTTTGGCTAGCTAATAAGTCGTTAGCCTGTTAGCTTGAGTTTTGTCTGAAGGCGCCGAACGGCCAGCCAGGCTCGACACACACAGACACATTCCGCACATCCTCCGCTCAGTTTAACCCCCCGGTACCGTGTTTACTTTGTGTCTCGGTCCTCCGGTGCGTCCAGTGACGGGCTCCGGTCAGTTTTTAATTAGCCTATATTAGTAACGGTTCATTTTGTTACGGTATGAACTTAATCCTAGGAAAGGCAAAAAAAAATCCAAGACTTTGTATACCAAATTCAAGGCTTTTAAGGCCTTAATTTGAGATTATCAAATGTAAGACTTTTTCATGCTTTTAAGACCCCGCGGGTACCCTGACACAGGTCACAGCCGTTGCCCATGACAGCTGCCTGAGGGCAGTTTGATGATGACTGCATTGATCTTCAGCTGCAAAAAGCTCCTCTGTTTTTGACAATTTACCTAGCATGGTTTCTGCACAGCCTCTGGTAACTGCCACAGGGCTCTTACCTGAGAGGTTTGATGATATATTGAAGTGTGAAGGCTATCTAAAGATCAATAAGAATGATTGTGTGCTTATCTATCTTGTGCTGTGCGGCCCTTCCCTGCCCTGTCTTTGTTCATCTCCCTCTTTGAATTGGCAGACTCACCCTGGCCTCTTTTTGCTGTTAGTTGGTCTTATCATGGCCACCTTCGGGTACAGCCCAGCTACAATTACCGCCTTGATTAACTTCTCATTGTCTAGGGAAGGAAGTGAGAGTTAGAGAAAGAACAAATGTGGCACTGTTACATTTACATGCCGACATGTGATATTCCATTACTGTGCCACAGCCTGGTTTTAAGAGTCATAAGAAACAGAATTTTCTGAAAGAAGAATTGCAGCCAAAAAACTCCTCTTAGTTACCTGAGTTGACATTAGATGTAGGGTCTTTGGGGTCCCTGCTGCTGACAAAGCCTGTACGCATTAGATGCTCAGCAAACTGACCCTTCATGTTGTGCAGCATCTGAATGTTGAAAGGACAAAGTACTTCATAGAAGGCTGCATGTTCTTATCTGCTCAGACAGTCAACTTAAAGGACAATTCCGGCACAAAATGAACCTAGGGGTTGCGACCGTTCTCTGGAATATGTTTTCATGCTATGCTCATGTGTATGTAGCTAGAAACAAGCTAGCGTAACCCGTGATTAGCTTGTAACGCTAGCTTTCGGGGCTGAGGGTAAATCGCTATTTTATACCACTAACGAGGCTCAAAATAGCACCACACGTCAACGGTAGCATAATGAGGTTCCCTACACGTAAACCAAAGTATTAAGAACTTGGTAAGTGTACAGACAGTTTATTACAAAGAGATTATAAAGACAGTAGCATGTTTATATGCAGGTGCCATCTTGGAAAACATGCATGAGCAGTCGAACGACGAACGTCGTGCAACCAGTAACCAGTAAGATAGCTCAAACATAGCATTCGTGTTTCGACTGGTCATGACTGTTTTCCAAGATGGCGCCCACATGTAAACATGAACGCTACTGTCTTTATAATCTATCTTTTTAATAAACTGTCTGTACACTTATCAAGTTCTCAATGCTTCGGGTTACATGTAGGGAACCTCATTATGCTACTGTTTAAGTGTGGTGCTATTTTGAGCCTTGTTAGTGGTATAAAATAGCGATTTACCCACTGCCCCGAAAGCTAGCGTTACAAGCTAATTAGCGGTTTGCGCTAGCTTGTTTCTAGCTACATACACATTCGATTAGCATGAAAACATATTCCAGAGAATGGTCGACTCGGTACACATATGTTATTAACCCCCTAGGTTCATTTTGCGCCGGAATTGTCCTTTAAACATGTAATGTGGTTTTATTTTCAAAGTATATCAGTAAAGAGCCCAGCACAGCACCCACAATCAGCCTGGCTCACCTGGAGTGTATTGGCAGACAGGAAGTTCTCCCAGCAGTACTCCCTCTCATACCTGGCGCCACGCTGTTTCGCTTCCACCCAGCCCTGGTCAATCAATGGATCAATTAGGACAGGATCAATTTATACAGTGGATAGAGATGAAAGAACACAGACAGATGTCGGCTGTCTTACCTGGAAGGCGTTGACAATAGTGAGGTGGTCACTCTTGGAGTTTCTGGACAGGGTCTTTCTCCTCATGTCTGCCATCTTCTCTTTACCCTGAGAGAGAAAGATGCATTAAAGAATATTCTTTTAAGACCTCCTTTAAAATGAAATAAGTCGGGAGTTAGAGTGCAGTAATGTGTTGAAGTGTGTCTGTGTGTCGCTGCCGACAAAAGCTTTCATGTCTGAACTCGGTGCCCTACCAGGGGGATGAAGAAAGGGTCTTTGAAGCTGAGTGAAGCAGCAATGGTGAGTACGGGGTCGAGGCAGCCCAACAGAGCTCCAAACAGGATGAGTTTGCCAATGTGAGGCTCCACAGGCAGACGAGCCAGGTGGAAACCCAGCGCCGTCAGATTCTCTGAACGGTCCAGGGCGTTCTAACAACAACAATATAGTTAGTCACAAAATCACACATCTTTAGACATCTAGAGCTCAACATAATGTTTTTTTTAAAGTTAGCCACAAAATAGGAAATGGACAGCCTTTGTTAACATAGCATGTTAATTAAGGTTTTTTTAAGGCTTTCAGGAACATCTACTTTGAGTTTTGTTACCGTCAGAGCAGATTTGTAAATAATGCTTCCAGACAGGAGACTTTAAAAACCACATGCTCTGGTGAAGAGATAGCCTCTCTTTCTAAAATGCTACTGTTTCCCTATTGGCTATTGTAGTTCTGCTGCTGAAAACTGTTAAATAAAGCTGAAACAATAAGTCAATAAATAAATTACGTGATGGACAGAAAGTTAATACTCAACTATTTTGAAAAGCAATTAATCTTTTCCGTCCTTTTTAATGATCTTTATTCTTTCTTACCAGGTCTATGAGGTTCTTGATGGCTAGGTTGACGGCCTTTTCAGTTGGAGGGTCCAGGGCTTTCTCCAGGAATTGAGCTATAGACCCAAGCTTCAGTATCTACAGTGGGCAGCACGCATCACATCACACATTGATCAGCAAAAGCGTGTATTATTTTTAAATCAAATTCCTCTCTTTTTATTTCAGTGCTTGTCATTAGTGGCAAAACACTGAATTGTAGGGATATGTATATATATATATATATATATATATATATATATATATATATATATATATATATATATATATATATATAAAGTAAGGTCTGTTGCAATTAGGTTTATGTGTGTCTTCTCGTGGTTTGTTTATATAGGTGATAAAACAACCAACAGGGAGAGAGTTAACCTACTAACATGCTCTTGTCAGTGCCTGGCTGAGCGCAGCATTAATGTGATGACGCAAGATGGTACTATGAAAATCCACATTCTCTAAATATGTATTCACTTTCAAATCAAAAAGAGATTTTTAAACACACCAAACATGTACCTGTGACAAACTGAAGAGTAGGCAAGCGACCATATTTCTATGTCTGACTAACAGGTTGGTGTTGGTAGTGCTTGTGCATTAGAGAGTATGCTCAGGGTTAGCATGTTGTCACTGTTTCTCTCATATTAAGGACAGACTGATGCATTAGTCCGCCTCTCACCCACACACACTCCAATACATCCAACTGAAGTAGCAGAAGACACACACTCAAAACACATTTCCAATAAAGCCACTGGTGAGAACAATCATAGCAAACACTAGATCTGAGTGAACTTTGGCTTAATGTTCCATTAGCATGGGTATGAGGATTTAAAAAAGGAGGAAAAAAAATAAAATAGTAAGCAACCAAACATAAAAAAGTGACTGTTGACGATGAGAGAACGAGGCCCAGAAAAAGAACGATTATGTGCATGAGTCAGCCCAGAATGTTCATCCCTAGTTCTCATTAGTCAGGATAGGCTGTAAATAAAAAAAACAGCAGTGCTGTCCTCGTCCATCCCCTGCACTCACAAAACTCATTCACAGCAATCTTGTCCTCATCTCAACTGCCCAGCCAACACCTATATGTCTCTCTCTGTCAGTCTGTCTCGCTCTTTCTCTCCACATACACAACCTTGATCTGCAGGCAGAGCTCCTCCAGCGGTGTCCTCATGATTTCAGGTAATTGATAGGCATCCAGCAGGCTGGCCCTGAGACCATTGTACAGATGATAGCACTGCCCTGGACACACTCTGGATATATGCACAGAAGAAGAAAGTGGGACAGAGAGGGGAGGGGGGAAAAAAAGGTTATGTGTTACATCAGTCCTGTGACAAATGCTTCATTTGAAATCAATGGGATGAATCTTCACTCAGTAAGCAGCTCCTGCTAATTGTGCTTTGCTCCACTTTGATGTCAGAGCTAGCTAACAGAACAGACGTCTCGAGTCACAGACTGGAAACAACCTGGGAGTGACTACACTTTGCCTTTCTCAGTGATTACAGATGGGAAGGCAGGAAGGAGTGAGTGGGCTGCTGGAGAAGACTGACAGAGAGCTGAGAAAATTGGAAGGGAAAATAATCCTTCCAGATTAGCATTGCATACCCGGAAGCACTAATATACACCGTGCCCTCGTTATGAAGATATCCACAAATACCCGTGACTGACACACACACACACACACACACACACACACACACACACACACACCTGCCAGCACGTCCTTTCCTCTGTTTGGCATTGGCCAGGCTAACCCACTCTGCTGTCATAGTGCTGATGTTGTTGTTGGTGTCAAAGTGGGTCTCCTTAATCTTGCCTCCATCTATCACGTAAACAACATCATCTATGGTGATGCTGTGAGGAAGAGTGGAGAGAGAAAAAAAGAGGGAGAGAAAGAAAAAGGTTGGAATGAAGACCAGACAGAAAATAAACCTTTAAAGCAGTCTGTCAAGAATACATAACTAAGACACTCTCTCACTCACACACACACACACACACATACACATTCATTCTGAAGTAAAAATAAAAATGTAGCCCTTTGGTGGGTTTAGACTCTATATTTAGTGGCGTGATGTGAAGAGTGCAGGCAGCTTCTTAATTTGGTCAGTTTGTGTGTGCACGAGGCTCTTTGAATGCATTAACAAATTGCCCGACAGAGACTCAGCGTGCTCCACAAAAGAAATGTATGCTAATTATCCCCAAATCCACTGTTTCTATTAACGACTGGGACCTACAGCATTACACTTGTACGCACACACACACACACACACACACACATACCTGGTCTCAGCTATATTGGTAGCAATCACAATCTTTCTAATTCCAGGTGGAGGCTTTTTGAACACCTGAGAACAGTGAGGGAGAAAGAGATTGGACTTTTCTGATATTGAAGAGGGAGTAAAGCAGGACAATGGGCAGACACGCAGAGACAGACACAGTCAGAGAGAGACAGGCAAAGAAGAATGCTGACCTGCGTCTGATTAACGGTTGGCATGAGGGAGTGCAAAGGGATGATAATGAACCGGTCTGAAACACAACAGGACACAAAAGAAAAACTCAAACGAAGCACCATTTGCCAACATAAGATAATAGTTTGTGCGTGGGGCTGAACTATTATGTTTAAAAATATAACCTTAAATATCTTGGTAAACATCGAGAATGCAACAAATTATTATTTGTTAATCTTTGGCAACAAATAGGAGTATATTATGATTTAATATGGACAGAAAAACATACGATTAATAATTTTCTCTCTCGTCAAACATCCAAGTGAAGTAACAATAAGCAAAACTAGTTTGAGTGGAGGAGGACTTTAATATCATAAAAAAGCACAACCCTCAGTGAATAATGATCTCTCTTCTACCTTTTATAAACCTGCAAATCACTGGTATGAACTTCCATGTCACATGTGCGTGTTGCTGTGCGTGCAGCTAGGCCTGTAACAATTATTAAATAATTGTCTAATCGCAATTGTTTTTACATAATCGCCATTTCTTTGTCTAACTGCAATCAATTCATTATTAGCTAAGGTCCTAAGGGGTATGACTGTTGATGGTAACTGTCAGTTTTATGTTCATTTAAGAAAAAAAACACGTTTTATGATAATAAACAGGCGTGGTTTACTTCACAGGCTGTTTAATTGTGTTATAACATTATCTGGGTCACATAACAGTGATATAACCAAAGATGTATCCTGGGAGTCAGTCAAAACTTTAATTTGATTGCAAAAAGTAATTCATGAATAAATATTTTTAAACTGGACTGAAAGAGACAATTACATTGTTAATCGCAATTATTTCTGAGCCAATTCATTGTACAGTAAAATTTGGAATTATTACAGCTCTACGTGCAGCTATACCTGATTGGAACATCTTCTGAGCAGTGAGCAGATCATTGAGACTGCTGATTTCGGCCCAGCCAGGCAGGAAGATCAAGATCGCTCCTTCCTGTCAGACAAAGATGTGACACAACACTTAGCAGTTGAATGACACACAAAACCCAGCGGGGCTTCGGGGGAGAAAAAAAAACAAGAAACAGACAAGAAAAACTGCCAACGGAAACAAAAAGCCATTAGCTGGAGGAGCCTCGGCAACAACTGAGCCAAGGGAACAAGGTGCCCGTGTGCTCGGTGGAGCTAAGCCGAGGCACATGGAGATGACTTGCCCTGAGTTTCAAACCTGCACATTCAGCCACACAATAGGCCATGACATTGCCTGCCAACATCATTATGACAACAACACCTTCCCAACAGCATAGCCTCGGCTTCACATTACCACACGGATAAACTCTCTCAAAGCAGTGAAAAAAGAAAACCAATTAGTCACCTGGAAAATATAGAGGCACACAAACTTCAGCAAGACAGCAGATGGTGGTGGCTCATAGAGTTGGAGGTATGGCAGTGCGTGCAAATCTCTGCACATTGAGCTGTCTGACATTGAAAACAATATCTCATAACGCTACAATGGGTAAGGACACCTTAAATGATTGATGTGGAGCAATTATGTTATTGGAGCAGCAAAGAATAGGACAGAGAATAATACAATCAATCAAGCTTGTTGGAAGACCGGTTCCAACAACCACAGACTGGTTACAACAGATGCTTGCAGTTTTTTTTTAATTATAGCAGACATCCACATTATGAGATATATAGAACAGAACAAATGAAAACCATTTAGGGCTGGGTACTATTTGAAAGTTTTTGATACTTGATTTTGATACAATTTCTCATTTTTTGTACCAATACTAATATTTTTTTCAATACCTACTTTTGAGGAATATGAACATGTTTTTCTATTAACCTTTTTTAAGTAAATAAAAAAGCAATTGCTCATTTTTTGCAGCATTGTTACTTTGATTCTTGTATTTCATAACCGTCTCATTCTATTTTAGCTGTTTTCAATATTCTCCTTAATTGTTTTTAACAGCTTTTTAATGTTTTATGTAAAGCACTTTGAATTTCTTGTTGTTGAAATATGCTATATAAATAAAGCTGCCAATGTCTTCCTAATACAATGGCAAACTTCTCAATGCATCAGTGTTTATTGTTGTCTTAACACTAAGATATTTCCATAAATAACATAATCTCTTAAATTAGCTACGTTTCCCCATTTCCTGATATAGGGTAGGGAATATCTGATTGAAGAATAAGTAAACTTAAAAAGAACTTTTACTTCTGTTCAGTTTACTATTGAAACCAGGATTGTAACCAGTTGCTACAAACAAATTTCAGCCAGTACTCAAAATGTAGTATTGTTTGATGCTCAGCTCTGGAATCACATCATCTGAGTTATAAACAAAAGTAGGGTGTGTTCAAAGGTGTTATGTGACCTAATCTTTGACAACAAATATAATGGCTGCAATTTATGACATTCGCATGCAGATCAGATTGTACAAAGCAAACCAGAGCAGCTTCTAAAGACAATGCTGTATGCACCATGCTGAAAATGTCAATGATAAATAATGTTTTTAGAGGCATAGATATCAACCAAACAATCATATAACTAAGCAAAATACAACTTTTATGTTATCATCAATGGGAAAAAAAATTCTGGAAATGCTATTTTGCCACATCAAAGACCTAAATTTAAACAAAACTCTGGATAATATTAAGCAGGTACAAAACAACCCACTCGTTAAAAAGGACTATTTATTTCCTGAGGAATGAATGGGGGTATGAAGAACAGACATGAAACGTAGCTTCTAGGCCTTTTAATTAAAGCTAATTATTATTACTAGTGCTCAACCACTGGCACCCACATGGGACTGCATATGTGTGTTAATCTGTCTGTGCGTGTGTGTGCATGTGAAAGAGAGAGGAGGAAGAGAGTGATGCAGGTAGTGTGCCGAGTTCCAGCCAGACAGAACCACATGTTCACACACATGCAGTATAGAAAGAGGTTCTGATTAATTCCAACTAAAAATCAAGTAACAGCACGGTAAGCTCTGTAGTGTTGGCCAACTATTTAGCGCCCACGCACACACACACACACACACACACACACACACACACACACAAATGCCTGTCAACTCCCTAGGTGTCTAATCACAGACTCCTGCACCATAATTAACCAATCATCAAAGTCCAAAGCCTGGCAGTCGGTCCGTAACCCTCGGTTCAGAACGCCGTCACGGCGAATCAGCCAGTTCCCTCTCGGCCTTTTGACATTGCCACGGTGAATCAGCTGGTCGCCTGGCTCAGGGTGGCCGTGACTGATAGAGATACGGCTTATATGGGAAGGGATAATTATTCTGTCTGTGTGCGTTAGTCACTCCTCATTCTGGGCCTGTATCCTTTTTTCCTGTTCTTCTGTCTTACACAGGCACAAACTAACAAATAAGTTAAAGTAGTACCACTTCACTTGGAGAGAGAAAAAAAAAAAAAAAAAAGAATACAGGGAAAATTAGAGCAGACGTTTGTCATTTTTCCCTCTTCCTTCAATTCTAGCACTTCATTTCCTAAGTTGTCCTCCCTTCGTTCTCTTTTTAAATAGTGACAAAAGGCTACACTGAATGGTATTGATTGTGAAAATCGGTTTCATTGTGCAGCTCTGTTTTCACACGTTGGCACTGGCCTAAGTCACTCTGACTAGAAACAGTTGAAGAATACAAGAAACATGCAGCAAATACAAATTTGACTGCATTTACTGAAATAGCGACTATTTTTCAAAACTTTTTGCTCTGCCTTCATTACGTCTGCACGAACTCTCCTGATATGGCCACAGTAGGACTGGGTCTACTGAAAAAGTAAAACATTAAAAAAGAGAGAGAGATGTTTGATCTGACTTAATTGACAGTATACTCCACATTACCAAAGGCTGAACTGAACACTGAAATGACATAAAAAGAGAAAATGTAACAAGAACTGGAAAGAGAAACAAGGGAATGGTTGGGGAGAGCATCTGTTTAATCACTCATTAGCACAGATCTGCTGCCAGGATGTGTGTTATTTCCTCTGATCTAATGTTGCTCAGTGTTTGGAAGATAGCCTTCCTGTTCTTTCCATCTGCTCTACCTAGAAATGCAATGTACTCTTCTTTTTTTTGTCAGTTTCTGCGTCAGCTATTGACTTTTATTTGATCTGAAACCATTTTCCCAATAGACCACTGCTCTGTTGGCCTGTCTATGATCAGTGGTGGAAGATTTTCAAGTCCAAGACACATCTTAAAATCTACAAAAAAAGTTTCCATGACACAAGCACTTAGACTGCTCAGACCCACAGAACTCCCTGAAATCCCATTCACAGAAAGTGCAAATGTACTTCATCAAAACTCTAATTTAAGACACCAGAATTAAGCCACTTTCAGATGGCTGCCCTGAAACCAGACCCAAAAAAGTTAAACTCGCCTCCTCATTGAGCACAATATGGCGAATCAGTGCCACAATCAGCTCCAGGTCAATCTTCTCATCGTTGTCCAACATCTCCAGTGCCTCAATGGTGTTGTCAGAGTATCTGTAAAACACGGGACACAGACAATAAGTAAATAAATAATTAAACATCTTCCGTGGGAACAAATTTCAATTGAAGTGATTGCTCCAATCCAGAACAAACAAGGAAGAAAAACTATTTCAATGTTCATATGGACACCTGACTACTGTTTGAAGACAAACTTGAAAATTCTTCATTTTTTTTAAGTCACAGCAATGAAGTGATAAAGAGGCCCTAAACTTAATTTGCCCCTTAAGCCTAAATTACACTTGGGCATCAAGGACGTACTGTACTGCATACAGTGTAGGAAGTAATATATAGTGTAACATGAATGTTCAGACAGTACACTACAAGTAATCATGTTTACATTTTCTTGTATTAACCTTGTGATACTGAGCAGTAATAATGGTGACAAAGGGAAAGAAAAAAGGGACTGCGCTGCAGTTAGGTGTACTAAATGAAGAAGAATGTTTGTTGAGTGTTATGGAGAAGAGGATGACATCTTAAGTGGAGCCGGTCCCCTCAAAAATGTTGGGGCAGTTGCAGGAGGGAAAACCGCACCACAAAGATTCAGTAGTAAATCACAGTAGCGGTATTGGCAGTGTTTGTAAAGCCCATGTTACCTATACATTAACATGTAGTTACATGTTTGAAGAGGAGCAAATAAGCTACAACACTTTACAACGCCTTTTTTCACACTTCGGGAGACACTGCAGCAACTTAAGGCGTAGGCACACTTCAATGCAGATAAATCAGTGTGTACCCTAACAAATCTATCAAAGGGTCAAGTGGTCCAAAGCACTCACTCTGCTCTGTATTCAGCTTTATCATACTCAGGTAAACTTGAAGTTTAAATTCACAAAGAAAAGGAGTTATTCATTTTAAAATGTGAATGTCCCAAAGCCAAATCCTCCCATTCCCCACCTAAACAACACATCTATCAACCAATCTAACTACCCTGCTGTTCTCACCAACTCACCTGTCCTGCAGTGTCCGTGCATAACTAGGCCAGCTCTCCTTGTATTCAGCCTCTTTCTCCTCCTTCTCCGGTCTGGTGTGGCAGCCATGCCAAAAGCCTTTCTTCCATGAGGGGCGACGGTCCCGATTCTGGGACCGATACCTGGCAGACACATCAACTGGTTTATACAAGACCCCATTCAAACAAAAGAGGTGAAGTGGTTCTGTTTGTATTTTTGTATTGTGCATGTGTGTGACTTTGTATGTGTGTGTTTGGCAGCAGTGTTGTTCTACCTGGTCATCTCCACAATGTCCTCAAGTAAGAACTCCCTTACTGGGAACGTCAAACCAGGGATGTGGATTATTTGACAGTTGTCTAAAGGTTTGAACACAGGGAAATGGGTAGATGAGAAGGAGACGATATCCAAAACATTGAAACTGCAAGATTGATGCTGAACAAACGTTGGTATGTCTTTTGGTGGGCTGCATACCAAAATATTTAGAAAACTTCTCTGCGTTGAGCGTGGCACTCATGAGGATGATCTTGAGGTCGTCTCGAAAGTTGAGTAGGTCCTTCACAATGACGAGCAAAACGTCCGATTGCAGGTTCCTCTCGTGGATCTCGTCCAACACCAGGTGGCTGATACTTGACAACAATCTGACAAACAAAAAGACAAGGGAAATGGTTTAAGTCTGTGGTTGATTTTAGGTGTCTTTAGTATGTCCTCATTTGGTGTGAAAAATAGCAATTCTGTGTCCATTATGTCTGTATTTGATACCTCTGCCAAGAAGATCATGTTTTTAGTGTGCATTGTCGAATTGGTTCCTTTTTTTTCACATTTTGCTGCATAATTCTTGAACCATGAAGCGTAGATGCACATTTCGTTTATTTTTGCATTCTTTGGTTTAAGGCGGGAGCTATAACTAGATGCCGTTTATCCTCACTTTTCGAGAGATGTCATCTAATCTTTCGCTATATAAAGTTGGTATATTAGATAATATTTAGCACAGTAAAAAAAGTTTACACAACTTTACACATTATACATCTGGCATAAACATTTCCCTGTAGTAAGTCTGACATATGTGATATCTTTGTGATCTAAACTAGAAACAGGCTCTGTGCTTATCCGTACAGCAGTAGTCTGTAATGATAAGTCAAAAGGGTCTGTGGGACTGAAAACATTAATGCATCACTAATGTGATGGCTGGAGACCAATAGTCACACCAAAACTGACAAGTGTGAACATTGCTGTAGTCCATACAGACTGCCGGCGTGCCAAAAAGTTGCAGCATTTTGTCAGACGACTGTAGTCCTAAAATAACTTACTAAAGTAGTGCCAATTCTGAAAGACCATGAAGCAAGACAACAAGAAAAGCTGGCACCCTCACTTAGTCTCTGTGGTTTGTCTGAGGACACTCAGAATGCAAGGATGAGCATGCAGGGATGAGTCAACAGAAGCTGTGTGTGTATGTGTGTCTTCATGAGAATGGGGGCCCATACTAATGCTCCATCCACAGACAGTAGAGTCAACCACAAATCAATGGGGATAAAACAGAGTGACACAGAGGGAATACGAGAGTGGAGGAAGGGCAGCTGGAACTGAGACACAAAGGAGGAAAGCACAGAAGAGGAAATGCTGGGAGAAGATGTGATGGGGATGAGGAGGCAGGGCTGGGGGGGGGGGGGGGGAAACTTACGGGTCTGAGCGAAGCCACTGAAGAATAATGCCCGTCGTACAGTACAGGACCGAACCTTGTCTCCGTGGTAACCGGCTGAGAAAGAGAAACAAATACTTGACATTTCCCAAATGACACAAATTAAGACGAGTATAAAGGAAGGACAAAGGTTACCAGAATGAGTCTCAGGTTATTTCCCTACATTTGTGTATGTGACTGTTAAAGACTACATTATCGTTTGTATATATTTCCACCCTCCTTTTCCACAGGATTCTACACACTTGATTTTATTTCTTTTCTTTTTTTTTTTTAAGTTGGTTGCTCAAAGATTATTTCATAGGAGCAATATCTTGATGCTCAGCCTGTACACAGAAGTGCACGTAAAGCTGAGATTGATGTTGCTATAAAATGTTGCCGATACAGGAATGTAATTGGTTGAAATAGGCACTTGCGTTTAAACTCTCTTTAAACTTTGCATAAGTATCAGTGATGAAAAGTTCTTTCATTGAAGAGCAATCATGAAATGACTTCTCATTTATTTTAATGCCAAACAAAGCAGAAACTGCCTCTCTTTTATGACACATCTGAAAAATGCATTTCAGTTCGGAACACTCTTGTCAGATTTAACCATGTATTGCAACAAATGGAATTACAGTTATGTTTGCCGCTAATGGCTCCACTCTTAACGATGCTCCCTTGATTAGCTAAACAGCATGCTAAACCAAAACAGGGGAGGGCCCAAAGCAAAACGTTGAAACCACAGACAAAGGAGTGGAAGTGCTGCCGGGTCTTTCTTGTATTCAACTACAGGTGCTCTACGGGTGCACTGTGTTTATATCTCTTGTGAGAGGCTCATTGCATGAGTGGAAAACTTGATCTCAATTCCAAAATTTGTAAAAATGCTCCTTCAAAACTAATCCAAAGCACTCTGTAGGTCTTGTGCAATAATTAAAATGCCTTTATTTTACATGGCAATGTATTTTTAAATGACAAAAATGTCTTCATCGGGGTCATTGTCGACGGTGGCTCTCCACCCATGTGCAAGCTTATTGGTAAAAAAATAAAATAAACAGGAAGTGGCATATCAATAGAAAAAGAGGAGAGGGAGGGAAAAGGGGAAAAGAGGAGGGGGGGGGGGAGGTGGTGAAACTTAAAAAAGGGACACAAACTATCAAGATGGACCTTTTTTTGTGTATACACACATAGTAAATGAATCTATAGACTGGTCTGCACTTTCCAGTTCATGACTTCAGGAATAGATTAACTACAAGATCACACTGAACATCATTAATTCCACATTAAAAAGGTTTTTGAAGGACATGCATGTTTACAAATTTTGGAATTGAGATCAGCTTCCACTCATGCAATGAGCCCTTCACATGAGGAAGACATCAAGGTCAAAGTCAAGGTAAACTTTATTATCCACAAGTAGGAAATTCATGCGGTCACCAATACACGCTCCATCGTTATACAGCCTACTGCATAACATTAAAAACATAAATACAGAACATTAAAAGACAGGAAAACAAGGACAAGACAGACAAGGCAGTAAAAACATGGAGGAAACATGACAAGCATGTATTTAAAAGTTGAGTGTTGATATATACAATATGCTCATAGTTTAAGATGCCTAACAACTTATAAGTCTATTATTGTGCAGTCTAATTGCTGTAGGCACAAAAGACTTGCTGTACCTTGTAGTCCTAATTTCTGCCACTTGACCGGTTGCTTCTTAAAAAATCCTGATGAAGAGGGTGGGTTGAATCATTTCGAATTTGTTCTGTCTTTTTTAAACTAAGGTCATTGTACAGTTGAGCTACGGATACCTGATCAACTCCAATGATCTTACTGGATGTTTTGACTATTGGTTGCAGTTTCTTCTGGTCTTTAATATACATGTTACCAAAGGCACAAATAAGGCCAAATGATAAGACACTCTGCAAGAGAGCTTTGTAAAACATCTGAAGAATACAGCTGTCTATTATAAAATTATTGAGTTTCCTTAGAAAAAACATCCTCTTCTGTAACTTTTTGGACTTGTTTTGTGCACATTCATTAAATGTCAGTTTGTTGTCTATTTCAACACCCAAATATGTGTATGTTGTAACCCGCTCTACCATTACACGATTTATAGTTGAAGGTGGAACTAGAATTCCCTTTTTATTAAAATCTATGGTCATCTCCTTTGTTTTCTTCACAATAACCACAAGGAAATGATCTGTACACCATTTAGTAAAACCCTGCACCTCCCTCTCTAAACCCTCTAGGGATGCAATATTAGACTCTACAAAACCCACTAATGCTGTATCATCAGCGTATTTAAAATAAGTGTGGTCTGAGGAAGTTGCTTGGCAGTTATTGGTGTATAAGGTGTATAGAATAGGGGACCCCGAGGTGTACCAGTTTTTTTTACCATCAGGTGGGGTTTGTCAGGGTCAGCAGTGCATCTTCAACCCCTCTGTCTGCACGATATGCAAATTGGTTTGGGTCTAAGCATGGTGTGACCTCACATAAAAGCTGTTTCAGGATTATTTTTTTTTACATTTCATTGCTGTGGATGTTAGGGCAACAGGGCGCAGGTCATTAAGTTCCCTAGGTTTATTGTTTTTGGGTACGGGCACGATCAAAGATTTTTTCCATAAACAAGGAACTACACCAGTGTCTATGGACAGCTGGAACAGCCTTTGAAAGAGCTGTGCCAACTGATCTGCACACACCCTTAATGTCCTGCTGTTAATACCATCATGTCCACTAGCTTTACTGGGATTCACATGTCTAAAGTAAGACTTAACATCATCAATAGAAATGTCAATGTCCCCACACTTCATACTACTGATTTCTTCATAAACTAATTCCTGTTCAGCTATAAAATCATGGATATCAAATCTACAATAAAAATCATTCAAATCACTGGCCATTTCAAGTTTGTTTTCCACTGCCATGAGATGTTTCTTAGGTTTGTATCCTGTGATTGCCTGAACCCCCTGCCATGCTCTCCTAGCATTGAAGCCATTTTAACTTTTGACTCATGTTAGGACTCTGGCAGGATGCGGCATTGATGTAGCAGGCATCAGTGAGAGTCATATCTAAATGGGCTGCCTTGTGATAATGGGCTGTGATTAGTGTGTGACTGATAGAAATGATAACTCAATCAGCAGGCGTATGACTTCCATGTCCTGCTTGAACTAATGTGACACTTCATTTCACTGACAACTGAACCACATTAAAGGCTTTATTGCATAATTGATGAGTGTGAGTGATATTTGAATGTGGCAATGTTTAATGTTTGTTTTTATGGCCATTTAAAATCCCTTCTAGGGAGGGGCATTGGAAACTAGCAATAGCTATAAATGCTGTGATGCTGTACATTGGAGACGAACAAATCTCTATGTCGAAGCATCTGTCCCTATATTGTTAAAGAAAATCGCAATACTCAATACTATCGAATCGCAATACTTAGAATCGTAATCTAAATGAAAATCGCAATACAAAAATTGAATCGGCACCCATGTATCGTGAAAGAATCGAATCGGGACAAAAGCATAACGTCCCAGCCCTACTAATCAAGCATATTTATTATAAATAGCAAATAGAAGCTGCGTGGCCTCAATTAACCCCCTATTCCTCACACTCTCACAGTACAGTTTTCTATACTGCAATACCACGTGGCGGAGGTCTGCAGTTGTTATTGTACTTTAATGGTGTGTATCTAGGCCTGTCACAATAACAAATTTTGCTGGACAATAAATTGTCCCAGAAATTATTGCGATAAACAATAATATTGTCGTTGAGAGACCGTTTTCATCTAATATAATGATAATGGCATAATAATGCAGGTACACCTTTTCAAAGCTCAATAAACTTTTATTTCTAAAGAATATTTAACACTGGGACTGGAAGATATTTTAAATATCCACAATAAATGAACAAAACAACCAAAAACAATAAATAAAATGGACTCTCAATCTCTGTTAACAAAAAATGTACTTGAATAAAAACCAAACACAACCAAAAACAAAAAATACAATGGACTCTCAGTTACTGTTATCAAAAAACGCACTGGAACCAAAAACCAAACGCAATCAAAATGTTAACGTTACCTGAAAACAACGTGTAGTATCTTTTTAGCAGCTCATATCACACTTTCAGTCACTATGACCACTACTACGGTCAGAAAAATTGTGCAAATATATGAACAATAACGTCGCTGTCAACAGGCTTATCTGCTAATGTTAGCTACCGACCGTTAGCTTGAAACCATCCAAATAGTCGGTACCCTAAGGTGCCATTACCTGAAACAGGTGATTTAACGTCACCGCTCATTTTACACACAGTTTAACAACAAAAACAAAACGCTGAGTGAACATTACTACGTTTTTCATGTTGGTTTTGAGCGGTATGCACCCCCACTAACCTGGAAAACGGTTTTAAAACGTTAATACAGCGTGTCGGAGGAATACTTCGTTCTCCTGCAGCGGGAGGCAGAGGGACTGCAGCGTTCGCTAACGTTAGCTTCTTGTCTCATCTGGGGTCTGATAAACAGTAAATTCATCAACTTCAGTGTCCACAACGCTATTTTCCAATAAACTGTGGCTGTCATATTTCACGGGACCCGCGTGAGTGCGGATTTCATGTCGCGGCTTTCGTCGCTGTTTGTCACTTTGCCTAAGATTGAGTGACAAGTGTACTCGCCCTGTTGTTTATTTGGTTGCCATGACGTCCTGTCACTGTTCCAGTTGCTCACCCTAAAGGGGAGAGAGAGCGGCTGACAGTTCGCTTGAGTTCAGTAGAGCAGACGGCTCTGCAGAGATCTGTAGTTACAACTTTATGACTTTTCATAAACAGCTGAAGGAGCGGCAGTGCGCGGTGTACATAGTGGAAACCCTGTTGTGCGTCTGCCCTATTTCTGATACCGTGGCGGCAGAAGAAAACAAACAAGCATGCAAATGGAAATTATCGCGGACGGAAAAATTATCAAGCTTATTTTTATTCATCATGCGATTAATTGATTTATTGACTATCGTGACAGGCCTATGCGTATCCCCGAAAGAGGTTTTCAATTAAATCAGCAAAAACCAGTTGACACTGTAAGCATTGAGCTTTTAGGGCTCAAAGAACAGTTGCCTGCTTTGCCTGGTTGGGAAGCCAACCAGGTCCAGTCCATTTATAAGTAGACAGTGGAACAACTAAATGGATTGTGGCTGATAATCTCAGGCTGTGTTTGTTCATAAGAGATTAAAACATGTAGGTAGGTGTTTATTTAGCACAATACTTATCAGTGATGAGTGAAACGACATACAGTACATTCTGAAATTCAACCAGAGTAGAGAAGCTTAAAAAGGGGCTACTGTCATCTCTAAGGTGATGTTCTCCAAACATCCAAACACAGGTTCTACACCGTCTCTGGCTGTTCATGACAGTTTGGAAAACTCATAGAGAGTAAGATTATTATGAGTCAGATCAATCATATTTACTCTAAACAGTTTCCTACTTTATTTTTTATAATAACCCCCCCATCATTTGCTGCACTATACCAGCACCAGAGAGAACCCATTTCATTCCGTGACTGTCTGCACTGATTGAGTTGTGTAGACAAACACACTACTTCCCTGCAAATGTAACTGAAGTTTTCAAAGACTAGATTAAATGTTGTCTGGCCTATTTGTATTCAGCTTTTTAAGAAGTTGATTACCCACTGAGAGACCAACATAAGAGGTGTAGAAGTAGAAGTGTGTACTTTTTATAGGAGTTGCTATGTGGGGGAGCTGGTGCATCAATTGAAATTTAACAAAGCTTGAGATACAAATTGACAGCTTTTGCATATACCCACTGTGAGACACCCATGGTCTACATTAGTGACAATGACAGTGGGCAATGGCAGCAGAGCGGCAAGCTTAAAGAGAAGCTTTTTTTAAACTGCATAGACTCAACGTTCCTTGATACAAAACAGTGCAATAGTAACTGTTTTTCTCCATTAAGGAGACCTACAAATCACAACTGCAGTAACTTGATGCAACTAAAGAAAATAATAGCACCACATTAAAAGATTTAGAAAGGTTACAGTGAGCACCTTGTTATGTGCCCCATTTTTCTGTCCATCTTTTTACTTCTCATCTGTTTCAGTCTCAATTCGTATCACGGCTGGACTGCCTCTTTTCCTCCCCTCTTACTGCATCCATCCCATTCTCTCTTATACTCAATTGTATATAATTCACTTTAGATCGCCGCACCCTCTCATCTCCTGTAACGGTCTGCATATCGCTCAAGTGTCTGTCTCCCCAGCTTTATCCATTTCTTTCAATGCGCATGCCTGGCCTCTGATGAGAATTCCCATCTAATATATTTCCTGTCCTTCAAAAAAAACAAAAAAAACATTTCCTGTGGTATTAACTCATCCCGTATGGTTCCCTTATCGATCTTAATTTTTCCCATTCATAAAGAAAATAAGACTATGCACAGTGTTGATGCATAAATAATTGCAGATGTATGGACAAACAAACAAATATACATTTATAGGTACCGGTACATCAGCTTTTTTTTCTAAAGACAATGACTCAAACATGATGCTTGCCTGTTATTTAAAATAATGGAGCATTTCTGTTGGTTCCTTAAGCAATAAACCAATTGCTGAGACACAGCGCGTTCATTTTAGTGCAACATATGTTTGAAGAAACTTTCTCACCTCTGCAGGCGAATCTGGTAACCACAAGAATTTCCATTCCCAACACTTTCTGCCCTCTCTGCTGCTACACGCTCTGCTACCTGAGAGGAAGCACACCCATACAAAAACCTTTAGGAACACAATTAGCATCGTCAAAAAATAGCCATATAATTTGCGTGACAGATGCAAGAAAATGAGGTATGCAGTGCACAAACATCATATCGCACACCTTGGCAACCACATCTACCCTTCAGGACGCACACAGCAACAGGCAATCCAACAAAGTCAGACACGACAACACAAAGGCATCACATACCGAGATGGCGCTGATGCGACGCGGCTGCGTGCAGACCACACGACACATTGAGCCCACGCCTCTATTGATGTAGTCATCCAGGATGAACTGGGTGACCTGAGTTGTCTTTCCGCACCCCGTTTCCCCGCTCACCACCAGGACGCGGTTCGAGTTGATCAGTTGCACCAGCTCCTGAGGACGGAGAGATGGAAGCAGGTGAGAGGAAGGATCAATTAAGACGAGTAAAAGGGTGATGACATTTCACATTTAAAAAAGAAAAATTCCTTCTAGCAGAAGTGTGATTTGTTATGAGGATGAGCGTATTTGCTAATTAACTAAGTCATCTTAGTAAAAAATGAAGAACGTACCTCTTTTTTCCCATAGGATGGTAGTTTTTCCCTGAATTTCTGAAGACAAAGAAATTAGCAAACATTTGTTAACATTGAATAAAATCAATGAAATGAAGAGCAGCCGCATAACTTTATAACGTGATCATGGGAACAGTTTTTACAAAATGAAACATTTCTTATTTAAGTCTTATAACCACAGATAATCACAGATTCTGTGTTCAGTAAGTCCTTAGTGACTCAGTGGAATCACACCTTACAATATTATGATACCGTGATTAACCTGCTCTGTAAATTCATTTTAAAAACATTTTTTTGCATAACGAATATTATGATGATAATCCTGTATAATCTGTAGGCAAGTAGGTGTGTGTGTGTGTGAGAGAGAGAGAGAGATGAGAGAGTGTGAGGGAGAGTAGGTGAGTGAGTGAGTGAGTGAGTGATGAGGAGAGTAGGTGAGTGAGTGAGTGAGTGAGTGAGTGAGAGAGAGAGAGAGAGAGAGAGAGAGAGTGAGTGAGTGTGTGTGTGTGTGTGTGTGTGTGTGTGTGTGTGTGTGTGTGTGTGTGTGTGTGTGTGTGTGTGTGTGTGTGCGTGTGTGTATGTGTTTAAACTTGATACTAATCTTCATGCTAACCAGCATTTCTTTGTACTTTGGATCCGATTCCTTGCTCTGCAGATCCCTCTTTAAGCTGTCATCCAGTGAACTGTTTCTGGCTACTTCCTGAAATAAGAACTCCAGGTCCTTGTCTTCCCTTCTTAGTTTCTCTTTCTCCTCCTCCTCCTCCTGCTGCTGCTGCTGCTGCTCTTCTTCATCCCATGCCTCTGGAGGCTCATCTTTAACAACTGCTGAAGAGAAGTAACTAAACAAAAACATTACAGTGTAAATATTCACAATTTAGGGATCACCAGGCAGTAATGGTTGTTCTGTCATTGTGGCACAGAGTATCATCAAATATTAAACTTTATTTTTGGAGCAAGTCACATCTCTTTTAGCATGCGTCCGATTTGCTTGCAAAGTTACCGTTGTGATTTGTGAGTAGCTTTTTTCTGGCCTGGCGTAACTTCTTCCTCCTCTTCCTCAGATTTGAACTCAATCTTCTGCTTTTCCTCTTCAGACACATCCCCATCAAAGTAACTGCATGCAAAAAAATGATGAGACATACTTGTGTCAGCAGTCACAGCTGAGAAAATAACTTCAGACCCTTTGATCCTATCTAGCTTTCCCATGTTCTTTATTGGAAGCTTCAAATTACACTGCAAGTCTCATAGGAAAAGCTACGCAAGCTGTTCTTACCAATGACCACTGCTATTGGCAGCTGTCCGCCAGCTGTTGGACGTAGAGGCTCTTGCATCCCTGCCGTCTCTCCAAGGACCAGGCTGATCATTTTGCACAGAGTTAAGCAGCTTGGTAATGTGCTGCTCTCTGGCCTCATCCATCTGGACCACTGCCCGCTGCACACAGACATGGAAAGGGGAAAGTTCAGCCGTAACCTTGCAGTTAGCCAAACCAAATGTGACTCCAGGGCTTGGTTTTAAGCACTGTTATTAGTGTTTAAGCACATTTCTTATTATCCCATTGAAAAATCCCACTGAAACTGTGAAATCTGTGTTAGTTATTTTGGCCTTTCAGTGACAGCTCAAACATTTACTTCTAATGCAACTTCTGTGCTATATGAATTTAAACAAATTCTGTCACCCATTCAACCCCAGTAAATGAAATCAACAAATGCAAGTGTGCCTTTGTTTAGGTCTACCCACTAAATTGATACAAGACAAGATGTGTCAGGATCTGGCTGGCAAACCACCTATCTGCAGGGTTTTGCCCACAGATCAGTGTGCACAATTCTGCACACGCAGTGAACTTTGTGTTTTGAACCAAATTAAATCAGCCTTATGCGCCACTCGTTGCAGTTAACACCTGAGTCCAGACCTACTTTCTAGCAGAGGTTAAAGCGCATTGAGCAAGGAACTGTCACCTTCTCTGTAGTTTTAGTTATTTGTGCTGAAGCTCCTGCTTCTGTTCAGACTAACAACCTTCCCTGTTCAACACAATGCGCAATAGCATAACGTTACAACCAAACACAATCCATACCGATCTGCGGTCAGCCTGTTTCCTCCTCACGGCTCCGTATCTTGCGTACCACAGACCAATCTCACGTCCCTTCAGGTGTGGAGGAGGACGGTCCCGTTGTCCGCCTCTCCCTCCACCACCTCGGTCCTGGTCAAAGTCGGAGCTGTGTCCTCTTGAACCTCCTCCGCCTCCTCTGTCCCATCTTTCTCTGCTTCCATCTCGGTTCCCTCGACCTCCTCTTCTGCCTCTTCTCCCTCCTCCACCGCCATATCCACAACTCATGCCGCCGTCAGAAACAAGCGGTGGTAGCACCAGATGCTACAACACTGTCAGGATATCAACGTTAACTACTCGCTAATGCTAACGTTGCTTAGCTAGATGTATCGGTTGGACTTTTGGGCCAGAGACTGAAGTTAAACATAAGAGGCTACACCTACGTAGCTACTGACAGTGAAATTCTTGATAGCTAGCTACATGTATAATTTAAATCTGGGTTCACTCGTCAAAATATAGCACTTCGTGCTTTCTTGTTTCCGTCCAGCATGTCGCACAGAAACGGCGTCAGAATGTTTTGCGGCATGATATTGTCGTAGCGCTCTGTGATTGGTTATCCTCCCTCCAGTCACTTTTCTCAAACATCAGTAGATGTGGTGGTACTTTTTTCTTAGACATATCATTTTGATAACCCACAAGCAAATATGGCTATATTAAAAGTGTATCTAGAAGCACAACTTTAGGCTGTTTTTAGTCTATTGGCCTACTGTAGGCTTAATAATAATAATAATAATAATAATAATAAAACATTTATAATTTGATTAACAATATTCTGTAATAGCCCTTAAAAGGACAGTCCCGAATCCTTTGCTTCAGATGTTGTATTTATACTCTTTAAAAAAAATGTATACTAATGTAAACCTCGATGACAGATAATGTAATAACAAGATCATTAGACCTGCTGTGATTGTCGAGTGGACAGTAGTTGATATAGGCGTGATCCAAATTAGAGCTAAATGTTTATTATTGCCTTTTCCTTCAAAAGTAAAATATCTCCACTTTAAAAGAGTTGACACTATACTGATGTAGTCCTACTGAGTCCTTAAATGAGAGGTTTTACATCATTGATCACTGTCAACAAAAGATATACATATACAGTACCAGTCAAAGGTTTGGACACACTCACTTGAATGAGAAAGTGTGTTTAACCTATATGCCTTGATCAGGGTTTTAAGGTGTTGCAAATATGAACATGGCTTTAATTATTTTTATATCATATTGCTCTGAAAAACTACTATGATTTAAGAAATATCAGTGCTACTTCTCAACATTTATTGAATTGATTGTATATGTTGGCAGACATTACAGGCACCTATTCATGCATGTTGGCAGACATTACAGGCACCTATTCATGCAAGCAGAGAACACAATAGTTTGTTCTCTCTTTTATCACTTGGATTATGCAGGTGATGGTGCAGAAACAGGTGAAGTCCTTGTAGATCTCTGGCACTTTGAGGACAGACAGATCCAGCAACTCTCCACTGTTGTCTTTGTATAGTGTGCTCCTATTTAAGACAAATTCATTGACATCAACACATAATATATTAGGTGTACATAGCTTTCATTAACATCATTACTATCTTACCTTACCTTCTCTGCTTTGGTTTTGTGGACATCACGGTCATTTTCTCTCCCGGGCCTGGTTGTGCACACTGTGAATTTAAGCAAGATAAATAAATGATAAGTGTATGTAACATGATGTGTGTGTAGTTGTAGTATTATATATATATATATATATATATATATATATATATATATCATATATATATATATACATAATATAATAATAATAATAATATATAGTTACAATTAAATTATTATCAGACTTGCCAACGTTCTTGGTTTGTGCCACTGCTGCCTGCCCTCTGCACACAGGTGAGTACAAGGGGAACCAATGGGATTTTGCGTTGGGAGTAATGTACTGACTGGAACAACACAGTAGTGTGGTGTGGTTGTACAACACTGGTCCACGCACATGATGCAGCTCAACAGGGTTACTTCAGTCACACCTGGAAGAAGAAAAACTGAAACACAATACTTGTTCTTTCTGTTCAGTTTGCTTTATATTGATTTCATTAGGGTAAAAATAAATAACTGCTACTTTAAATAGTGTTGTATTATAGTAGTGGAATTGTACTTACAACTTTCTATACTGACTGATATGGATTTTATTTTTATACTAATGTTATAAGAATGTATAACAATATCTGAAAAACATACAACAGTGATGTAAAAACTGATACAAACAATCCAGTCTCTTTTGTTTTTCAGTTATATTACAGTTTAGGTTTTACTATTGACTTTAACATCTCTGAAATTCCAAGCCAAATCCCCAGGAACATGTTTAACCAAACGAGGAAAAATACAAAGTGAGGTCATTAAATATCAGTTGTAAATACACACATACTGTCAGTCATATGTCGTTCAATCTAGCTAAACTATAAAGAAAATCTATTTGTTTATGGACATCAAGCTAGGCTATATGCTAGCGCCATATGCTACGTGCTTAATTTATGTTACTCACCCTCGTAGTTGTGGACCTAACTTGATATGTCCCACTTCAACGCTTTCTCCTCTCATCCGTTTCCTGATGGGTGCAGGTGAAAGAGCGTCGACCATTCTGTGCACATTGTTGACATATACTAATAATAAAGCGATGGAAGACAGGGGTAAATAAACTCGGTCACAGTTGTCCGCAACAGACGTTCTAACGTAAAACAAACGCACTCTCAACGGGGCAGGGATCATTTCATTGGTCAACACTACAGCTGGCATTCTATTGGTTGGGGGAATTTTGATAGGATTGTAACACTAAAAAAACCGAGAGGAGAAGATTTGTAAGTGCGCAGAATCAGCCTGAGTGCGAGGAGAAGGGCCAAAACTGAGAGCAGGAAATCTGTCCACAGAACAACATATCTGAGTCCAAGCACAAAGTTGGAGCGCAAGCAGAGCAAATCCAAGCGCGAGCAGTGACTATTTGAGTGTGAGAGCAAGGAAATTATTACAAAATCTGAACGTAATATCAGTGAGAAATGCTCTCGAATTGAAAGAATGCGCTCTTGAATATCTTGTAAACAATTAAGTCTTGGTCTCAAAATATTGTTTACTAAAATATGCTTTTAAAGTGATGTCCTATTGTGTAAATTAGTACACCCAATTTATGATTTATTATTTTCATATTTTATTTTCTTCTAATTTAACATGGATTTTCTATCAGCATGTTTATCTCGTGTATTGTATTATGGCGCTGTATTGTGGTGCCTGTTTGACTTCTGTACACAGATCATCAGACCAAAAAAAAAGAAACCTCTGGCTATTCATTCCCATGCAGACCCAAACCCCTGACATATCTATTTGTCCTTCTTATGTTATTAATAGTTAGGCAAGTCGTATTTGAATCACTGAAGAAGCAATGATTGGTGGAAAAGATACATTTATATTACTTTTTAAACCACGTCCTCAAGCTCTGAAAATCCACATCAGGGAATATGAATGCGCAGACAGAGACAGTCTGTGCTGTAACCGGGTCATCCTGCTCCCAGCTCAACAGAACATCGGGAATGACCTGTTGTCTGGGCCTTAAAGGTTAAAGCCAAATGAAAAAGATCTACCATGACTGCTCTAGACTGTATCACCTTAAGGGTTCTGGCTCTGTTGTATTGTGGACATTGTGATGAATATCATCAGCAGATTCAAAGCCTTAACCTCATATTCATAAAATGTCTGCAGCTTTTCAGTAGTCCCTTCTAAAACATGATTTAAAAAGTGATCTACTCCAATAAAGTTTAATAAACAACAGCAAAACAAACAATGCACTGGATTAATGACATTAACAATTAGTCAAAAACACTGCCTCTGGTTGGAACTTTGGCACTGCATTATTGTTTTTGATAAACCATCTGAAAACAACATGGCAATACTAAAGTCAGTGAAACACAGTGGGCAGGCAACACTCCATTCAATCAATAAATGGTTTTGCATTGTTATTTTTGATTTTGTGGTCGTTAGCAATTACACCGTTCGTTTCTGTTCTTCACTCTTAACTGGCTGATTGTTTTTAAATGTTCACACTTACATGCAATTATCTAACTGGACTGTACGCAACATTCTCTAGTTTTTAAGTTAGCTGGAATATTGAGTTATAGATGTGTTTTTTTCCTCTTCTCCCTCTATCCCTCCTCTCTCTTCTGGATGTGTCTTGTAAAATAAACAAATATAAACACCAAATTAGTGCCATGAAGGACATGTCAGAGACAAAAAAGAGGAATTAAAGGTGCGACCCCGTTCATGGGGTGTGTGCATGATGCCCATGAGAGTGCATCGCACCCTCGAGCTCCGCGTCATGAAATATCATGCATCGCCACTTTAAAATCAACTTCTGCTCTTCACACACGCGCTCTCCTGTTCTGTCGTCATCATAGCAATGACACATTCGAGCATGTGAATCCATTTTATAAACTGAAATGAAAATTTGCGGTGCGTCTCCACATTTAGGGCGTCATCACCTTTTTAAAATTAAGGAAATGCAGCTGCCCACACAGACAACCAAGCACAGACACAGTGGAAGTAGATCATTTCCGGATGAAATGAACCATTGTCAAAAATAAGCCTGGTTTATGTGATTTTGTTTTGTTTCAATCTCTATCTTGAGGATCTTGGTTTCATCAGCTGTCTCACATTAAATCCTCTGTTTTTCAATTTTAAGAGCAGGACTCAGTTTGTAATAAAAAATAAATAAACTGTGAATAGCTCAACTCTGCTTGTTTGAATTAGGAGTGACTGCAAATACTTTTGAAATACTGTATGTGAGCACAATCAATATCTCAGCGGGAGGGGGCCAGGTGGAGTCAGATTGTAAACATTACACGAAAATAGTGACAAATAGGAAAGGAAATAATAAAGGAACATGTTGAGGATGAAGCTGCGATGTGTGCGGTGTGAGGAGAAATATGACAAAGCCCTTTGAGTAGTGGAGGGGCTGTGAAAACAAAAGGATCCTAGGGAAAGTTGTTTGTTTCGTATGCCCTGAGCCCCCCTGCCCCCACTCCCCTCAGTACTGTTGCGAATGTACAATTCTTCTGCACACATGGTTTTCATACCCTCGGGGCTACCTGTGATGCATACAAATGATCTCTGACCCTAATGAATCATTAAACAAGACCTCAGATAAAGCATCACATTTTAACATTGGTTGTTTTTTTCCCCTTCTTCTAGCTTAGGCTTATTCTCGAGGTCTCAAACAGTGCTATTGATGCTACATTTTGATGCCGGCTTACCTCCACCTTACTGCTGCAGTATAATCAGAGGTTGTGAGTGGGAGGTGGAAGTCCTTGGATCAGAGAGAAATGATAAAACATTAGGAATAGCTGTTGATGTTTTATATTATTTTGCTTTCCTTCTATTTGCTTTCCAGTCTCTACCTCTACTCTCCTTCCACAAAGGCTACATCTCTGAATGCCTGCACAAACTGCACAGATGAAATAGAATTTGTGAAACCTCCCTAAAACACAAGAAAATGTAATGTCTTTACTGCTGATTTCATGTTGGATTAGTCATATTGCTGTCATCTGAGGGGCACAACAACCAATGATGGTAGCTAATGCACTTTGCTTTTATTCTGTAATAAAGATCCCATTTGAGTATATTGTGTGTTACCGAATCAGTCCAGATGGTTAACATGACTGAGTAGACACATTTGTACAGCTAATATGCAACTCCCAATTTCTCACAAACAAAGCAAATAACAATTTATTGATCACAATGGTTGACCAGTAGCTGAACTGTTGTCCTATTTAGAAGTGAGAATAAGCAGATGATCCAATTACTTCCATTCCGTTAGGCTGCGGAGATGAAGCTGTGCTCAGCTGAAAACCTTTGGCACCATTAACAGCTAAAATGGTTGACATTAAATACAACTATACATTGATTATGATCATTTTCTTTTACATGTTGCCCGGGAGCACTCAACATAGAAATGCATTGCAATGCATTGCAATCCAGTTTCTGGTATGAATCTTTAATGACAACAATCTTCAGGAAGATGGAACATGCCGCAGCTGATGAAGTGGACTCGCTAAAAGACAATTTAAAAGCCTGCAAATGAAGTCCACAAGGGACCGGTGTTGTTGAAGATCAAGCAACCAAACCACTGATAGATTAAAGACACCATCGTAAAACAAATAAATAAATATATATATATATTCTAGAGTTACTCTGAAATACCTATTTTTACTGTTACTGCAATGTATACACACACATGTACGTATGTGTATGTAAATGTACATATAGGTAACGGATATATTATCTGTGAAAGAGAATAAAGATGTATATGCTTCTGATAGATGTTCACAGTCTATGTTACCATTCAAAAACAATACTGAAATACATAATACTATCTATGAAAAATGTATTCCAGTCCTGAATTTATGCATGTATTCAATACAGAAAGTGATTGGATGGGCAGTGAACTGAGCAGGGTAGAGAGATGATCCCCCAAAGTGGCTCTGAAATGTACATTCATATGCTGCTTACTGTAGTAAAATATGCACACTGTCACTCATTTAAATTGCACCAAATGTACATGAGGCGGAACACTGCTCTGCATAAGTATCCCCTCGACCTCATCTTCAATAATGCATTGCACTGTCCCTCAAATGCTTGGCCTCTCCTTTCCTATCGCTCGCCTCTTCCTTCTCATTTGATAGAAGCAAGATTAATTGTGTAAATGCATGATGGACATATAGCAGCTGGACGCAAAGGAAAACACACCACAGTTAAAACAAATATTTGCAGAAACCTGTGAATACTTTTGGTAGCTGACATCACAAACAATTACTCTCATATGTATACATACCCTCATCCTTACGGGCAAGGCTACTTCTCACACAAAATAAATGCACAACACACACTGGGATGAGTCAGACACATGGACCGGGTGACCCCTCCCCTCGTGGCTGAGTCACCCGTGACGTAGATTACAGGAACAGCTTGTGACTAGACCTGGGCTCCTCCTTTTCCACTTCTAAGTGAATGTCTCTTTCACTGTATCTATTTTAGACATGTGACAGGCTGCCATATGGTTGAAACTCTTGCAAGGAACATACATGCTCTGCTGGAATACTGTTTTCATTCTCCTACCTTTCCCTTCCGTTGTGTGTGTCTCTCTCTCTCTCTCTCTCTCTCTCTCTCTCTCTCTCTCTCTCTCCTTTTCCTCAATTTACAATCATCTCTCTTCCTTTCCAGGCTCATCTAACTCTACGTGCTATGCAGACATGTACTCTTATGATGCTATCTGTAGAGGAAGTACAAGCGTAGGCAAACAAACAATTCTAACAGTCTTTAGTCTCTATTTGGGTCACTTCTCAGTTCTATTAGAGTGATGATCAGAAAGAAGTAAATATAGAATGATTAGGAAATTTGTCTTTCATCCTTCGCCGTCAGAAGTGCTCCTTCAACCTCCTCCTAAGAGACACCTTCTTGTCATCCTGTATGTACTGTATGTCACTCTTCCTTCTCCCCAGCTTGCTTTCTGTAGGCCTCGTTGAGCAGCTGTATCTCCTCACGATACCCTGAGCTCTCCTGCGTCTGCCGTCGGCTGTTCTGCCGGTGAGCCTCCACAGTGTCAGGTATAGTGATATTGATGGTCTCTGCCTCTTGGTTGCCACTGTTGGGGATGAGCAGAGAGTAGGAAGCCGTCTCGCCCAGGTCGCAGGAGACAAAGCGGTTCTCCCTTCGTGAGTAACGCAGTGACGGCGAGCGGGTATGGGTGGAGGACTGGCTGATGTTGGAGATGATGGACACACTGTCCATGGCCTCCTCGTTGTCACATATCTCCAGAACCTCAAGGTGGATCTTGACGTTGGTGTCGCCAACCCCAGCTCCTATGCCCAACTCCATTCCGATCTCCATGCCCATCCCTACTCTGCTGACATTCACGTCTCCAGCCTGGCCTCCGGATGCTGGGTCGTCTGCACTGGGCTCATGGCCAACTGATTTGGAGCGATACACTTCCACCTTTGAAGCAGAGGCAGATTTATAATTAAAGTTATTCAGAGGCAGTATGGGGTCACAATGTAATTCAACTTTTGTTTAATTTTGTTCTGAAACTAAAATATTTTCTTTTATTCTTATTTAATATTTTTCTTCAATAAATGCAATTTCATCACAGGGATGGGATAGGATGGGGGGGGGGGGGTGTCTAACTGCGTGTCAATCACTGCTCATGCACACACATTCATTTTCCCTTGTGGGAGGAGGGGCTTAGGAGAACGTTTTGGACTTTAGCAAAAAAAGGGGCAGGGACTGAGAAGTTGTTGATGTTCACATTTTTTGGCTAAGTCCTGGATCTTCCCAATCCTACCTACAGCACCTTTAATCTTTGCCAAGTTGGGGTTTTACGGGCACCACTGGCCAACAAAAAGTTACAGCACATAACTCCCCATAAAAACCACAACTTGCAGGCTAGCTGTTTCCTGCTGCTTCAAATCTTTTAAAATCTAGCTTCATAGGCCTAATTGATGAACAGACGCAGAGTGATACCAATCTTTTCATCTTAGTCTCAGCAAGAAAGCAATAAGCATATTTCCCAAAAATGTCAAACTATTCCTTTGATGAAATGCTTAGAATTAAAAGAGGGCTATTACCTTCTTGGCATTATTGGAAATTTTGAGTCCATCACCGCTAACCTCATAGGTGGAGAGAGAGAGGGTCTTTCCAGTGGGTGATTGCAGAGATACGGTGCCCTGAAAGGCGCACAGGGGGATTGCCAGACCACCTGATGACCGCTGCACAGGAAAACCAAAGAAAAGAGCAAAATAAAGTGCAGTCAACATCTAGCACAACATCTTTATTTACCTATTTACCTGGCAGGTCTCATTACTTGAGAATAAGCATATTACTAAATTCCATCTTGGCTGCTCATCATGTTATTGACAAGAAATACAAAGCATAATGGTCCTTTTGCATCTTGTTCCCTTTGTTCAAACTAATTGATAGGGGTGTGCAAAAAAATCGATTCACATTCGTATCGCGATTCAAGCTCTACCGATTCAAAATCGATTCATACATATATATATTTTTGGATTTTGTTTTGTAATGGCGTGTATACTATTGTCCTGAAATGAGTTTAGCTTGCCATTCCCATAGACGGCGCTGCGTCGAATTCCCAGACGCCTGGGCACTTACAGTGGTGTGAAAAAGTGTTTGCCCCTTCCTCATTTCCTGTTCCTTTGCATGTTTGTCACACTTAAGTGTTTCGGAACATCAAACCAATTTAAACAATAGTCAAGGACAACACAAGTAAACACAAAATGCAATTTGTAAATGAAGGTGTTAATTATTAAAGGTGAAAAAAAATCCAAACCATCATGGCCCTGTGTGAAAAAGTGATTGCCCCCTAAACCTAATAACTGGTTGGGCCACCCTTAGCAGCAACAACTGCAACCAAGCGTTTGCGATAACGTGCAATGAGGCTTTACAGCGTCCTGGAGGAATTTTTGGCCCACTCATCTTTGCAGAATTGTCCTAATTCAGTTACATTAGAGGGTTTTCGAGCATGAACGGCCTTTTTAAGGTCATACCACAACATCTCAATAGGATTCAGGTCAGGACTTTGGCTAGGCCACTCCAAAGTCTTCATTTAGTTTTTTCTTCAGCCATTCGGTGGTGGACTTGCTGGTGTGTTTAGGATCATTGTCCTGCTGCAGAACCCAAGTTCGTTTCAGCTTGAGTACACGAACAGATGGTCGGACATTCTCCTTCAGGATCTCTTGGTAGACAGCAGAATTCATAGTTCCTTTTATCACGGCAAGTCTTCCAGGTCCTGAAGCAGCAAAACAGCCCCAGACCATCACACTACCACCACCATATTTTTACAGTTGGTATAATGTTCTTTTTATGAAATGCAGTGTTCCTTCTACGCCAGATATACTTGGACACACACCTTCCAAAGAGTTCCACTTTTGTCTCATCGGTCCACAGAATGTTGTCCCAAAAGTCTTGGGGATCATCAAGATGTGTTCTGGAGAAATTGAGACAAGCTTTGATGTTCTTTTTTGCTCAGCAGTGGTTTTCTCCTTGGAACTCTGCCATGCAGGCCATTTTTGCCCAGTCTTTTCCTGATGGTGGAGGCATGAACGCTGACCTTAACTGAGGCAAGTGAGGCCTGCAGTTCTTTGGACGTTGTTGTGGGGGTCTTTTGTGACCTCTTGATGAGTCGTCGCTGCGCTCTTGGGGTAATTTTGGGCGGCTGGCCACTCCTGGGAAGGTTCACCACTGTTCCATGTCTTCGCCATTTGTGGATAATGGCTCTCACTGTGGTTCGCTGGATTCCCAAAGCTTTGGAAATGGCTTTATAACCCTTTCCAGACTGATAGATCTCAATTACTTTCTTTCTCAATTGTTCCTGAATTTCTTTGGGTCTCGGCATGATGTGTAGCTTTTAAGGATCTTCTGGTGGACCTTACTGTGTCAAGCAGCTCCTATTTAAGTGATGCCTTGATTGTGAACAGGTGTGGCAATAATCAGGCCTGGGTGTGGCTAGAGAAATTGAACTCAGGTGTGGACAACCACAGTTATAGTATGTTTTAACAAGGGGGCAATCACTTTTTTCACACAGGGCCATGATGGTTTGGATTGGGTTTTGGATTTTTTTCTCCTTTAATAATAAACACCTTCATTTACAAATTGCATTTTGTGTTTACTTGTGTTGTCCTTGACTTTTGTTTAAATTGGTTTGATGTTCCGAAACACTTAAGTGTGACAAACATGCAAAGGAACAGGAAATGAGGAAGGGGGCAAACACTTTTTCACACCACTGTACTTACTTACACATAATCAAAAGAAGAACGAGTGCAGCAGAAGTAGTTTAGTCGGCGTAAACAATGGCAAACCTCACAGAAAGAATGATTCAACCTGCTCCATTCTCATTGAAGGCGAGAGTTTGGGCACATTTCGGCTTTTATAACCTCGAGGGGAAGACGGAACTTGATAGGAATCATGCTATATGCAGGCTTTGCAAAGCGAAAGTTAAGTATTTTGGAAACACTACAAACTTGAGAACTCCCATAGTACGCCATCACCCAGAGATTAACATTAAAGACGTGGACGAACAACAACCTAAAGGACCTAACATGCCAGTCAACCAACGCACTCTTTCAATGCTCTAAACTCCCACCCAACTCTGAATGAAAAGCTCTTTTTATTTAACAGTTTTATTTTATTCTTGAATTAAATGGATTTAAAAGCTGGCCCAAGCTTGGCACTTTGCAGTTTTTAGTTGCAAAAGTTTTTATTTTTGTATGAAGACATATAAAGTAATATCAAACTACATTTATTTATTTGTTGTGTTTCTTTTCTTTTAAATTGTATGTCTACTGCAATCATATGGGAAAAGTAACTACATTTACATACTGTGAATCTTTTTTTTATTTTTTTTATCGAGAATCGTTTTTGAATCGAAAATCAATATCGAATCCTGACATTTTCTGAATCGTGCACCCCTATTAATTGAGCTTAGATCATGTCCATGATGTTAAGGGCAGGGATTTGAATGTGTTGACTAACCATTTCTATCCCAAGAGTTAATGAGGCTTACACATGAGAGCCCTGTCAACACTGCTGGTAAAATAAGAATTAGGGCTTCATTGATAAGCTACAGACCTTTCAGACTCATAGCAAAAATATCCATATTAACTATCAACTCTTTAGCTGTTATCAGAATATTTTTATCAACTAATGTAATCTGAATAATACAATTTCTGTTTATAAATCATCACATTTGTTCTGGGTTTCTTATCACTTTGTCATCATCATTTCAATTACAGGGCTCATTTATATCACTCATTTTTAATCATATTTCAGCCATATTTTCATATTGTTTTCAGTGAAATTCGACACACACGCATTAAAGTGAGCCTCTGTAAATATGATGTGTTTGAGAAAATGCATATTGCTGGCAGGGGGAAGGAGAAGCATCCTGCGGTTCGACAGTGGGGAGACTGTGGCAGGTCTCATTAAGCCCTCTAAATTATTTAGATTAGTTCAATGTAATGATCTGATTGTGACTATGATGCACAATAAAAACAAAAAGGATGTCAATCTCTTGTCCTCCCTGACTGTTTTCCTGTCACTGTCTTTGCATCATTGTGAATGGAGAAAGACACAAAGGGAGAGAGAGACCATCATGTTGAGCTGAAAATACAATCGAGTAATGCTCAGAAGCCATCAATGTGGAAAGTGCATTGATGGATGTGTGTGTGTGTGTGTGTGTGTGTGTGTGTGTGTGTGTGTGTGTGTGTGTGTGTGTGTGTGAGTGCGTGCATGCGTGTGTGTGTGTGTGTATGTGTATTCTGGGTATATTCATATGACTTACCTGTTTTTATTACATTTAATTTAGCAATTCTTTTGCAAACATTTCCATTGTGCATTTATTTTAAAGTATTGCTTTTGCAGCATGGCTGAGTGGCTTTGAATTACCGTTATATTTCCCATTCATGTTGCCCGAAGGATGAATTTTGGTGATGGAAACATGGAAAAACAATTAATCGTAATGACTTTGGTGATCTATTGACTTTCCATCTAATGCCACTGTTATGGTCATATTTGGGGTTATGAATATGTCTCAACAAGCATTTGATGGATTGGTATAACATTTTGTACAGACATTCATGTTCCGCTCAGGATGAAGTGTCATAACTTTGGTGATATCTGTTTTTTATCATGCTAACACACTTAGCAAAGTTGATAAACATGGTAAACATTATAACATCAGCATGTTAGCATTGTCATTGTGAGCATGTTAGCATGCTAAATTTGGCAATAAGTTCAAAGCACCGCTGTGCCTGAATACAGCCTCACAGAGGTTCTGTCGTGGCTGTGTACATTTTTTTTCATACCTATATTTTAACGAATTAATTAAAGGAATGAAAAATATACCACCCATTTTGTATAAGCAACACAGTCCGGTGTCTGTTGTTGACGCCTACAGAACCTGGCATGTTATTAATTTTGTTGTGTTATTTTCTTATTTTCCTGTCCATTCAAAATCAATAGCTTGTTTTTATTCTCCACCTTGTAGCCTTTTGGTGAGAACATTTATTTACAGTTTGAAATGTGTCCTAATGGTACAAGGTTTCAATTCTCTACATCTGAATGCACATTAGATCTTTGCTTGTGAATGCACCCCCCAGCTCTGTGCTTGCTAGCAGGGAGCATAAGGTCACAGCGAGGGTAAAGATGTCTTTAAGCTCTAATTCCACCTTTCCCTGTGGATGCTGAAGGCCAAAGGGGCTGACAGTAAGGAGGACAGACGCTTGGTAATGACATCTAGCCTGCTAACGAGGAACAAAACACAGTCAGGCTTGTCTTTTATGTGTTGCTTGGCTTTGTGTGCATATACAGTCTGTGTGTGTGTGTGTGTGTGTGTGTGTGTGTGTCTGTGTCTGTGTTTGTGTGTGTGTGTGTCTGTGTCTGTGTTTGTGTGTGTGTATGGGTGTGTCTGTGTTTGTGAGCTAAGGAAGGGGGAAGGTTGCTGGATCTGTGTAGCTTAATTTTGTTATTCTTTTTGTCTTTGATTTTTTTTTGTATGCAGTGTGTGACTGCACATGGACACTGTATACTGTACTTATATACTGACCCCCCCAATCAATGAATAAAGCCTAAGGAAGCGTGATATACAGAGTTTGCTTCTAAGAACTGAGAAGTAGGACAGGCACACACACACACACACACACACACACACACACACACACACACACACACACACACACACACACACACACACAAGCCGGCAGTGAGCATCTCAGACTTGTACATGATGCAAACTGAGTGCCAAAGCCAAGCTGTAGATACATGCTCCATGGATATTTCACCCTCTGGTGATTTTCAAACCAAAACATTTCTGACTTATAAGTAGAGCAGAGACAGAGAGGATAAGACACAGAGATAGTCAGTGTGTTTGTCCGTGTGCACATACAGTATATGCACGCATGTTTCTGTGTCTGTTCATGTCCCAGTTTTGAAACAGGCTCACACTGTCATTGCTCTAAAAGTCACAATTATTATGCTGTGTTAATGTTAGGTAATGCCTGCGGCTGCTCTGCTCTTTTTCTGGAGAAAAGTGAGGCTGCTCTCTCATCTGTGTCTGGTATCTCCAATGCCAGGATACATCATTAAGGCCTTACCTTTTTTTACCTTGATTAACAGTTCAACTGGGTCCAACAAAGCAAAGAGAGAATTAGGCTTCTGGTAGCAAACTGTCTTGAGCTGCATTGTTTGCATTTAGTAGTCTTTGACTTCTACAGAGCAAATAATACATTCATAAGCACAACTAGAGCTGCACGATTATGGCCAAAATGATAATCACGATTATTTTTGATCAATATATTGATCACGATTAATTATACTGATTATTTGTTGATTTTAAACAAAACTAATTTTATTGTCACATAGGCAATTTATAACTGCTTTCACATCCATATTGTGATACATTCCTCCTTTGTTGAAGGGTACTATGAAGGAGTATGCCCTTTCAGCTGTTGTGCGACCGCTTTTCAAACATGCGCGTTTGCCATGAAAAGATACAGGCAACGCAATTTCTGTTCACGTTAACGGCGCATGTTAAAATCCGGTATCTACCGCACGAAACAGCAACGCGGATTAAGGTGCCACTTAAATGTCTGCGCTGCGCTCTGATGCTTCAAAACAGACGTTAGAGGAAACGGAAACGTCGCTGCATGTCACGCTAGTAAACACTAATAACACGTTACACAGCAGGTAACGTTAGCCTACCGTTAGCTACAGTAGTAACTGGTTTAAACATGGCTAAAATGCTGACAGCTAAACGGTTTAGTGTGACTGTATTTCACTGTAGAGGATTCCAACAGCGGGACGTACAACAGTCTGCCGCTAAAGCTATGAGCTAAAAGACTCAAACTAGCACTGGTCACTGCTGTTGTCTGAAGAACAACACAGACGGGACAAGATGTTGCGTTTACTGGTAAACTGGTAAACCTCGTGATAACTTATGACTGCTATCTGTTGTGGAATTTTCCTCACGTTACTCTGTCCTCTGTGACTGTCTACATCTAAACTAAGCTGCGCGGTGCTGGGAACAACTCTGAATGAAGCATTTTAAATATCGCTCGATCACGTGAATTTGATCGTGGGAAGCCGAAATTGTGATCGTGGTTAAAATTTGATTAATTGTGCAGCCCTAAGCACAACTTTGGGTCTTGGCAGAGAGATAACTCTGCACTATAGATACATAGATATACAGCATGCGTTTGATTTACACTAACTAAAACATGAATCAAAAATGGATTGTGTTTAATTTCTATATTCAATTTGCATACCGAATCACCTTGCATAAAAAAACATTCACAAACACACATAACGGAGCTTACCTTGAATGGTTAATTTTTACTGTAATACTGATCTTGTATGATCTCCAAAAACTGCAATACTAAAAGCAATGAACTGAGCTGTGCCTGATTTTAGAGTGGAGCAGCAATGAAAGAATATTTGGTTTTGAAAGACAGGCTGACATTTGTTATGCTGCTGATAGTGTCTTGATCAATTGCTCTATTAGTCGAATCCATTTATGCTTAGCACAAACAATGAGGAGAGGAGAGGAAACAGAAAGTCAGACAGGCATTCAGACAAATACGCACACATTTCTAAGCCTGATTATGTAAAGACTGCATCCTAGTCCAACAGCTGTGTGTCTCTGTATCTCAGTAAAGGTGCCCTGCAATAAGAACACATTTAATTTCCCTTTGAACGAAATGTAAACACCGATATGGAGATTGAAAATCCATCCATTTTATGGTTCGGAGGCAATTATCACTCCTAAACAATCCTCTCTAGAGTGCATTGCCATATGTTGCATGCTAATGCAGCAGTTGTTTGACAAGTTAGCGAAGCAATACAGTGTGAGTGTGGAAAATCAATTAATGCCAGCCATAAACCACAGAAGGACAGGTACAAATTACTTAATTTAATGGTTCAACATCAGACTAACAAACTGAGGACTCTGGGCGTTTGTGTACCTGTCTGGGTGTTCTCTCTGATTTACTCCTGCACCACTCCCAGTCTGTCAGCTCGATTTTCCGACACTCCTCATGTGACAGCCTCCTCTCCGGGCCCTCGAACACAGACGACGTATCAGTGAGATTGTGATCATGCTCCTGGTGATGAGAAGGCATGGAAGGGACACAGCAGAAGTCGTCGTCATCTCCATGGTTCTCATGAGGGAGTGAAAGACAATCAGCCTGTGCCTCTCCTCCACCGGCCACCGCTTCCAACAAAAGGTCTGCATGAGAGGAGCTGTCCACAGGGCAGGTGGTGCTGAAAACAAAATCAGGCCCCAGGCTGGAGAGCCCGCCACTTTCTAATGCATCCAGACGCGTATTAGTGAAGTCACAGTTAAAGAGGTCGTGATAGGCAGGCTTCTCAAGGGGTGGACTGTTATGAGACATGGCGGCATGTGACAACTTGTAGACTCCATAGCCTTGTTGGAAAGAAAGACTGAACTCAAATCTTCTTTTCATCACTGTGAAAAAAGTAATTGAGAATCATTTTATTACACCTTTAGAACCCTTTCGTTTACATCACAATGGGAAACTTGTTCAGGGGTATATAATGTAGAAAGACACTTGATGGTGAATTGCTGATACGTTTGTATAACCTCATGGTTTACCTGAAGGTTCCTGCATTGAATCCCGTTTGCAGTTAATGAAGCAGCCACATGGCATGTGGATCCAGCGCTCAGACAGCACGAATAATGGAGTGAACGCAGGGGCAAGCAGAGTGAGAAAGAAGCTCAGCGTCTCCAGGGATGAGCTGCGGGCATTCACTGCATGGCGCACCAGCACCAAAGTCTGTGAATGAAGACGAAGAGGGAACTTAATTCACTGAGAAGTCGGTGATTCAATATGCATTAGGGAGTGTGGGGAGGGAGACACATGAATGAAAATGAAGCCCATATTGGGCTTTTTTTTCGTTTTCCTTTTCTTTTGTTTCTGTATTAAAAAATGATATATCTTTAAATGCAAACACAATAGCTACATAGAGACAAACCATCTTAGGAAAGCTGTGTGTTTCTTAGAGACAATAAATAAATAAATCACCCCCACAGAAATAAAATTCATTTTGAATTTTTAGATTGTATTTTCTGATCAGTGACACTGTCTGTGCTAATAATATATATGCCATTTCTGTTTGCACATCATTGTCTGCTGGCTGCACAGCATTTGTCATAAAATAAAAAATAAAAATAAAATGTGATGAGCAAAAGCAAATGTTGAAACAGCGGCATTCACTGTGTAGCAATCATGTAAGGTATTTCACAATGCAACTCAAAGAATGCTGCCCTTTAGGTGTTGACTAAAACCTGCCACAACTGTTCTCAAGGCCTTTCAGGAATGTTAATTGAATGGGACATTGGATGTGACTAAATAATTGCTGCTTGTTGTTTTAAATGTCAGTTTTTAACTATTTGAATGAGACCACAAACAATGACGAGATGCTTTCAAAACTGTAAAAAATAACAGATTATTAATGAATTCAATACAATACTGTAGTGATTCCCAAAGTTGCCTAGAGGGACATTCAATGTTTCATAATAGGTCTCCAACAAAACAGGAGGGATATTTTAATGTATTTTCTTCATCACATGAAAGGATTTTAAGAGTGACAACTTTTCTGACTTACTGTAAGAGTCCACATTTTGTTACTTGTGTCCACATGTAAACTTCTTGAACATCTCTTTGTTTCCCCCCAAAAGGGAAACAATGTACTCCTTTATTATGCTTTTGGGTGAAAGGTATTACATGTACTTTCCACCCAAGTCTGTACTATAATTGGTTGACCCAAAGAGCTTGGTTCTGCTCATCTTACACGTTAAGAACTTAAATCACCAAAGTAACAGAAACAATTGGGTGAGTGTAATTGGGGCAGACAGGAGGTTTAGGTTAAAGTGATTTTATTTTAAGATTCAGTTTTGGAATCTTATTTTTCTTGAAACAGGTGAGAGGTTGTTCCAATATAATAAGACAGTTCCACTTGTCTGGATTGTAGTTTCATGGATTATATATAAAACTGGAAACAAGTTGGAAATAAGTACAAACCATAGCACATCTTGTTTGAGAAACAATACAATAACAATTTTTAACCTACTAGATTACATGGTTTGCAGGGCATTTTCTTATTACTGTATGTTGTCATTTGCATGCATCACGCTGCTTACCATCATTGGCATCCATAAAATAACTCGAACAACCGCCAGGATCATGGAGAAGCGCTTTTGCGCAAACACCACTGGAGTGTCCCCGACAGCAGCAGTCCTCTGCCCTCTTACAGACACTGGGGACAGACCGCTGTCCTCTTTCTCTTTGAGCTCCGTCCCGCATGAACTAGGGCTCAGCTCGTTGTAGGCACCGAAACTTTTGTCCAGGCTGTCCCGGGAAAAGGAAGGAAGATCACAGAGGGGAACGGAGCCACTCAGTCCCCTCGCCATCTCCAAATAGCTGGGGTAAAGTAAAGTCCTCTGGGACTCCCTGGAGCACAGCAGCTGATAGGTGAGTGGGATGAAGAAAAATAACAAGCCGCAAAAACACATGGAGTATAAAGAAAAAAGCAGCATGGTGTAAAAACTGTCGCTCTCTGGGAAACACCCGAGAGAGGCGGGCGTAAAGCTGCCCCATCCGCACAAAGGTAACACACTGACGGCAAGGCTGACCGCCCACACACCGGCAATGGCCCATATCACTCTTAGGGGCCGACGGACAGATTGAAGCACTCCAAATCTCTTGGTGACATAAAAAGTGTAGGCTGCTATGAGACAAGCCTTCATATTGCTAGAAACACCCTGGAACACGTACAGAAGTCCAGATGAAGTGCACAGGCTGCCCGATCCTCCGCCTCCATCTGCCTCCCACTGTAGGAGCATGAACAAGGAGAGAGGGACCACACTGAGCAGGTCGTCCACCGACATGGAAGCCACAATGAGACATAGGGATGTTTTTCTCCTCATCCGAATGAGAGACAGCAGCGAATACACACCTCCGACAAAGGTAGCAGCGGCGATGATTACGCACAACCCGAATAGCAGTAGGCGAATTTGCCTCTTCACCTCCGAGGGGTCTGTCTTCTCGTAGGTGGCGGTGGAAAGGTAGCTCTGGTTGGGCGCCGGAGAGGTAAGGTTCGTCGTGGACATTTTCAGTAAATTAACTTCTCCGTCTCTTCTGGCCCTTTTAATTGGTCAAATCGGACTCATTATCCTGTAAAGTTTACCGCGGTGCAAAGATGTAAGGATGGCACAACTTGCGCCGCATCTCTAAAAAAAACAAAAAACACACCCGTGTAGATGATGAGAGAGACATTAGGAAATATCCTTCTCCGTTCCAACAGAGAACGCACGCGTAATCAAAGCTCCCGGTGCCTTGGATGTGGAGCCTCCGGGTACCGTGCTGGCAGGCACTTGTGTTCAAATCGCGCGACCAGGGCACCTCTCGTTTCCAGTTGCCGACTTACGCGCTGTCGTCATCATCATTTCCTCTCACGGTCATTTGGGGGTGGGCCAAACGCTGCCTACTACTACATTGTCTGTAATTGGTCCGATGCATCAGGCGGCGTTTTCATTTGTGTTTGTGTGTAAGGGGCCCATCCATTTGTGGTTAATTCCATTTGGAAACCAAACTGACCATACAGACAGGCTTTCAGTGTTGCATTTTCAAAACCTTTTTTGGCTTAATGTAGTCAGGGAACTAAATGCCAGGTCTAAAATTAGAAGGCAAACATAAATTAGATACCATTTGAGACTGAGCTGGATTGACTGTGTATGGCTGGATGCTCTCCGAGCCACACTGAAAACAGAATAAGGCCAGTTTACTGTAAGTGCATGTGTCTGTATTTAATCCTGTTATAAACTGTCAGAGTGGAGCACCCCTCATGAGACAAGAGGGCAAAGGACACGATCATGGCAATGAAGTACTTTAAAAGCAAATTATCCTTGCTTGACTGAAGCAGGTTAGCTGTAACACTTTGGTAGATGCAAACAACTAGAAAAAACTCCAATTAAACAATAAGTGACCATGTGGCTGGACAGAGGCAGATTAGTTTGTGTGCAAGTGTAGCCTGTGTGTGTGTGTGTGTGTGTGTGTGTGTGTGTGTGTGTCTTTATGTGTGTGTGAATCCTTTACCCTGGTGTGTTGTCCTTGTCTCATTCATCCCTGTAGTGTTCAAGGATTTTCAGGCTGAAGCACTCCTCAGTTTGTTTAGATGGTTGATGAGTTCATTTATCCTCACAGCGGTCCCTAGATAAGACAGATAGATAGATAGATAGCTAAATAAGATAGAGATAACTCTCCATGTGTAGTGCTCGGTTTATCACTAGTGATAGATTTGTAGACTTGCACCCTTTATGTAAAAGCAAACATGGATGTGCATGATGACAGCCCGTTATGTTTTATTTACACCCCTCCATTATGTTCTCACTCACTATATTATATCATTACACAGTATCTGTGTGTGGATGCTCAGCTCTTTCAGTTGTGTGCAACATATATCGATGTGAATGCATACATGAGTGTAAGTGCATCTGACTTTAGGTCTTGCAATTGCATTAGAGTTGGGGCTAAGTGACTTACAGCCAATCTAATGACTAGACTCTCTGGGGCCACGAGGACACAGAGAGGAACACAAGAGGAAAAAACACAATCTACAAGGGTGCATAAACACCCCCCCCCCCATACACACACACACACACACACACACACACACACACACACACACACACACACACACACACACACACACACACACACAGATGTACCAGCTGAGCTCAGCGTCACACATCAAGGTGACCTACTTTGTGTGTGTGTTTTGTGCATACTGCATGTTTTTATTGTAAAGGAATGTGTAACTGTGTATTAAAGTTCGTTATTATGATGTATTAATGTATGCATGAAATGGCACAAAGTAAGAGTGTAACTATGTAAAGGCTTTCATCGACAAGTGCATTGGTGAGGAATAGAGTAAGTGTAATTAAACAGAATCTGTTGGAAAATATGACAAGCTAACATTCTGTCAAAACACATCCTATCATCTATTCATGCAGGGCAAACTGAAAACAAATGTTATATCAAGGTAGTTAGATGAAGAGATGGAAAGGAAGAGACACAACATCACTGAAAAATGCATGTGCAATTATCACTAAAGTCAAGATTCATGCATAACGTGTCAGTTTAGATGTGCACTGTGAAAACAAAACAATACATCTTACATGCATTATGGATGCATAATGGGCTCACCTAACTCTATATAAGCTATACAAGCATATATCCCATAGTATAAACAGTGAAGTAGATTTGGCATACCTGTTATAAAATGAACATATTACACAAAATGTACTCTTAATTTTGTTACAGTTATGGCAAATTTGCCATAGCTACCATGTTTTGCCATAGCTGTATGCCTCATGCAAAAATGGAAATCTGAGTCCTCTAGACATTCAATAGATTTGTCTTATTTAAATTCCAGACATTGATCTCTTGTCAACAGCAGAAACAGAAACACAGCAGCACATGTTTTCTAGCTTTAATATCCACGTTGTACTGAACAAAATTACATCAAAGACATATTTCTCCAACTGCAGAATGATCATTCAGATGTTCCTGCCTGCTGACACATGATGCAGAGTCTATCCTGTGTAAACCTGTTTAGTAACCACAAACTTCATATTTCATTATTATTATATTGTGGAGAGTAAATCTGTTAAATGAGGCCTGTTATGACCGATATTGTTCTTGAGTTAACACAAGATTGCTAAAACCCGACATTTTCATTACAGCACCTACTTTCATAGGTTGGTCTACTTCAATAAACGTGATGAAATCTCTTGAAGTCAAACAAAATTACATTAAAACTAATGAAGCAAGAGTTTAATTTGAGAATAACATTTTACCACATCCAATAAATCATTCATCCGTAATATTGGCTCGGAAATGAAAATGAAACCATGGGAATGTTATGATGTGAAACCTCATTGTGTCTGCATCAATTCATCTAGATTATGAAATGGAAGCAGCTAATCGATGATAGATGGCAGTGATATGTTGTATAAATCATGAATAATGTACTGTGTTGTACATATGCTCATACATCTGCACACATGTCTGCACAAAACACACCGCCATTACCCAGTTGCTTACTGGCCTCTGGTGGTGCATCCTAATTCAACACAGCACAGTTTGTAACTTCAAATGTAGAACTGCTGGAGTGTCTCTGCCTCCTACTCCCTCCCACACACACACACACACACACACACACACACACACACACACACAGAGAGTCTAAGTGCATCATTATCCTAAGTCACATCAAATATTAATGAAGCGACACTTGACACAAAGACACAGAGACAGAAACCGAATGGAAGATTAAATTTGCATAAAAGAGAGAAGTAAAACTGAATGAGGACAGGGATAAATAGTTATGAATTCATTATGACTCACCCTTAAACTCTGCTACTAGTCGTTTTGCTGCCTAAACCTTCGTCATTGTCGCATGACTGTCACCTTTTGTCGGCTTAAAGCAACACTAAAGCACTTTTCCCGCTTCGGTCCACCTACAGGTTGGAAGCAGAATTGCCCATTACATTACATTATGCAAGTTTGCCAGATCAGATAGCGGATCTGTAGTTCGAATCAGACATAATGAGACATTACGACAGCGGTAATGGACAATTCCGCTTCCAACCTGTAGGGGGACCGAAGCGGGAAAAGTGCTTTAGTGTTGCTTTAACTCAACTGCAACGGCCTCTGAAACGACCGGCGACAAATGATGACCAGTACCTGGCTCACAGTCACCTTTTCTCTGCAAAATGTCACTTTAAAAGCTAAACTTTACTGTCATGTAGCCGGTCGTCACTTGACCAGCAGGTGGTTGCCGTATTTCGTAGGATATCATACGAATTGTTGTGCATACGTTTTCGTAATTTATCATTATGGGTTGAGGGGCACAATAAACAACAAATTTCTCAAGAGCAATTTTTGAAGGGGACATAAATAATGCCAACTGCCAAAATGTTACAGTTGTATAGGATGTGTGTATTTGTGATGTGTGCAGATGATGCTGAACTGAGAACTGATCCCCTAGCAAGCAGGCTAGATAACTAGCCAGCCAGACTAAACTTTTTTTTCTTCGTAACTAATTTATTAATGACTCGGCATTGTCTGTATTAGAGAAAAGAATCCCTTCGTCTGATGTTTAAAGTGAAGAGAATAGCCTTGTCTACTTACTAGAGTTCCACAAAGTGATTCAAACGTTGTTGTCTCTCAGTAGTTAAAGGTCCCATGGCATGACAATTTCACTTTATGAGGTTTTTTTTTAACATTAATGTGAGTTCCCCAGCCTGCCTATGGTCCCCCAGTGGCTAGAAATGGCAATCGGTGTAAACCAAGCTCTGGGTATCCTGCTCTGCCTTTGAGAAAATGAAAGCTCAGATGGGCCGATCTGGAATCTTCTCTTTATGTCGTCATAAGGGGAAAAATTACCTCCCGTTTCTCTGCTTTGCCCGCCCAGAGAATTTGGCCCACCCATGAGAGAGAGAGAGACATCATGGCTTGCAAACAAGGGAAGCATGGCAGTTGGTCAAGGCCACACCCCCACCCTCCACCTTGCCCCCCCCCCCTCTCCTCCTCAATAGCATTTAAAGCTACAGACACAGAAATGGCACATCCTAAGGAAAGCTCATTGTGAGACTGGCTCTAGTGCCTGTAATTCTGCACCAAGGCTGAATTTCAGGAAAGAGACTTCAGATACAGTATTAGGGGACCACTAAGGTCTATATAAAAGAGACTTCAGATACAGTATTAGGGGACCACTAAGGCCTATATAAAAGAGACTTCAGATACAGTATTAGGGGACCACTAAGGCCTATATAAAAGAGACTTCAGATACAGTATTAGGGGACCACTAAGGCCTATATAAAAGAGACTTCAGATACAGTATTAGGGGACCACTAAGGCCTATATAAAAGAGACTTCAGATACAGTATTAGGGGACCACTAAGGCCTATATAAAAGAGACTTCAGATACAGTATTAGGGGACCACTAAGGCCGATATAAAAGCATCCAAAAGCAGCATGTCACAGGACCTTTAATCTGAATGAGTGGGTAGCTTACAGTAAATTTGTCTTTTTAGTTCACAATTCCGTCTTTCCTCTATCCTTGCCGGTATTTCCTTGCTAAGCCACAATGGATGGACAGAAACACAATAAATATATTTCTTACAAAAAAGAATGTACATCTGGAAGATATTCACTTGATTTGTCTACGTCAGACTGCTGAAGCCCCATGTTAGGTTCAGATAAACTTTGAAACATACTTTACGAGGACCGTGGATTTGGTCCCTGATCACTTGCATTGTATTAGAGAGGGATCTCTTTAGGGCCTGTATGAACAGGAGAAATAATTACAACGAGAAAAAAATATTTGGGGTATATGGGCTGTACCTGACTAATGTTCTAAGACAGACTTGACACATTGTGAACACATCCTCTAAGTATTACCAGGTCACACATAGTTTTGGATATGTCCACCAGATGGACCTATTGCTCTGTGGAAAAGCTGGCCTATGTGATGGACAAGTCAAACATAATCCTGGATAATGGGTCACTCGGGATGAGGCAGGTGTAACAAAGTATTGCCTAAAGCCACTATAAGCTGAACAAAACCAGAGCCAGACAACAATGTATTTGTCTTCCATATCTGCTTTCCTGCAGGATTGTAACCCTGATAGTGTTATGTGAGGACGTTTGTGCCGCTCTGCAAGTTCTGACCGCAGAGGATCCGATGCGGCTTCAGGTGGGTCACAGCTACAGTCCTAAAGGGACAGAAATGCTCAAATCATCTGACTGTGAAGAAATGTGACTAATTGGCTCTCTGTTTTTTGACCATCTCTCTCCATGATCTCCAAACCTTCATCCCAACAACCTGCCACCACACTAATCAGCATAATGAATTCCTCCAGCATGCCTGGCTTAATGGAATCAATTACTCACAAAAGAAGAAAAGATCTGGTAAGAAAACAAGCAGCCCAGAGTAATTTACCTGGATGGTTACAGAGAGAACATTAAGACAAACCTACATTGCTTGTCTGAGTGTTTATGCAGAGAAACTGATGATGCTAAACTATTATTTGTTTTCCTTGTTATTGGAGAAAAAGACAGCGTTAAGTAGAGGGAGAGAGAGGAGATAAAAGGAGAGCAGGATAAGGAGGAGATGTGACAAACATGTTTTTTTCTGTGTGTGTGTATGTGTGTGTGTGTGTGTGTGTCTGTGTGTGCAAGCTTTGAATCTTGTTTCCTCTCCCTGGCTGTGTGCTGTGGGTGATGTGTGTATATTTCAACATTAATGAGCAGACTGGAGATTTTCATTAAGGTCCCATTAGTACCTATTTTTCCCTCTGGGCCCCATCTCACGACTGTTCTCTCATTCATTCCTCTGATGCAATAACCATAAAGAGGCAGACAGAGTGGCAGCAGACATGCTTACTGTTAAAGGAATTCAGTTACCTGCAATATGTTTGCCATTCCTTTTCGAATAAACTGACTCTTTTGAACTCAAACATCAAATGTATTTTTTAGAGAAAGACATCTGCTTGAAATGATGAAAAGGCAAAGTGGTGAGAAGTAAATTATGAACTATGATGTTCATTAAATAAACATTTGTGCATTAGACATTTTCAAGTTGAAAGCTTAATATCTGCATTATCGAAAACAAAACAGATATGGGATTGAGCCCGTTTTCCCTGAACTGACATATGTGCACTAGCTTGGCATCTACACACTGCTGACTGGCACGGCTGGGCAAACCTTTAAAAAACCTTTCAAGCAGGCCTGCTATCAAACCAGAGCACTCTTCAAAACACTGTGGAAGTGTTGCAACTCCCCAGCAAGTCAACTGGCAGCAGATTTGTATCTTGGGGAACTATGTTTTCAATCTTGGTCTTTCCAATCTAGTGCACTTCGGAGACAGAGATGAACAGTTTGAAAAACTTGGCTGGCATACATTTTTTTTATTTGTGAACATCACTAAAAATAACAAGCGTGTTTCACCACAGGGGTTCACAACTTACAGAGGATGTTAGATGTGCTTTTATCACAGAACATTAGAGGGCAGTGGCTTTAAATAAAGCACCAAAGCAGCTTCCAGATCAACCAGAACTCATTTAAAATACATTGGAGAGGTTGACAGCACTCAGTATTTAGTGTTACCGTAACAAGTCTCTCTGTGCAGCCTGCTGTGTGTTTCACCTTCATGCCGCCTCAAACCTTATTTTCTGGATAATTTACACTACTCAACATATGCTCAATGTCACTTACTGCTGAAACTATGAGGAAGATGGAAAATACAAATAGCAGTCATCCTCTGGTGCATTGAAAAGAAAATAGTAGAGATGGACACATTGTCTGTGTCTGTGCTGACTGTTTAAAGTGAAGTTGAGTAAAACATTTCCTGTCAGAGAATTTAGGACAGAGGGGGAGACAAGAGAGGAGGAGGAAACAGAGTGTGTAAACCCAAATAGAGGTGTAGGAATGTCAGCGGTGGACGACAGATTGTGTTGGAGTGTTAAGACAAATATTGCTTGAAACAGTACGATATCCGCTCACAGGAAACAGAACTCCACACAAAGATGACTACAGCCAATGCTGTTGATCACAAAGACATTTGTCACAAAGAACAGTAGGTAGTCACACAGCCCAAACCCAAATACCTCAGCATTACAAGGATTCATGGTGGATCTCTGTGCTTTTAGTCACATCCATCCTTAGTGTCAGGATTAGATGACAAATTCCACCGTTGTAGCTGCATTGTTATGCGCTTACAATATGCCATGCCAAGATACCTGCTGAAACAGGCAGCGTGATAACAGAACAAATATGAAAGGTACAAAAGAACAGCATCTGTGTTGAAATCATTCATTCATTCATCATTCATCAAGTATTCTCAAGTGTGTCACTGAAGATATTTTTCACAAACTTTTAGCTTATTCTAAAATCAGTGATACTTGAAAAGGCAAGAATTATAGTGTAGCGCATAGTTATGCTATGCTGTTATTTAGAAATCAGGAAGTTGTAGCAAGCCCTCTTGCTTCCATCCTCATTCCTTGTCGGTGAGGGTGAAAAAGAAGGCAAGGAAAACACAGTAATCACTTTCGACATCGTTGAGTTGGAAAGATATATAGGAAATTCATAATAAAATGATTACAGTCAGAAAGTCATGTGGGCCCTTTCACAATACATAGAGTAACTACAAGGTTTGGTACCTCTTTCTATTAGGGCACCATCAATAACGGGCTCATAATGTGTAACTATTTTATGGTTGATAAATTAGAAATAAAGATAGACCATTAATAAGAACAACTTTTTGGTCGCCAGGTTTTGAAAAATCCCTTTGACTGGTGTTTTTCTTTTCTTTTTGGTAATAATGCTATTATAAATGTTGGTAATCCTTCAAAAAATGTGGTTTCTGTTATTGATAAATTACATTCCAGAGACTCCAATCAGTGAAAGGGATTTTTTTAACAACCCAAAAGTTGTTATTTTTAATGGCTTATAACTGTTCTAACAAAACAATATTAAGTCATTTATTAATAGCCTAAATAATTACAACTTAAAAAAAATATTTACAATGTGTCCATATCAAAACTCCTACTTTTAAACACAAGCAGTTTTTAGGATAGTCTAGTACTGTTTTCACAGACACACATACACCAATCTTTGTCACTCCATTTGTGTACAAAGACAAATTGTACAGTAGTGGGACACAGTATACGGCTTTATCAGACTTGAGCCTGGCACAAAGATGCCACGGGGTAAGGGAACACACTCAGGAGAAGGCATGCTAAGTGGCCTTGATAGACAAGAGCTATCAGACCGCATTCCATGTTCTGATTTCAGAACAGCGTACACATGCATGAACACAACAACACACAAGAAGATGCACAGACATTGTTATTGACGAATAAACAATCAAATGAACACTAATTTGTGAGCAAATGTAGGTGTTTGCGTAAAGTGTTCTATGGGAAGCTAGAGAGCCAGAGAACTATTCAGAAGGTTTAAGGCTACAGCACAAATACTGTATGGCAGCGCCAGATTTGGGACAGATTACACGGCATGCAACTGGAACTGGCAAATTCTTCATAGCATAGCAGTCTTGTTCCTGGTACAGTGTGGGACCCAAAGCACAGAGAACAGCACTCACTGTCCTAGGCTGTGAAAACTAGTGGAACTCAGTCCAGGAGAAATGATCACCCTAAGTCTGTGATCAAAGATGAGAAAATCAATTTGACCAGCTTAACCTCCAGCTGTTAGCATGTGAGGGCGTGTCAGTGTGTGTAAAGTGTCTGTGAATGTGTGTGTGTGTGTGTGTGTGTGTGTGTGTGTGTGTGAGAGAGAGAGAGAGAGAGAGAGAGAGAGAGAGAGAGAGAGAGAGAGAGAGAGAGAGAGAGAGAGAGAGAAATACTGTAGTACTGCAGCAACTGCAGGTCAACATGTATGGAACTGGTATGACAAAACAGCCACCCCCTGTACGGAGTCTTCAGCCTGCTAAATGTGAATGAGTGAGTTTGTGAGTGAGTTACTTGCCAGGTCCATGAGATGCTTCTCATCATCTGAAGAGAGTTTTAGCCATTACATGTAGACTTGTAGACTATGTAATTATTGTGTCCTATTGTAATTATTGAAATGGGATACGTTTTCGCTTATAGAAAAATTAGACAATCATGGTGAAAATGGATGCAATAGCCTATGTGTTGCATTCAGCCCATTCCTCTCAGTCCTCCTTTGGTTGGATCCATGGGTGGGCTGAAGGGTACGGACATGCACTGGTCTGCCACAGCATCTTCTTTTTTATCCTACCACTGGGGGGCGCCAAAGCAGAACATTTAGACATTTTACACAAAATGGCTTTAAAGTTGCATTATTTGAGTTTGTGGCTACTTGGGGGCAGCAGAACAATATTGAGATATCATCACCTTATAAAGTTGTTATACCTAATCTGTTAGCAAACATGTGCCTATAAACACACATCCAGCAGAGCAGAGCATGTTTCTGGCAACTTAAAGCCCAACATTTGGTTCTGGTCTTCACCAACCTCTGTCATTTTAGCTGCTAAATGCTTTACTATGTTTACCTGCTAGTCACTAACCTTGTCTATCTGCTGGTGCTGGGAAGGAAGCATACAGAGGATTTATAGAGCTTTTTTTATTTTTTATCTTAAAACAGCTGCCTGCTGAGGCTGAAAATGAGATGAGAATGCTGAGAGTGAACCCAAAAGACGAATGGCCATAGAACTAAAACAGTAAACTGAAAGATGCTAAAACACTCTGTAGAGTTGTGTGGGTGATAATTCTCTATGCGTTCATCAATTCAGGTGACCCCTTTCACATAGTCAAAATGTGATGTTTAAAAACATCCATTAGTGCAGTTTTAAATATGTGATGGAATAAAATATGCATATTCTGGGTTCACCTCTCCGGGAACCATCACCTTATCGTGGTGGTGAGGTTTGTGTGTCCCTATGAACCTGAGGGCTTTGTTGTCTGGAGCTTTGTGCTACTGGTAGGGTCTCCCATGGCAAAGTGGTCTCAGGTGAGGGGCCAGACAAAGAATGGTTCAAAAACCCTATGAATAAACAAGGAAGAGATAGAGTGACCCTGCCCGGAGGAAGCCCAGGGCCCCCGTCTGGAGCTAGGCACAGATGGAGGGCTCGTCAGCGAGCGTCTGGTGGCCGGGTTTGCCACGGAGCCCGGCCGGGCACAGCCAGAAAAAGCTACATGGCACCTCTCTCTCCATCCCATTGGCCCACCACCTGTGGGAGGAACTGCTGGGGTCGGGTGCGCTGCCCAATGGGTGGCGGTGAAGGTCAGGGGCCTCGACGGACCAGACCCGGGCGGCAGAGGCTGGCTCTGGGGACATGGAATGTCACCTCTCTGTGGGGGAAGATGCCGGAACTGGTGCGGGAGGTGGAGCGCTACCAGTTGGATCTGGTGGGGCTTACCTCTACGCACAGTCTCGGTTCTGGAACCATACTCCTGGATAGGGGTTGGACTCTTTTCTTCTCCAGAGTTGCCCAGGGTGTGAGGCGCCGGGCGGGTGTGGGGATACTCACAAGCCCCCGGACAGACTCTGGACAGACCTGGTAAGCCCAAACGGGTAGTGCGGGTAAATTGGGAACGTCTGGAGGAGGCCCCTGTCCGACAGACTTTCAACGCACACCTCCGGTGGAGCTTTTCATGCATCCCTGTGGAGGCTGGGGGCACTGAACCTGAGTGGACAATGTTCAAAGTTTCCATTGCTGAAGCTGCGGCAAGGAGCTGTGGTCTTAGGGTCTTAGGTGCCTCAAGGGGCGGTAACCCACGAACACCGTGGTGGACACCGGTGGTCAGGGAAGCCGTCAGACTGAAGGTGTTATGTTATCCCAGAGGACTCCGGAGGCAGTTGCAGGGTATCGAAGGGCCCGAAGGGCTGCAGCCTCTGCCGTGAAAGAGGCAAAGCAGCGGGTGTGGGAGAAGTTTGGAGAAGACATGGAGAAGGACTTTCGGTCGGCACCAAGGTGCTTCTGGAAAACCGTTCGCCACCTCAGGAGGGGGAAGCGGGAAACCATCCAAGCTGTGTACAGTAAGGATGGGACACTGTTGACCTCAAGTGAGGAGGTAATAGGGCGGGGGAAGGAGCACTTTGAGGAACTGCTGAATCCGACTAATACACCCTCTATGTTAGAGGCAGAGATGGGGGATTGTTGTCAATTTCCCAGGCGGAAGTCACTGATGTAGTCAAACAACTCCACAGTGGCAAAGCCCCTGGGATTAATGAGATCCGTCCAGAAATGCTCAAGGCTCTGGGTGTGGAGGGGCTGTCTTGGTTGACACGCCTCTTCAACATTGCGTGGAAGTCTGGGACAGTGCCAAAGGAGTGGCAGACTGGGGTGGTGGTTCCCCTTTTCAAAAAGGGGGACCAGAGGGTGTGTGCCAATTACAGGGGTATCACACTTCTCAGCCTCCCTGGTAAAGTCTACTCCAAGGTGCTGGAAAGGAGGGTTCGGCCGATAGTCGAACCTCAGATTGAAGAGGAACAATGTGGATTCCGTCCTGGTTGTGGAACAATGGACCAGACCTTCACTCTCGCAAGGATCCTGGAGGGAGCCTGGGAGTATGCCCATCCGGTCTACGTGTGTTTCATGGATTTGGAGAAGGCGTATGACCGGGTCACCCAGGAGATACTGTGGGAGGTGCTGCGGGAGTATGGGTTGAGGGGGTCTCTTCTCAGGGCCATCCAATCTCTGTACGACCAAAGTGAGACCAGTGTCCGGGTTCTCGGCAGTAAGTCGGACTCGTTTCAGGTGAGGGTTGGCCTCCGCCAGGGCTGCGCTTTGTCACCAATCCTGTTTGTAATATTTATGGACAGGATATCAAGGCGTAGTCGGGGTGGGGAGGGGTTGCAGTTCGGTGGGCTGGGGATCTCATCGCTACTTTTTGCAGATGATGTGGTCCTGATGGCATTATCGGCCTGTGACCTTCAGCACTCACTGGATCGGTTCGCAGCCGAGTGTGAAGCAGCTGGGATGAGGATCAGCACCTCTAAATCTGAGGCCGGCTGGTTAATGTGGCTCGGGAAAGGGAAGTTTGGGGTCCCCTTCTGGAGCTGCTACCCCCGCGACCCGATACCGGATAAGCGGACGAAGATGGATGGATGGATGGATGGATGGATATTCTGGGTTCAACCGCACATATCTGCATTGCTTGCTGGGGGGTTACACATGCCATGGAAACTTAATGCTGAGTAAATATATCTATTGTCCTTGGCATCTAAATTTATTTGACATGTACTACCATGCATAAGATGAAAGGACAGGGCAGTGGAGAGAATTGTTAGAAGAAACAAAGACATTTCAAGAGAATTGACAAGTGTGTGACAGAAAAATGAACATGATGAGGGCATAGCACTACCACTCATTGATGTGTTTAGTGAGTTCTAAAAATATGTCCGTCAGACTTTTTATCAAAGCAATTACGATTATTTTAGTGATATGAGTTTATCTCATCTACATGGGAGGTTTTTGAAACAGGGTATCAAAGCCACTTGTCATTCCTTTTCACATCAGCAGATTCCTACAGATACCAACTCACCGTGGCAAATCAAGTACGGGCAAGTGAAAGGGATAGTAACTTGTTACAGGAAATGTCTCTTCAATTGTGGTTTTGTTCATGACAGCAACTACGTAAACTGATTATCATAAAAGCAATGACACAGGTGAACATGAAGTAAGATGCAGAAAAGCCAGAAAGAAAAGAGGTATTTGTCACACTTATGCAATGAAATTGGAAAAATTCTGAGAACTTAATCATAAAAGCAATCTCCGCACAAATAATGCATTTCAGAAAGAATTATATAGATATGTGTGTGTGCGTGTGTGTGTCACACAGGGGTGTAGCACAAAATTCTGGGCCCTGTAGAAAGGCATTTTCTATGGGCCCCTCCCCGCATCCACAGCTATTAATTCTAACATCTTTTTGGGCCCTCCTCACATGAGGGCCCTGGGTACTCAGTCCCCTTTTCCCCCCCAGTCTGACGCCTCTGTGTGTGTGTGTGTGTGTGTGTGTGTGTGTGTGTGTGTGTGTGTGTTTAAAAGGGACAATGCATATTAATCAACATGAGCACAGAGTCCAACATGTACAGTAAATGTGCCAGATTTAGCTATGCAGGCTGATTTTCATCTGCAGTCCATAGCAGGTTGATGGCTTAAAAGAAAACATTAGATAAGTTACAAAAATACAACACATAAGCATAAAACATGAACACATGAGCATAGACAAAGTAAAGTAAAATGACACAACCACTATTCCAGGTCATGACAGCTGGCAGGTTGATGGCATGAGAAAAACACATGACAAGTAACATATAGACACAGGTAAAAGTGCATTGACGCACATTAAAACACATTTAAGCACAGACAAAAGCACCAGGCACATAAGCACATGCAGAAACACTACTAGTAGCAACAAAGCACACATTATTCTGGATTATGGCAGCATATTTGATTTGTCAATAGCCAATGTTTTATGGATTTGGAGAAGGATTTGATAGACGTAATATTCCTAGTACTGTGGGTATGGTATTCCAAGTATTTGCTGCTCAATACAGAGACTCACCTCCCAAAAAGTTTGGTAAACCATAAAATATAATGGTTAAAGCTTGGTTTTTTGTTAGGGCAAAGGTTTTGACAAGAAATATACTGGTTATTGTAAATCTCCAGAGAATGAAGTAAATACAGTGTCTTCCCAAGCGACAAAAACAAGTTTGTGTGTGGAACGTGAACAGTTGATCATCCAGCCTTGCTTCAATTTTGCGACCGCTTCCCATGTGTACACTTTGCTAATGTTATATCACACATTGTGTTTCATAGTGAGTTACATAAATCACTGAAGTGATTGCAATGAGCAGTAATAACAGTATCATGGAGAACAAACAGACCTTTGTTATTATAGTCCAATTCTTTTCTTTGATACTCTCAAAACATTATGTTCCTCAATCCAATTCCTCATAGATAACACAAGCAACTGAAAAAATAACTCCTGAGCTGGCTGTGGCACTCTGGAAATATTGAGTAAGTTGGCAATTTTAACTATTTTCCTCTTTTTATCTCTCTGCCCGTCTCCTCTGTTCCTCTTCTTGCTGCCTCATGACCAGCACAACCCTCTGTCTGAAAGCCCCTCACTCTGAGTGACAGCAGTAAGCTTAATAATGTGTGTGTAGTATGTGTGAGTCCTTGCCTGTGTGGGTCCTGTACTTTGGTGCTAGATTGTTTGTGTGTGTGTGTGTGTGTGTGTGTGTGTGTGTGTGTTTATGTGCACTGACAGCATACTTTGAGCACAACTGGACAGCCCGTCTGTTGCTGATAGGAGAGTTACTCCCCTGACAGTTCCTGAAGGGGGGTGCTGATAGAACAAGCCACCCGAGTGATCTTGAACCATCCAAAGAACCTGATGAAAAATAAATTCTTGGACTTGTGACAAACTTACTGTCCTGAGTGATTCACAAGCATATGTGGACCAAATGCAGAACTCCTTATCAGTCACGGTGTTTGCTTCTTAGCAAGATTGATATCACAACCACAAGGCTGTGACTCAAAGCTCTAATGATGCATCATCTTTTAAAGTAAATGCGTGGGTGTTTGTTCTTAAGAAAGGTACAATTAAAACCACATATTTCATGTCAGAGAGGGATGGTTTGGAACTAAATGTTACTGACGCCATATGCATGTTGCTACTTGATACATGTGTGTATCTGTGTGCTGGGCACTGATTACGTTCCATGAGAAACACTACAATTCCAAAAGAGTAATGCAGAGTGCACGCAAGTCTGTGTTTCTGTGTTTGGACATGTGTAACTATTTTTTTTGCAAAAAAAGACTGTTTAATACCTGTGTCACCGCTGGCACATCACAATTAAAATCCAATACTTTCTCGGTGTACATAACATGATGGGTTTACTGACAGCTAACAGAGCTCAAATGGCCAACAGAGAAGAGGCGAGGGCTTTTATTTGAAGAGCACAGCAACAACATGATGGAAACAATGATCACATAGGTTGCACTGCTGGCAAATGTGAACACCTTTTAGATGCGTTAACTGGCAGCTGTTGTGAAAATTGCTGTCAGTTTAGCTTCGCAGATATTCAAAAGATATATACACAGATGGAAATTCCTCAGAGGGGAAACATGCTGTTCTTTATCAGGAGCAATGAAACATGGACTAACATAGGCTTGCATAAGTATTTATCTTTTAAGTTCATAGTAATTGACAACGGAGCTGTATTAAAAACATATCAAGAGATGAAGTCTAAGGGCCACATGAAATAGTTTGGGTGTAGTCAATGATAGTTTAGGAAATAGTTTACCAATCACGTAGGGGACATACAAAATATCGTCATCAGGAGATGAATAATCTATCTCACTTATAACATCACTTTAGCAAAATGTTCTGTACCTAAATGCACATCAGCAACCACAGCCTAACATAGATTGCATGACCACTGTCAGTTACTGATTAAAATGACAAGTTATCATCCGTTACACACCCTTGCTTCCGCTAAAATGAGGTCATTTATTATCTGCAGTGATGTAGTCTTTGCTTTTAGACCCAACATCCTCATGTGTTGGCAGAGTTTATTGCTCCTACAGAAGTGACCCTCTGATGAACGTTGGTGTTCAACATTAGAGCAAAAGACCACACGGAACAAAACAGAGTAAATGGATCAAAGTAAAAGGTTTTTTATGGGCCTATATAAAGAGCCATATCACTATACTTTAACAATGTGTATAGGCTCATGAACCACTTGTGGTTTAGAGTAACGGAGATCACAGAGCAAGCAGGTTTTTACTGTAGTAGAATCAATTAAACAACACAGTGCTGACAACCTTAATCGCTCAGCATTGGATCAATCTTGGTTCAACCTTGCTGACAACATTCAGTTGATTATTTAGACGCCACTTCCATATATGGTGCAGAAAACTGCTTCTCTGACTGACATATATTAGGAGAGAATGACTTAATGTAATTATGCTAAACAAAACGTCACATTCATTATTAGTTTCACTTTTTTCATTTGAAACAAATTGTATATCCGAATACAATACACATTTTCTGTAGGCTCAGTCTGCCATTTAAAAAAAAAACACTTGTATCAGAATTTTGGATAGTCATCATTGAAACATTAATTGGTCATGTGACAAGGGCTGGCAAAATTGGCAGAACAGGCAGCCAAGTGACAATGCTCTGATCCAATGGAACATCACAATTGTCAGATTGACAGCCCTCTAGCCCAATGGATTAGGGGGGGGTGCCACCCCGTGCCACCCTTCTAGCCCCGCCCCTGCTTTTGAGGAGTCTATTGTAACATCTGGCCAGATGAAAAATAGCTTTTTGGATAATTCTAGCATGTTTACAGCAATATTGATTAATATGCACTTTCCCTGTCAAATAAATTGATAATAATACAAAAATAAGACCTATTATGCATTGTGGGCCATAAACATGCAATTGCAAATACACTTGTTACAATGGGATGGTAAAATTCAAAATGTTTTATTTGTATATAGGCAATAATTCCACTAAAAAGCTGTTGATATTAACTCACTACAGTGTGTCCCTATGCCCTACTGTATATCAATATGATTACAACATGGATTTTGCTGTATGCACTTTCTAACTATGGAGTGCTCTATATTGACAGCTCTGTAAAATATAGGCTACAATACATCGCACTCTTTACCTGAACATGCGCCCCGGAGCTACTGACTATTCACTGCCGCTGGCAGGGTCACTTCTAAACGCCGCCCTGACGGAGGAGGCAACGACTCGGAAGACGGGGAACTTCAGAGGTCTGCTTCACTGCCTCACTATCTGTCATAGGCTGTATAAATGGGATCTCCCCCTGTGGATCACACACTTGACCAATTGCGACGCGCAAGAGTCTGATGGGTCATTTGAATTCAGCGATCCTTTGTAGGTAGATGTGGTACATTGTAGCCTATAGTAATTAGTTGTAGTAGAGGGTCTGTGCGTGAGTGGGTGCGCGTGTGTGTTTGTGTGAATGTGCGCTCGTAGGATAGAAAGCCAAAGGAAGAAGAATAAGGAGAAGAAGGAGAAGAAGAGAGAGGCGGGATCGGTGTGTGCCTTGTTGAAATCCAGGTTGAAGCAAATAGAGAGTCTGTGACAGATCGATCAGCACTTCTCGCTCGCTTTGTGGATTTGATGGATCAGTGGATGTGATGCCCATATATATCATCGACCGAAAATTTCCCGACACATCTGGTAAGTCGCTCACGCACCCCGAGCGCTTCTTCTAACGCGCAGCCATCTCTGTGCGTCCCAGTCTGTGTGCGATTGTGTGTGTGTGTGTGTGTGTGTGTGTGCACTATTTTTGCGTGTGCGAGCGTGCCGGCACAGGGCAGCGTGCACCAGTTGATCATGCCAACCCCCTGGAATTCTCGCCGTGCAACAGGAGATGAGGATCTGGCAAGCATGTAACTGCGTCTTGCTCATCGGCGGTGCTGCATCTATATATTTTTATCACTGGAGAATTGCATTTGGTCCTATTAGAACACACTCTATTGTCATGGGATTACAGCTGGGTGTCTGGATTTGATTTACTGTATATCAGCTTTTCTGGTGATGTTTTCAATTTGGTGTACTATCCCTTTGAAAGTTATTGTTCCCATTCCATTCATACTGCTATATCAGAAAAACCATTAAGAGAGCAATTTAAGAGGTGGACTTCATTTCAGCTAGATCACAGCACCTTTGGGCATCAAGTCGCCTTCTCCGGGAAAAAAAAAGAAGTGATTTTAGTCTTCAGTGTGCGGCTACAGGCCCAGTGCTGAAGATCATATCCCAGAGAAGGTGTTATTTTAAGTTAAAGTAGGCCACATTCCTCTACTTATTCAATTAGCTACATGGCATGTTCATGGCTCTCACAGATGTAGGTTGTAAAAAAAGTGACTTTGTGCGAGTAGTCTTGAGTTTACTTCTGTGTGTGCAGACGCATGGGTGTTTTCAGGCGTCTCAGTGAATGATGGGTTTAATTTTGAAGGGGTTTTTGAGGTCTCACAATACACAAGGGCTGGTTATGTTTCAGATATATCATGATAGACGGACAGACAAACAAGGGAAAGAGAGAGTTTTGACACATACCTTCCAAAACACACTGAGGAATACGCATCAGAGCCACATCATGAAAAGTAAAAACCAGTGACTGCGTCCTGCAACAGGAGCAGGCACAACAGCAACAGAAATGACAGCTCACCTTACAAATAACTCACACACATACAGTTTTAGGCCATCCTCCCTCACAGAGCAAACATCTTAAAAGGCATCAGTGTCACTTACTATTGTAACACGCTCCTTAATCCACCCAGAAGCAATGTTGAAAAGGAATGAGAATTGCCTGACGTGTACAATTCCTATTTCCTCCTGAGTCATGTCAAGAAACCCTGCAGTAAGTATTATGTGTGAGTGATACATAAGTGCATGTACAGTAAGTGCTCCTTAAGATTCATACCTTACATGCCTCAGCTCACTCACAACATGATTTAGGGCCTCTCAGTGTCCAGTGTCCCTCTCTGTTTTTACGTCTTTAATTCCCTCCTCCCTCACTCATTTTTGCTCATTCCTTCACTCCGTCACTTCAGTTTCAATACATTTCACAAGCCTTTTCCTTTTGTTTTTGTTGGCATGCAACGTGTCAGGCTACGAGCAAATTAATATAATAAACAGCCTCTCAAATGCACACACGGTTTTATTAGAGCGGTGGGACTGCTGTCACGGTGATGGGTTTGTTTGCACAAAGTAGAAAAAGAAAAAAGTTGACACAAAGTTTCTGCCCCCTCCTGCAGCCAGCCAGTGGGAGGTTGACAGAAAGTTCTGATTAACACATCAACTCGCATCATTCTCCTGTCTCATCTCCTCTTTTTAGGCCTTCAATTACTCATTGTCTGCCCATAGTTTCGGAATCACATCCATTAAACAAAGACACTGCAAAAGGAAAGCTATCCATTACATGCATGGCCACCACTGTCCTATAGCAAAGCTCACGACATGTGAGTTAAGTCATGCATGCATGCGGTAGTGCTGGTGTGGAGTTGGGGAAGCAGCCTCTTGGGAGTTGTGGTTGGTGTACACAGTAATGGCCAATTACCAGCCTCGATAATGACTGTAACCGGGGGAGTTTACTCTACATTGGGCTATTGTTTAGTCATGAAGAAGAATGATAGGGGATTTGAGATTCAGCAAGACTGTTGTTATAGGTGATGTGTGTCTGTGGCTGTCTACTCATTCAAAGGAAGCTCAGAGACTTTGTCCTTTGGTTGGGTGTCGCTCTCATCCCAGCCAGCACGCAGAGAGACCCACCCATCTGCACAGACACCTCATGACACCAGCTTGTAAAAGTGTGTGTGAGAGCATGGCAGTGATTGTGTGTGTGCGCGTGCATTGTTAAGGGATTAAGGATTAATTGCCTTTCAAGATAGACTTAACTGCTTACAGGAAGTTTGTAAAGTTCTCACTTGGCCCCAGAGAGGGAAACAACACTGCATAGTGAGGAGTAGAGGAAAGTTCTCTCTTGATTTTTTTTCCTTTCTTCAGAAGTTTGTGTTTTGGTCTGGAGTGTAATGCCACTCGAGGGTAAAAATTTCCATTGTTCTCACCTTTTGCTTCAAGACTGATTTAAAAAAATATTCTGTTTGTCTTTTTTTTCTCATTTGCTTTCTTATCACTGCCAGGTGTATTTCATCTCAATTTCACTCTTTGTATTTTATTTCTTCACCTTGTGCCTAAAAGTTTGAAGATTAAACAGAATGTTTGCTATATTAATGTCAAAATTAATATCATTTGATTGAAAATAGTATGTTGCCAAAGTACCAAAATCTTTAGAGAACAAACTTCAAAGATCATTGGTTTTTAGAATTGTATTTTTGAATGATGCTGACACGATGAAGAAGTATGTGTTCAAGACAACGTAAACATCTATGCAACCTAGTAAGGCTTCTTTTCTTCTGTTTAGGGCAGCTACTAATGATTATTGTTTGAATCTATCCATTCACATTTCAATTACGCCATTAATTAATTATTGAAATGTCATAAAATAGTAAGAGCATTCTCAGAGCTTAAGATGACATTTTAAAATTGCTTGTTTTGTCCGAACTACAGTGCAAAACCAAAAATTACTAACACAAATTACAATCATATAAGCCAGAGAAAAGCAGCACATTCTCATATTTAAGAAGCCGCAAACATGTTCGACATGTTTGATAAATGACGATTAATTGCTAATCATAATTGTTGCTGATTAATTTCCTGTCGACTTTCAGCTCTAACTCTGTGGTTCTCCCGCTTTCCTCAGGTGAGTTGATACAGCCAGCAGTTGAAGCAGGAGACCTGAGAATGACAGAAACCAACCCCCCCAAGTCAGCTAAGAAGCCCCGCTGGACCTCCCTGGAGGTCGGCCTAACTACTATCGTCTCCTTACTCTTTATCGTCATCGTCGCCCTCATCATCCTCTTTGCCACACAGAAGACTGGTGAGTACTACAGAGAGGACGGAGTGAATGTGAGAAATATGTGAAGACCTGATTGGCTCCTAGAAAAAAAGACTCATGTTGATGAAAATTTGGTAACTACCGAAGTGGTTAAAAATCCTAAGTGATCAAAAAAAGTGTGTCATGTAATGTAATGTTTTTTGGGAGGCATTCAGCGTGAAAACTTTGTTTTTTTTTCTTGTTAGCACAATATTAAGTGAACTTTTGAAGCTGTGTACATGCACTGACAGTCACTTTGAGCTGAGTTCATGGTTAATGGCAAGCATGAAGGAGTGTGCTTAAGAGCAGCATTTTGTTCAGCTGAATAGAAAACACTTGAGCTGTGTGCTTTTAAAGCAAAGTGCAAGAGTACAACCACTGAGCCTGAAAGAAGAATGGAGTGTGCAAAGGTCTTTTTTAAGAGTTTCCTTTGTGTACCTGAAAACTTGGTGCTATATGACATGTCAGACTGTTTTATAAATGATGAAGAACTGCGTATCTAATAGGCTATATCGAGTTGAATGTCATCAATTCACAGTATGAGACATGAATCATTAAAATGGTGAAATCACACAGACACCCCCACCCATCTTTCCTCGCCATGGGAAACCAATCGAACCTGCTTCATTCAGATCAATTTCACAATATGAGTATCACATGTTTTGATTTTATCATTATTAATCTGACTTGGATAATACATTTATTAAACTGATACTGACACAAAGTATTTGTTACGGAACATGATGACTAATAAATCACTAGTAAGTCCAAGGTTGATGGATCACTGTGATGTGGTAAGAAAAGCTATCTACTACATTAACATAGAAACTATAAACAGCAAATTTGTATGATCAACAGATTAATTATTGACAAATGGAACACTTGCAGATGGTCAAGAATGGAAAAATATGTAAAAAAAAAAAAAGCCCATCTTATGACACATACTAAAGTGATTGGCTTGGCATATATGCGTGTGTGTGTGTGTGTGTGTGTGTGTGTGTGTGTGTGTGTGTGTGTGTGTGTGTGTGTGTGTGTGTTGAGCTATTATTATCTACTGGAATCTTGTGCTTGATAAATGTGTAAGCTGCCATGTCAGGAAAACTAAAAAGTTTACTGACTTTGTCTATGTTTGTACCTGTGTGTGCATATCATGTGCATTCATACATAACACATTAAGCAGTGTATTTATGGTAAAATTACAGCTCACTGCTGTGTCTGTCAGTATATTTCAGACTGAATTTAATTAACAGTTTAGCACTTAATTTATTCCTGACAGAGTGAAAGCACTTCTAAGTAGTTTTGGGTGGGAGAAAGATGAGATAGCAATACAAATAAAGGAAAAGACGGAAAAGGGAAAGAGGAAGGAGAGTATGAGCATTTGACATGATGCCTGATGACTGCAAAAAAACACTGAATAATAATTTGTTTTGCATTTTCCAACAGATGAAATCTGCACCACAGGTGACTGCACGCAATCAGGTAAGCATTCTTTTTGTTTGGCTGTGTGTTCTCTTCCATGTCTCATTCTTAAGCGTTTGATTTTTCTAAGAGGTGGACAGAATGTGAAAATTCAGACTGCTGCAGAAGCCCAGGGATTTCAGACATACTTAGAGAAAATGGCCACTTTAACTGTGAATATGTTGCCTCTCAGTCAAAACAGTGCTCAACAGAAACATGGGTTACACTTTACTCGAAGGTATCTACGTAAGAGTGAAATGACACTGTCATGAACATGTCATGACCATTATAAACAAGTCATAAACGTTTATGACATAACACTTCATTCAGTTTTTGTCATGACAAGTTATGGCTAGGGTTATGGTTAAGGTTCATGTGTCATGACAGTGTCATGTCACTCTTATGTAGATAGCTTCAAGTAAAGTGTTACTGAAACATGTTCCAAAAGGTTGTCATTCGGATCACCTCTGAGATGTAAAAGAGAAGTTGAGAAACGGGTGATGATATATACAGCTTGAGCAAATCTATGGGATATACTGTATGAATATACTGTATATTTGTGCAATGTGTGTTTCAACACATGAAAAACACTACCATAATAAATGTAATATTTATAACTCTCCCTCTAGTTTGCAGCCATTCGTATCTGATGCATTTTTGGGGAACCAATGTCCCAATTCTGTCAGATTTGACAGACAGCCTTGTCACAAGAGATCTCTCAGCTGCCTTATGTAATTTAATTGCAGCTCAAAAAGGTTCACATTTTCCCAAGATTGGTGTTAAACTTAACCCAATTAGTGCCAATATACTGTTACTTTTGTAAATGGGTGCATATTAACCCTTTTTTTTTACAGGTCTATGTATGATATTTTTACTGTCCATCAGCGGGGCTAAGTACAGTACCAGAGTGTGTTCTAAGTTAATTACATGGTATTTTAATTAAGTGAATTACATGGTAAGTTAATAAAAAAAAAATTGAATGTGTTTTTGGGGTACAGTTTGTTATTTCTTGCTACTAGAAGAGCATGAAACATTTTGGCAAGCATCCAAGGCTTAAGGTGGTCTATAATCTCAACTGTGCTTGCTAATAGTTAGATGAGAAGTTCAATTACACTCTCATATCTGTCCATTTACTATAAGGCTTCAGCCAGCAGCTGGTTATGTTAGCTTAGGGACCGTTCGGTATATATGGAATGGACCACCGGAGGAAAATAGGGGAGGGTCACGTCTTTTTATTCTTTGTTGATGGGAGGGTCATCCATTTATTTGTTAATCTAGGCTGGAGGGTCACCCAACTTTTGTATTTATGAGAACAGCAACATTTCAAAGTGGCTTGTTTGGTGCATATTTATCCATGTAGCTCCATGTAGCTCTCTCAGTCTCGGCCCCTATCGCTAGCAGATGGGTCCCTCCCTATTTAGTCAGCCAGACAATCTGAACTGTAGCTTTAGAGACCGTGGGATTTCCCAAACTGAATAAATCCCGCTCGCACATATAAACACAAAACTGCTTTGCTAGCTCCATCGTGTTGTAACTGAGACATCTGCTGAAAAAATAATTTCATTCATTAGCATTATTGCCGTACTGTTTAGTTCAAAAACATCCAAAACACCGTACGAAAACATAGCAGACCAGACGCAAGCTTTTATTTTGAAAAGTCGAAGCTCGCGCTGCGGAGAGCACCAGCGGCGGTATTTTCTTTCCCACTATGGCCACGCCAAGACCCGCCCTTCAATAGCTATTATTGGCCAGGCGTCCATGCTTACTCAAGGCAACGTAACCTGATTTGTACAGGTCCTATCCCCTGACCAATCGGCTATCCTAACCTTAACCACTCGAGGTGAAATGCCTAACCCCAACCAATCAAGTTGCTTTGTAGGGCAGGTCTTGGCATGGCCATAGTGGGATTCATAATTTTGCAGCCGGGAGGGCATGAGACGGGAGGTCTCCAGGCTGCAGACATACCCGACTCAAATATCCTTTCGGTCCCAGTGATTATTTGTGAAATTGTGCAAACGACAGCCTTTTAAAGGCATTTGAGAAGGAAGGAGTGGTAGCATGCAAGCTCCCAAATTGACGCTCGTCTGAGAAATGGAGTTTTGGATAATGTTCAGCTTTGGCAGCTTTACCTATGCTAAAATATACAATGACTGAGGAAGCCTAGTGATGAGTCCATAGCAACCAGTGTTGAAGTTGTTATTACCCAGTGTGCTTTGCTGAATGGTCTCAATGTTTTATTGTTTTATTTCATGTGAATACTAGTTTACTAGAGGAGTAACTTAGTATTTGAAGTAATGCAGTAATGCAGGAAGTGTGCATTTAGTTTCCATGCTTATTGTGTTTCCACAACAATGTTAATGAGTAAATCTACTGAAATGGCCACCACACCATAACAGAGGAGTGTGATGCTTAAAATGAGAATGCAGAGGTTTAGTCACACACGTCATGGCTGTAAAAAAACAACGGGCATCTTTACATCTTTGCCAAGTGCAAACCAGTACAGAAGGATTAAATAAATTGTTGGGGAGGGTCATCCAAAATGTATTGCTGGTGAAGGGAGGGTCAGGTCTATTTTGGCTAAAGATCCCAAAACTCCTCCGGTGGCCCCTGAAATATAACGAACAGTCCCTTAGCATAAAGATCGAGAACAGGTGTAAATCGCTAGCTTGGCTCTGTCGGAAGGTAACACAATCCACACATCTAAAGCTTACAAATTAACTCATTATATCTAGTTAGTTTAATATGTATTACAAGCAGAAGTGTAAAACCGACACATTGTAGTTTTAAAGTAAGTGTCAAACTATTTCTTGGTCATGCGCAGTAACCTCATGGTGCCTTTGGTGGTTGCCTGGAAACCTCAAAGTGATGACAGGACTGCCCCTGGCCAAGAAATAGTCCAGCATATTCCAGCATTATATTAAAGTCCAGCAACATGTGTCAGTTTTACACTATGTATAAAACAAACTATAATGTCTCTGATATAAAAAGTAAGCTTAGTGAGCTTTAGAGGTGCTGTTATAGGGATTTTCTTATACTTTGTCAGAGCCTGTTAGCTGTTTTCCCTTTTCCAGTGCTTATACTAAGCTAAGCTAACCATCTACAGGCTGTAGCCTTATAATTTCCCAACTATTAAATGATACATTTGTCTCTAACCTCCTTTATACACTTGTATGGCTGTATAGTTCTCCATAGAACTGAACACAGGACAATTCATGTGCATTATGTCATACTACCACGGCTTTTGATCTAATTTGTGTTGGTTGAATTCACATCATACTCCTATATCAGTATATTGCAGTACATTATAATTTCTTTAGCTTAGCATCTCCTCCAGTTTTGTTGAGCTTGTTTCCACTCTGTGCAGCATCTCGCCTCATTGAGAACATGGATGCTAGCGTGGACCCTTGTGACAACTTCTACCAGTACGCCTGTGGAGGCTGGCTGAAAAAGAACATCATCCCTGAGACCAGCTCTAGATACAGCACCTTTGACATCTTACGAGACGAACTGGAGGTTATCCTCAAAGGTCAGACACCTACTCACACATCCACACAAACAAACAAACAGAAAAGGCCGTAACACAGACATGCAGGGGAACTCATTTGTGAAAGTTGGAGACCTGAGTCTAATGCTACTGTATTTAGTCAATGATTAAGAGTTTTTAAGCAACCTAGAATAGTTAGGCCTTTTCAATCCACTTGCTTTGTAAGAGGATGGAGAACAGCATTCAGTTGCTCGAAAATACGAGCTAAAGAGGACTGTCCTTCAGGGAATGCAGCTCTTTAGATATCACAGATGCCATGGGAGTTTGGCTTCGGAAATACCATGCGAATGGACAGTTTGTCAACAGAGCTGGCATTATCAGTGTGCGTGTGTATGGACATTGCGTCCAGGCTGTTCTCTGAAGGTGTCACCACACGGTAGTGAGAAAACTCTTAATTGCAAGTTTGTATGTGCATGTGTATCTCAGGTGTTCTGCCAGCTTTTAGCAAGCTTGTCCTTGTGGCAATAGTTGATACAGAGAATGTGAAGTTACACTGCGTATGTGTGAGCGCTTGTGGATTTGTGGATTTGTGTGTGTGTGTGTGTGTGTGTGTGTGTGTGTGTGTGAGGGTCCATACTTCACCTAAGGTTGTCTGTGAGAAGGCCAGTCGAGTCCTGACCAGTGGGTGCTAAATCTTGAAAGGACACAAACTTTCCACGGACAACCGAAACTCTTCATCTACCATAAATTTACAATTTATATGCCAGTCCCTTCCACTATAATAACTTTTTGCAGATTGGCTGCAGGAGAAACAGAGTGATTCAGAGGGCTGAGAAAGATTGATCTTTTGGGGGAAAGGGAAACCAGGGTTTAAAGTGCAGCCCATCTCAGGGACTCAGATACTTTGCATCAGCCTCGAGTACTTTATCTGTCCAATCTTGATGGAAAAACACTCTTGGGACACCATGTTATTTTCTTTTGCTGCTCTGGTGATGACATGCAGTTTATTTTTTATAAAGATATACCTGAATGTGGGTGGTAATGGCTAGATTTATTAAATATAATTGCATGCATATTTAAATATAAAATTAAATATGCATGAATTTTAGTATTTCACAATAATTGCTCATAACACTTTATCGTTTGAAAGGAAATATATATAATATAATAAGTCTTTAGCCAACAAAATGTTGACTTTTAACCTTAGCTTTGTCTCTGTGTACTGACAGTTCTCAATGTCCTCACTTCACTTTCACATCTTGATAAACACCTTTAAACAGATCAGTATAACATTTATTATGGTTTATACATTGCTATTCTTTCCAGGGTTCTTGTAGTGGTAAAAGTGCATATTCATTCACTGTGTAGTGTAATTTTAAAAGTGAGTAGTTAAAATTCTGGCTCTTATTCCTTCGCAATGATTTGTTTGTACATGAACTCCTGTATTATTCAGAGATCTCTAATTAGTTTTTAAACAAACAGGACATGGTTGGTATAGAATTATAGGAAAAAGCATGCAGGCAACTATGGGAATTGTCAGACAAAATGATGCATGTTGACTTTATGTTACATTGTACATTGCTAACAACTTATAGCTATATGTTATGTTCTGCTCACTTGTCCTCTCTTCTCCATGGCTTAGCACCCATAAAAATCACACACAGGGTGGAAAAAGGAAAATAAACATTGCTCAACAAGGGCTCATTTCTGGCATTTTGTAACTATGTGCACTTACGTACATAGCATCTCTCTGTGTAAGTGTGTGGCGTCATTTCACACTTCGTTGTATTTTTACTGCACCTGTGCAGATTCGTCAGAGATCTCGCAGTGATATTTGCTGCCTGTCTGAAAGCCGAGATAGAGGAAAAATACACTTTCACAACTAATGATGAAATATTGGGCAAAGTGCAAAGATGGTTGACTTAAGTTCTCCATATGCTGCATTTACGAGCAGCCAAATAGCTGGTCTTAATCATTCAACAGCTTAAATCCCCACCGACCGTTAGTGTTGTGCTCATTCCTTCAGGGTGTCTGGCTTACCAGTCAGAGTTGGAATGTCTCCGACTGTAATGTATACACACATGTTCAGGTTGACTGTGTGTGTCCGGGTCTGTGTGTGTTTTACAGAGAAATAAAAAGAGAATGCTATATATTAAAGATAATACTTGATATTCCAAACCAAAGTACAGTACCAGTTTAGACACACTTTGGGAAAGTGTGTCTAAACTTCTGACTGGCACTGTATGTGTGCATTCTTTTTTCTTTTCTTGCAGTAGCAACTAAGACCTATCTAGCTGTCAGAATTTATTTATTTCTTAATGACATATGCCTCGGCAGTGTGAGGCCTCAGGAGGGTTGTGACCTCTGCTTTGGAGGTGACATCAAACATGCGACCTCTGATCTCGGAAATGGCTGCTGTCACCTGCTTGGAAACTGCCCCCCGCTGATGGACGGATCCTTTTTCCTGTCAACAGCTTCAGGGGCCTGGAAACACCTGGAAACTACAGTGCCCTAGGCTGTATGACAGCAATAAAAAAAGACTGTGTGGACGTGAACGTGTGTGAAAGTTGTGCAGATTTGTGGTCGCTTGTAAATGCCTTGGATTTGTGTGCTGCTGTAAAAGGCCATAAATGATTCATAATGAGGATCGGTTCTCTGATTGTGACCACAGCTTGGTGTTTATGTGTGTGCGTGCCTGTGTGAGTGTCTTTTTCCACTTCCTAATACTCAGGTGTGGTATACTGTGCAATACTTTGCCCAATTGACCGTGAGCGTTTTAATTAGTAGCTGGTTTGTGTCAGGAAGAGGAGTACAACAGGAGAGTGAAAGAAAGGAGTTTCATTCAAACTGAACAAAAATGGTGAATAGTGAGTTGAAATGAAGGACAAAAGGAGAGTGATAGAAGAAAAATATATTAAGAAGTGGGGAAGAGCCCTGTAGCAAGAGGATGATGGTATTGAGAAAAGCTTTAAAGATAGGTCAGGAAATGTGAAACAGCATGTTCATCTACAAGCTACAAGCTTGAAGACATGTGTGAGCATACTGCTGCTCTTCTGCATTACATGAGGTGCTTCTTGCTTGACTCCAGGTCTAAATCTCGTTGTATGGAGACAATTGCAGCCAGAGGCATGCAACACAGGAACCAGCGTATGGGTCTTATAGAATTCGGCATTGCCAAAAGAGTGTCAAAGCATGTCTGTGACGTCAGAAAAAGTGTTTAGATGTGAGGTGTTTTGTCAGGCATGCTGCTAACAGTCAGAGACTGAATGTCTGGGTTTTTCCTGTGATAATAACTGAAACAGAACTTGTGTCAAACAATACTGACGGCAATAAGACATTTAAGTTAAATGGTTTGTTCCCATGACCTCTGTGATATCAAAATTCCAGTCTGAACCCTTTCACAACACCATAAATACTGTATTTCTCATAAACATATCAAATAAAGATAGCAGACCAGAGGTTTGTGGCCAAGTAAAATAATATGAATATTAATGTAGTAATTCTTGGCCAACAGAAATATATTGAATAAATGATCCTAAATTGAGTATGTTTTTCCCAGCAAGGATTCTTATGAATAACAGGAAACAGTTCAGACCTCCACCAAGGTAAAAATGTGCCCTGTTAGCTGTTTCAAAGCCAACACTGTACTGGGTACGTACATGATAGAACTTTTATTTACAGTAAAAGTTTAAAGTACTTTGACAGACAACATGGTACTGAGTCAAGGTCAGAATCAGGTGGCATGGCTAGTGGAAAAGTCAGAAGCACACCAAAGTCAATGGTTTTATAGTAGCTGGGAACATATTTATTTACTACTTGTACATGATAGACACTGTTGAGCTGCAGCCACTGTAAGGATTATAGCTGATATTATAGTAGCAAAGTGAGATAAGCCACTGGTTTGGGTTTTCCCCACTGTTCTCATTTTAAAGTTTAAAAAATATATATATTATCCACAATGTTTCTCAACATGTGTTTCTAAGAAATCTGACAAATCATGTTTTTTTTCTAGCAGTCAATATGGCAGATGGCTGTAAGATATCCATGGGCCTTAGCAGCCTGGCTTCTGTTCCATAGCATTGTCAGAGGTGGGGATAAGTACTGTAGCAAATTTAGACTGCTTTGTCGCTGCCGTTGGGAACACAACTCCATATCTTTAGCAGCACTAACATTAGAATTTTAAATACAATGGATGTTTGTATCTAAATGAACCTAAGAAGTTGTAGCTTTAGACTTATTTCCATACATTATTAAGTAGACAGACCTTGTTTACTTCCGTACTCGTGGGCACCCTAAACAGTTCCTCTCATATTCCAACTCCAATACAACCATTCACAAAGACTAAACACCTGTATTGCAAACAAAACCTGACAAAACTCAATATGATAATCTACAAGTACCTCAATGAAGCTGTAAACTACTATGGGGTTATTGCCATTGCGAACATCTCAAGCAATGACTGTAGAAAAATAAATTGTTTATGTTTTTATACCACACTCAGAAAAGTAAACAATTCCATTGTTGCCGAATATGACTCATCACTCTCATAACGTGCCGACTCATTTCAGTTTCAACTTCATTTAAAGCTTCTGTGTGTAATACAGCCTAAATATACTGTATACTCTACAGTGATAAATTGGAAGCAGAACTCAAACTGAAAACACTACAATTGAAATGCCATGTGGCACGAGAGGCAGTCAAGGGTAAACTGGCAATGCAGAGAGAAGACATTTAAAATTCAGATTCTGTATCATGCTGAGTGGTTCGGCTCAAATTGACGTGATGTCTCAAACAAACATTTGGTGGCACAAAATCATTTTCAAAATAAAATAATAAATAAATCCAAACACGCACACTCATGGGGCAAGACAGGGAGAGAGAGAGAGAGAGAGTGTGTGTGTGTGTGTGTGTGTGTGTGTGTGTGTGTGTGTGTGTGTGTGTGTGTGTGTGTGTGTGTGTGTGTGTGTGTGAGAGAGAGAGAGAGTGAGAGGGTAAGCCTTTGCTGTGGTTAAACATTAGCACCAGGCAGCCAGTAATCCAATCACACACACATCATCTGTGCCCTTTTGCAGGAAGCGCCCCATGAAGGGTCCCTATCTCAGGACTTCATTAAGATTAAATGAGCACATAAATAGTGCACACATGGTAATGAGAATACGGGAGGATTACAAAAATGAAAGGGTAGAAAGAGACTGAAGTGAAAGGTAGTCATGCAATGAGTGAAACAAGTAGATATAAGGGAAAGAGATGACTCAAAGCTCTGAGCAAATGAAAGTAACTGAAAAAGATTATGATCTAATATTGAATTAAATTTAGAATATTTGGGGGCTGCTAAGTTGACTGAGAGTGGATATGACATTCATTATGCACAAAAGAACAGATGTTTTTAATACACGCTGATCTGATGTGGCATTAGATGAAATTGGAGATTAAAGAAAGGGTAAACCTTGTTTAAAGTGCGCCTTATCTAACTGTCTTTATTGTAATTGGCCCTGTCAGTAAGTCCCGAAAATTACAAAGAAAGAACAATTTTTCTTCATCTGTATCTTTTGAGCCTAACTCACTGGGACATGAGTGATGGACTCAGGGGAAAGTTCCCTGTCAGTTGGCTATGTAATTCAAGATCCATCCTCTTTCCTGTATTGATCTTAGCGTTGCATTGACATGTGCAATTCGATGGTGTATATCTGTTGATCCCGATGCAACATGTATAAGAGATAACTTTTTAAGTGACAGGCAATACTGAGGCTTTGAGTTGTGTGATGGTTTATCAAAACCAAAAGGTTGTCCAACTTACATGGTACCCTTTAAAAGCAGGGTTTCTTTTAATTGGAAATGACATAAAGTTTCAGAAATGGTCAGAAATACTTTTTTTACTTTTTGGCTAAATGTTATGAGATGAGAAGATTGATGATACAAAACATCTGCCAACAATAACTTTTAAGGCTCTCTAATTAATCTGATCTGATCAACATTTTATGGGGGCTGATGTGCTGGACTATTTCTTAGCTGGTACCAGTAACTTTCTGGAGTCGCTGCTAGTTGCCTGGCAAGAAATAATCCAGCACATAACCCTCTGTGAAACGGAAAATTGTTTTTTTTTTGTACTTTGGTTGTTGTGTACGAATTAAACAAACGAGATACAATGTGTTATTGAGTGAGCTTTAGAGGTTCTGGTAGGTGGATTTTGTTATCTTTGGATAGAGCCAGGCTACCTAATTCCAGTCTTTTCTGCTGAACTAAGCTGCTAGATGTACATACACGATCCGTACTGAACTTTGTTTGCACAGCTTGATACAGCTAGTGGAAGTCAACAGTAGCAGTTGTGTGAGTGGACAAAAGATGCAGATTCTGATGCTGAGCTAACTGATGAAGCCATGATTTAGCGCCTTTTTAAACTTCAAAAACCTGAGGAATGGATTACTTATAATGGCTGCTACAGACAATAATGCTGTAACCATCCAAATGCATATCAGAAATAGTTTAGAAACATTTAGAATAATGAAGTCCTGTCACACCTTGCACATACATACAAATGCAATAATGTGTGATATAAATGTAAATGGATTTCAAATGACAAACATTTTTACATTTGAAATTCATAAAGGCTTCTGACTGCTTTCAAACAATTTCAAATAGCCCATTTATGACTCTAAATTACCATAAACAACAGCAATAGCAATCATGAGGTCTACCATTTACATAGTCTACATTTCACATGTACACGAGTAGACTTTAAATAAAAAATTACATCATCCATTATTCATGATGCAGTCAAACCAGTTCAAAACCAAATAGACATATCATGAATCCTACGTACATAATAATCCACACACTTTTGGAAAACCGGCTGTTACTCATGTTTTCAGAAATGTTAAACCCAAAACCATAAAAACAAATGACAAAACAATTTCCCATGGCCAATTAATAAACTGTCGGCCACAAAGAAAAAATAATATATCCTAGATAAAAATATGTGATCAGGCTCGTTTGTTGTACATGATGATTTATTTGTCAGTACAGTGTAAGTTGTGCTGTGAAAGGTGTAATGGATTTCAAGAGATCACATCAAAACCCTCCCTGTAAATCACAATAGCTTAATATAACTTTCTAAAGTGCCTCAGTCTGGATTTGAGCTCCTAATCTCTGACAGGACAAGCCTTCTCTAAAATTGTCTTTAAAAGAGCCCAATGCCACCCATGAGCCCTGGTATACTAGCTGAACTACAGTAAAAAAAACAAAAAACTAATTAAATTAAAATGAATGACACATCACCAGATAGTTTAAGCTGAAGTTGAGCTAACATTTGAGATACCATTTGAATCAATACATCCTTATACCTAAATACGTAAATTGCCAATGACTCCCAAAGTGACATATATTAATTTTTTTTTTTCCCCCTTTCTTTTTTTACTTATTACCGTTTTAAACACATGACTGTGACACGTAACTGCAGTGGTTGTTTTAATAATGTGACCGTTCTATTTAAAAACGGTTGCAAGTTTTAAACACATAGTTAACATTGTAAAACAGAACTAGTTAGGTTTAGGCAACAAAAATACTTAGGGTTAGGAAAATGATCAGGGATTGGCTTAAAATACGTCACGTAAAACTACTAAAATGAGGATGTGACTTGACGACACAAACTAAGGTCCGTAAACCTTGGCTCAAAAAGTGACCGTTGACTTTCGATTTCACACTGGACACCTGAGTGAAAGTCCTGTGTTTGTTTGCTAGGACAGAGGGCATCTAACACTATTTTAACAAAACACTTGCATTCCCCATTTTAGCAAACACCCAAATTGCCAAGTGGGTGTTAGGTTGAATCTTGATGATCACTCACTCTCATGATCGATGCTGCTGCATCCTGAAGGAATGGTTACACTTGAAACTTTGTGCCTTGAGGCATCACAGGAAAAGTGTATTGTTGGTCCCATTCTCCTCCCCCTTAGTCGAGCAAGTTTACACACCAACACTTCATCACTCATTCTGATTAGCTGTCTACCTAGAAATGTCTACCTAGCCTGAGGCTGAGCTAACTGACGTCCATATACCCACAGCAGGTGTTGACAAGGGCAATATACTCAAGAAAAAAAAGGAAGCAATGATGTTCACTCTTGTTTTCAAATGGCGTTTTACTGCCACTCATTTAGCTTTGCTGCTCCTTGATTTCTTTCCACCTTTTTCTTTGCTTCCCTACTCTGAGGTCACTAGCCGCGCCTTAATTACCACTGCCGTGCTGAGAATTCAATTTATAGCAACCACAGATTCAAATATGCATTGCAGATTGCAATTTGTGGTCTACTGTATATAAGCGTTGACCTCTACAAAAAAAATGACCCAAATATTCTAATCACTCAAATGAAAAGATGAATTGCACCGCAACTAATAGTTTGTGATGGATCATTGATTCCATCCTTCAAAGCAAATATTGGCCATGCACAGTACAAGGGAACATTTTATGATTGTGTACTGGTGTACTAGCCATTTTTATGCGTTCCTGGTTCCTGGTCTATCAATTAATTCATGTAACGTTCCAGTTCATTCAGCGTTAGATACGACGTTTGATCTTCGGCAAGTGGACTTGACATGATTTTACAGAATTGCCAGAATATTAAAAACTGATTTCCATTAAGGGGACAGTCAGCATTAAAGCTGTATTTGTTCTCTGCAAACCTTTAATATCCTCATAAGAATATTCCATTTATGTTGGCCAGTTTTGTCATTACAGTATGTCGTCTGAATTTGTTGAAATTAGTTTTTCCAGGTAGCTACTGTACATATTGTGTTACATTAGAATTTCATTGGGAACATTTTTAGGTATACTATACTGTATATATTATATACAAAATTAATTGTTTGTTTTCCGTCAGTTTAATACGATTTCTTTGTGCGTGGCAGCTTTAAAGTTAATTTTGACTTTTTTTTCCTTTAAATTTAGAGACATTTTGTTTCTTCCCCCTGTGGAATTTTGTCCTATTGTCCGTAATACTCTCTTTCCTGTTCACTGATCAAGTTCCTGCTATTCTTTAAGACATTTTGACTGTCCTGAAACTGTTTTACCTGATCAACAGACTTAGTGTATCCTGAATTATAAGTCTGCCTTTTTCTAGCTTAGTGTTAAGAGGAAGCATTTCACTTTGATCACTGAGTGAGCCCAGGTTGGCTCCGACAGAGGTTCACACCTTAACTAATCAAAACACCTTGGCTTTGACCGAGCAGACGGTATTGAGTCTGTGTAAGAATCTGCTCAGACAGACTTGTGAGTTGAATGTCCTCTCAGCTTTTCTTTATTCTGTTGTTTCCTGTGAACGTGTATAAAAACCCTGGCCAGAAACTCATTCTGGTCAGAGAGACTTCTACAGCGTCTTGCGAACTTCTGTCTCCACTGTGTAGTGAATAACATTCATCTGAACCTGCCACTGAAGGACCTGAAATCACTTTTTCTTCCGTACTGTTTTGTCACTGGTTGCTATGTATTGCCACAGTTTGAAGTCATCATTTTATTTGTGTTGGCGCTCTCTGACGCAGGAACAAAATGCCTTAATTAAAATGATTAAATGCATCTGGGCGACAGCTGGACTCTATTTTGAATCCACCAAGATGAAAAAAAACATTGTACCTGAGGTTATTCACACCCCTCTCTCTTTTCCCTTCCCTCTGTGCACTCGTTCCTTCTTTATCATTCTGTCTTTGTCTTTATTTCTTTCCTTCAATGTTGCTGTTTCTCTGCTCTCATTTTAGGCGTCCTTGAAAAAACAGTGGAGGGGGAAGCCGATGCTCTCACCAAGGCTAAGACCCTTTACAAGTCCTGTACCAATGAGAGTGAGTCAGCAGGCATCAGATGTCAACAGACAATCATTTTTGCATCCTCTATTTGTCCTAAAGTTAAACATTTTTTTGCATTCATCAAAGGGTTTGTGTCTGATTCAGTTTATTGCATTGTCAAACTTAATCAAACATTAAATTTACTTACATGTGGCTATAGTGTGACATAAACTGTCATAACAATCGTCATACATTATTAGTTTTGAAAGTAAGAATCACTGGCTTTCAGCTTTACAGCATTATGTGATGCAAATAAATGTTTTTCTTAGAAGTCAGATCAATAAACTACTCCACAGTTGCATGTATTAATTATGCTTTATATGAAGTACAATCTATCAATAATAAGAAGGTTTCTTTTCTTTTTCTATTGTGAATTTTGATTAGACAATGGCATCCATTATTAGAAACCGACTTTAGCTTGTTTGTATCTACTCCCCATTTAAGGTTTAATTGAGCTCAGGGGAGGGGCTCCTTTGCTCAACATGCTACCTGATGTGTTTGAGTGGCCCGTAGCTGTGGACAACTGGGAGACCAACTATGGTAGAGTAATCTTTTTACAATGTCACACAGCAGATGTCGTATACAGGCAGTTCTCCTTTTCTCACTTTTCCTTCCTTCTCTGTTACTCAGGTGAAACATGGAGGTTGGAGAACGTCATCGCCAAGCTGAATGAGAAATATGGAACTCAACTCTTGGTCAACTTTTTTGTCGGCACCGATGACAGGGACTCCAATTCATACATCATTCATGTAGGTGTGCAACTGTAGCTTAGAAACTAAGCCCGCCTCTCTCCCTGTATTTCTCACACACACCGCGCGCGCGCGCACACACACACACACACACACCTGGAAAATAACCACCCATTTTTTCAGATGTAATTTGTTTGGCTCATATAAATAAATATGAATGTTTTCTTGTCTTCCTCTTTGCCAGTTTGACCAGCAGACAAACCTCGGCCTCTTATCTAGAGATTACTACGCTTGCACTGGACCCTACGCAGAGGTAGGTTTAAGGTGTACACACACAGGCCTACACCAGCACACACTTCTATAATCAGGGGTTAAAGCCTCAGACAGCCCCAGCAAATAGGCCTACACTCTTCTATGATCAGGGGACGCCTAACTTTTACAGGGTTTCCCTTTTTTCTGTCAATGAGTTTCTTTAAAGCAAATCAGGGACCTCAGTCTAGGTGGCAGTAATGTACCTTAACACTGGTTGCCTCCCGTCATAAACTTGAAAAAATAAAAGAAAAAGTGATCTCAACGCACTTGTTAGTCAGACGGACAGCACAGATGGCATAGAATGAAAGGTGGATGGCAGGGTAGGGAGAGAAAAAAAAAAATCAGAAACTAACAGGTCTGAAAGGAAAGTAAATGCTCTGATAATGCTGTGACATTCTGCTTAAACAGTGTTTTCCTTTTACAAAATGATACAATGTCTTTGATAGGCATTTTGTGTTCAGAGCAGAGGGTTGTCTCACCTTGCTATATTTTATATAGAGTCTGTCAAATGATATTCAGATATTGTAGTAGTAGTAGTAGATTTTGTTGTAGTGCACACACGCACATGTTCACCCATGACAACCCTGAAACCGAACAAATTCCAATTTAACGCCCTGCTTGTTACATAATTAAGGTTTACATCAACTGATGCACAATGAAAACAGCTCCATGTGTTCATTTGGGCCAGTGCCACTGAGGTTCTTTGACCCCAGGAGTTTGTTCCAGGAAACATGACAATCAACAAATGACAAGGATCTCAGTTAAACATTAGTACCTGAATTCACTTTGTGCTAATTTGTACACGTAATTGCATTTACGAGCATGTGTACGCGATAAATACAAATGCCCTCTGAAGCAGTGATGATTAAAATCAAAGGGGCAAAACAGAACATATTTGTTTGTCTCTCAATCTAGACCAGATGTGTGGGATTGGAGCAAACATCCTCTGCTCTGGTTTTACTTTACAAATTATGGACCCTCGATTGAAATGCAAAAAAACACTTAACCTCACTTAGCTTGAGGCAGGTAACGTGTGTGTGTGTGTGTGTGTGTGTGTGTGTGTGTGTGTGTGTGTGCAACGTGACATCATGACCACTCGTAAACATAGACGCCACTTTCTAAAGCCAAGTAGCGTGTTATCTGTACACTTTTTGAGGTATCCACGTGTATATCTATGTATACAGCACGTTGCATTTTCGCGTGTATGTCTACGCTGCATACAGCGGACGGATTGCAGACTGATCTCAATAGGCAAGGCAAGGCAAGGCAGCTTTATTTGTATAGCACATTTCAGCAACAGGGCAATTCAAAATTTCTAAATTAAACATTAAATGAGCAGTTAAAAACAGTTAAAAATATAAAAGCAGATAACATTTTTTAGTTTCGTCTCACTCAATGAACCATTTTCAGGAAACCCAAAATTGGATGACCAATATTCTAACCATTGGAGACATCCAGGCCCGTATTTTTGTGTCATTATATCCACTATTGGTCCCCCCTGAGGTTCAATCGTAAATTCGTAAAAAGGGTTTTCTATCTTCCACTTGAACACACCACAATTTTGGTAATAGTGAAACAAAATCGAATCAAATAATAAATCCAAAATTGGATGACCAATATCCCAGACAGTCAAGACATTCTGGCCCATATTTATTTATTTATTTATTTTTCCTTCCCTTCCCCCCTTTCTCTTTCCGTCATTATATCCACCATTGGTCCCTCTGGGACGTGTGGTTTACTCTGCGTGCCACCCATCTTGGCGTGGAAAAAGTACTTTTATTTTAAAATATAGTCTATAGTTTTTCAGTCAGTATGTCAGTTTTTGTATTGGACTATAGTCCCCTGGCGATAAGGTTATGTAAATTTATGTGTCATCCGCATAACTATGGTAACTTATTTTGTTGTTTTCCATAATCTGAGCCAGTGGAAGCATGTAGATGTTAAACAGAAGAGGCCCCAGAACGGAACCTTCGGGAACTCCACACGTCATATTTGTATGCTCAGATGCATAATTACCTATAGACACAAAGTAGTCCCTATTCTTTAAAGGGATACTTCACCGATTTAGCATTAACCTTGGTATCAGTAGAAACACGGTAGTATTTTCAAATGGCCGCGCTTCCCTCCCTCATGTCCCCCCTGAGACGAGAGATCTCTGTATTGTGGGTCTGGAAAAAAATCTTCAGATGACAGAAAACAAAGATTTTTGCGTCATCGGAAGATTTTTTGCCAGAAGCAATGGACTACAGCCAGCAGTAGGAGCTACTTCCGCATGTTTTCAACCCGCCCATAAGGGGTTGGACTGTCGTCTTTACCCAAAGCTTGCCAAAGCAAAACGAGTGTCAGCCATCTTGAAGCTTCGTTAAACAGGCTCCGTCTTTTTAGCAGAAAACTTTTACAAAAACACGATCCCCGGTCTCCTGGGTGAAAGTCCTGTGTTGTTTGACCCATCCACCACCCCAACCACTCGCTACAGCGTAAATTGACACGCAATTGCAAGGTAATGTAAGTCAATGCCGTTGATAAACACGCTAAGAAACGAACATGCGTCTTGATAACACGCCAAAATGGCATACGAATTGGCGTGTCATACATACGCCATTTATTGAGATCAGTCTGTGTGTGTGTGTGTGTGTGTGTGGCCTCTGTTTCTTTGGTCATTGGTTAAACTGACCTCCTTTCCGTCCTGTTAAAATAAATTCAAGATACGGATATCATGAATGAGTCTTTGTTTGACAGGCATGTCGGGCCTACGAGAAGTTCATGATTGACCTTGCCAAGCTGATCCGCACTGACCGGAGATTGGACATCAATGAAACCCGCATCAGAGAGGAGGTGACACGAGTTATGGACCTGGAGAGAGACATCGCCAACGTAAGCATGCATTCACACTTTTACCCAGCAGACACCTAAATAGTTGGTCAGATCTGAGAACTGTCTGTGGTCTCTAAAATACCACTTTTTTAGTTCTTTGAGAAACTGAGGGAAGGTGACCATGTTTTCCAGCATCAATGCATATCTTACCTTCAATCTCAGCATCACAAAACAGGAGGATTTTGTGAGCAAATAACTTCTGACAGAATTATCTCCTCCATTTGTAGCCCAAACCTCTCTCCTTAGTGTGTTTGTGGCTGCAGTCTGGAGAAGCTGCTATGTAAAACAAGCTGTTAACCAGCCTGAACCATCCCTGCATAACAAACTTTCTCAGACATCAACAGGTTTACACAGTCCACGTTTGTCATTCAGTGCTAGATGTGTGCTCTGCTCACTGCCATGCTTCACTTCCCCTCCTCTCTGCTGCTGGCTTTTACAAGGCACGTCCAACCGTTCAAGCTGTGACATTTACAGACCTGAAGCCTCCAGGGACTCCAAATGTTTGTTGCTGCTGGACCTGTACTTCACTTGTACATGTCAGGAAACAGACCGGGTTATGTTGTGACAGAATTCTTGATTTTCTACCTCTCTGACTTACTCACTCCCAGGCTACCGATACTCCAGAGGACCGTAACAACCCAGTGTTGCTTTATAACAAGATGGAACTGGGTGATCTGAACACCAACTTCACCCTTGAGGTTGAATCACAGGTAAAAATAGACTTCTTTTCTATCTGAATTTGCAGTTTCTTTTTCACCTTACTTCCTCTTTCTAATGCTGGTTTTTCTGTACGTGCTTTCGGACATGAAGGTATTTGACTGGAGTTACTTCACAGCTAAGATAATGGATACAGTCAACATCAGCATTCCTGACACAGAGAAGGTCATAAACTACTCCCCCAACTATTACAGAAGACTCAACCTTATCTTGGCCAGATACAACAAAAGGTGTGTGTGTGTGTGTGTGTGTGTGTGTGTGTGTGTGTGTGTGTGTGTGTGTGTGTGTGTGTGTGTGTGTTTGAGTCTGTAGCCTAATTGTGTTTGTGTACAATAGCCTGTTTGTGGGGGTGGGTTGTAATAAATAAAAAAAATGATATATTGTAGCTTTGTGTGAGCAAGAGAGTTTCTTTGAACATCCTTCGTCTCCCCACAGGGATCTGCAGAACTACATGGTGTGGCGTTTTGTTATGAACATGGTGGTAGGCCTGAGCAGATCTTACAGGGACACCAGGAAAGCCTTTCGCAAGGTACACTGCCAAGACCCTGACACCTTAACTTTCTATAGATAAACACAAGTACACTAATACTGAATTTTAGAGGGGGGTTCCAATATTGAAATTTGAGCACTGCAAATTAAATGTACAGGCACAGTGGTGCTTTGAGCAATGCTGACTAACTGCAACATGTGTAGCTACAATGACAATGCTAACGTAAGGATGTTTAGCAGGTATGTATACTTTGGTCACCATCTACATGTAACATGTTAGCATGTTAACATTTGCCAATTAGCATTAAACACAAAGTACAGCTGAGGCTGATGGGGATGTCATTAGGTTTACAGTTATTTGGTCATAAACCAAAGTAATAGGCAAAGTTAAATTTCGACCTGCTGGTGGCACCTAATAAAAAGTTAAGGAATCACCAAAGTTACCACAATTAATTCTAGGAGGGGAGGGACATGAATGTCTGACCCTATGGTCTGTACCACATTTCCATGGAAATCCATCCACTGTTCGAGATATTTTAACCTGGATCAAAGATGCACCGACATTGCTGCCCCTAGAGCCATGCTGCTAGCATAAATGTGTTCGTGCCTTGATTGAACAAACTATGTAGGAGATACTCGCTACTTTGGCTAATGTATTTTAAAGATGGAGGCGCAACATGGCTGCCGTCATTCGAGCGAATCGCTCGTATGTATTCTGAATGATTCTGAATGTCAGATTCTACGCTTACGAGAATACTTTGATTAGTTGGTGGAAGTAATTACACATGAATGAGTACATATTTGTGAAAGAACAACGTTTTTTTTGCTAAGAATCAACTCACAAAATTACACAATGTAGGTTTAAGAGTTATAAGAAATATTGCACAAAGTGTAAACACAAAGCAAAACTGTTTTCCAGGTTTTACAGTACTAAATAGCGGATAATTAAGTCAAACAAATTAGATGACTTAGGAAAGACAACTTTCTAACCAATACATTTTCAAACATATTAATGTATACTTCTTCTAGGATAATAAACAATATAACTTACAGATGATGCCATGTATAAACTGTGGAAGCGAGGATGACAATATATTGAAGCCAGCAGGAACATGTGGCTGTCTCAGGCAATATCTAGAGAAAGAAATCAAGCACTTCCTGTTTCCTCCCTTAAAGTGACAGTTCACAAAACAACCACCAAGGGTCCCAAAGCAATGCAAACATATCTGGCTCCATAACATAAACACTAGATGTCAACACTCGGCTCCATTCATTCATCACCACATTTATAACTATTTCTAATCCTAACCCTCTTCATAATCAAATCGTCTCCAATCTGTCCTATTTCTTATAGTCCTAACTCTAATGGTGATGCAAAATGGAGGCACAAATAAAGAATTGTGACAAGCCTCTTTAACCAACATGCCAAGTGGTTTATCTTGCATCTGTAATTGATCGGTGCCTCGTTACTTTCCCTGCAGGCTCTGTCTGGTACAACATCAGAGGCAGCAGTGTGGCGACAGTGTGCACTTTACGTCAACAACAACATGGACAATGCTGTGGGACGACTGTATGTGCAGGAGGCCTTCTCTGAAAAAAGCAAAGAACTGGTCAGTAGTGGGTGGATTATACGTTAGATGTAATGCAGGATAAAACACTAGAGGAATTCCTTATTAGACAGAGTAGAGACTGTGTAATACATAATGAAATGCAATGTTTTATTGTTTATTGACAATTGTTTATTGACCGAATCACTGAAATGAATCTGCAGGGCATGCATTTTCACAAAAACAGTGCACGTGTTTATGTATTCAGTTTCTCATATATACAGTATGAGAACATCTGTTTCAGGCCCATCCCGTTGAGTGTGTTTGTGTGTCTTAATTGTTTTTGTCTTGTGATCCCACCACTGTATGTTCTGCTTGCACCCATTGAAAGCAGCTGAACAAGGTGTCCTTGCTATCATCCCCACACCACCCACACTGTAAATCTCAACTCTGGTGTGTACGTGTGTCAGATTGTGAGTCAGATTGTGTGCGATCATCCATCTGTCATAATGCTGAGTGTCTCACACACTGTAAATCTTGGTCATTTTCTGGACCCACTCTTCACCCACTCGAGCATGTGGATTTCACATTACACCCTGAGTAAATGCATTTGTATGTGTGAAAAGTGACACATAACTCCAAGTCAACACCCCTTTCCTCAAATACATGGCCATACATACACCATATGTGTGTGTAAGCGTGCTGAGTTGACCTGCAGCTGGCACACATGCTGCACTCCTCACATATCAACCTTCTCTCAGCCACAGATATATATTTCCACCAGTAGAAAATAACAAAGTACTTTTACACAAGTTCTGAACTTATATAGATTTTAGAGTAACTTATATGTACTTGAGCATTTACATTTATGCTACTTAATGCTTGCACTACCATACTATTGTCACGGCATAACCACAACTCTGGGAAAACCTTAATGCTATTGTTATGTCTAGGAGCCCTAAGACTTGGCTTTCTCGTGCATTTGAATACACAAGAGCTAAACACTCGGCCAGCCAGGCTAAAAGTAAGGATGAGAGGCCTACCTTTGTCATAGCCAGGGCACAGTATTGCTCTGTCTTTCTGACCAGCCCAGTCCTCAGTGTGATGTCAATCAGCGTTGAAACTCCGTTGATAGTTCATTTATAGACATTTAAGACGCGTACAAAAAACATTAACACAACTTGATGGGGAAAAAGAAAACTTCGTCCCTCGACTCTGATTGTGTCTCTTCCAAAGCCGGCCCACCCTTGGTCTGCTTCTTGTCTGCTTTGTAAGCTCTTTGAGGCAGGTAAGCAACACCCACCTCAGCCTGGTGGCCAATAGGAAACAATTTGTGTCGTGACACTGTGATTCTGAAGCAAACAATGCATGTTTTAAGTCCATGAAATTTATTTGACAGCTATATGTATAATCTTTTACTAGTTAAAGATAAGACAAAAGTAAAATATGGCACTCATTAATAAAACTATGACACTAATCCAAAATATAATACATAATAATATATCACTTTTTCTTTTGCACAAGGAGTACTTTATGATTCTTAGAGGATGTTATGATTATACTATTTCTCTACATTTACTCAAGGATTTTGTATGCAGGACTTGTACTTGTTCATTATTTGGAGACAGAGTGAATTAAATCAAATTGAATAGCAGTGGATTAGATCAAACTATAATGATACATACAGCTTTTGTAGACTTACCAGATTATAAACCCTGCATTTGACCCATGCAAATTATATTGTAGCGTTTTACATGCAAACAGACATGCATGCATGCAACCACAAACATCTGTGTATGCACATGCACACACAAACACACACACACACACACACACACACACACACACACACACACACACACACACACACACACACACACACACACACACACACACACACACACACACACACACACACACACACACACACACACACACACACACACACACACACACACACACACACACACACTCACACACACACACACACACACACACACACACACACACGCACGCACGCTGTATGCTAAAAGATTTTAAGAAAAGCCTATCAGTACGGTCCCTGGTGGTTTGTGGCGAACCACAGCGTGTTGTCCGAGTGGTCATTTAGTGTGTCAGCGAGGGGTCTGCTGATGGGATGAGACACTGAAATGCCTCTGTCAGCTCGCTGCGGTCTCAGAGCACAGCTGTGGTTAGAGGGATCTGGAAGGGTGACCTTCGTTCTCCCTGCAGTTTTTACTGTCATTTTCCCCCTTCCTATTTGGCTTTCATTTTTTCACTGGTTCAGGTACTTTTTCGTTAATTATTCTTATTCTGTTTTTGTTTTGTTTGCGGACAGAACTTGGATGTCCTATCACCATGGTATAGTACAAAGTTTGCACAGCATTATGCCATCGTGGTGGCGTCAGTCAGTCTGTCTCTCTGCGTGCAGGCACATTCTTGTTAATTCTGTAACGCAAGAGCAATACATCATAGAATATATACTTAAGTTTACGCCACAACTGAGCTTTGGATGTGAATTATTGTCACATTTTTTACTGTGTGAACGGTATATCTCATTATCGTGAGATCCCTACAGTTGAGCCAGTATGACATGGAAATATTTGTTTTGTTCCAAACATTTATTTGCTTAATAAGAACAGCATAACTTGTTTGTTTACTAATTGTGAAACATTAGGCTCAAGTACCACTTCTATAAATTACAGTTATAAAGTTTTGGATTATTTCAGTAACTCAGTAATTCAATCCCAAACGGCTGGATGTCTTAAGATGTAGAATGTAAATTTGTAGCATTATAACTAATGCATCTGCAAATTTGCCATTACAGTAGTGTAGAACATTAGATAAGACTTTTTTTACATACCACACTTTTAATTGTCACTAAACATGATATAATTCTGACTGCCATTGCCTCACCTCCCTTTATTCATATGTAAAAATAATTGATATTTTTATTATTATTCCATCTGTCTTATTAATCGCATAAAACATTATTACACTACCGGTAATATTACCCAGGGCCACCACACTTCTACACAGAGGGAATGTAACCCTGAGTGTTTATATTGATATGTGACTATCTAATGATAGGGCCTGGTTCAGGGAAGTGTATTTTTATGACTGTGTTGCACAATATGTTGCAGTGTGTGCTTTCCACTGCATCCTTTCTGCAGACCTTATGAGAAAAACTCCCACACTATATTTTCTCAGGATATATATTTGATTGTGAAATATCAGTGGCATATTTGTGACTGTTGTCTCTTTCTCTTTATGTGTGTGTGTGTGTGTGTGTGTGTGTGTGTGTGTGTGGGGGGGGGGGGCATCAGATGGAGGAGATGATTAAAGACATTCGAGAAGTGTTCATTAGTAACCTTCATGACCTGACCTGGATGGACGCAGAGACCAAGAAAGCAGCTGAGGAGAAGGTTAGCATGCCTGCCATCGGGGGGGTGGGGGGGGGGGGGGGGGGGGACAGATTACTCCAGCCCAAGGGTATTGTTTATAATGAACTGTCAATGCAATGTATTGTATTGTATTGTATTGTATTGTATTGTATTGTACTTCTTTCGGATATGTGATGACTAAAACGTTGTCAAATTGTCTCCTCTACTTTTCTGTAGGCCCGAGCTATTCGGGAGCGGATTGGCTATTCCGACAACATCATGGATGACAAATACCTTAACAATGAGTACAAAGATGTGAGTGTCTGAAATGGTGTGATTGTGAATGTTTTTCTTTTTTAACCGAATTAATGTAACAGAATACCTGAGCAGGTTCATCAAAACTGCATATCAGTTCTATGAAAACAGCTTGATGAATTCTTGGCTTTTATGAGTTTTGCTGGAGAATATATGACCAAGTGTTGATAGCGCTCATCAGGGCTAATCCTCCTGTTTCTCTGGCTGTGTGTTGGTGTTAGCTGGCCTACAGTGCAGAGGAGTACTTTGAAAACATCCTACAGAACCTGGAGTATGTGCAGAAGAAACGCCTGCGGAAACTCAGAGTCAAAGTCAACAAAGAGGAGTAAGATTTAATTGATGTATTTCTGGTGCCAAGGTTAAATTATTGTTCTGCAAACAGGCTTGTTCCAGTTGTGTAGTAATTTAAAGTTACATTTTTTTATTATGTAATCACTAATAATAAATGACTTATTCACTTATGGTGCTTGTAGTGTGACAGACCATCTTGCATTTAGCACAGTGCATTCACATTCTCCCACACAAACTCCTACTCACACATACAGTTCAGCCTTCCACTGAGCACAGCAGTAATGCTAATATTAACTCATTGTCATTAATCACAGGTTAATTTGATACTGCATTGCCTTGTCAACACAGTCGGTAGGAATTTGCCTTAGTGCCGTTCTTAGAAACTGACAAAGAAAACACACACACACACACACACACACACACACACACACACACACACACACACACACACACACACACACACACACACACACACACATAAGTAAATAAAATATATGAGAAATAAGAGCAGCAACAACCTTTTTACATGCAAACATACATACTATTATATAGTCATATTTATCTCTCATCAAATCTTAAGCATGCTGCACTATATTGCTCCTCACTTTATCATTCTTTAATTCCACCCTCCGTGTCTTCTACAGGTGGGTAACTGGAGCTGCTGTTGTCAACGCCTTCTACTCATCCAGCAAAAACCAAATAGGTATTTTCACATGTGCACATGCAAACGTGTGTGCAATTATTTAACATTCTGCATTTTGTAAAGCAAGTTGTGTAAAGACAAACCCAAAGAAGTTACATTTTCATTTTATTTCTACTTCTTTTTTTCTTTTCTTTTTTCTTTCCCCCTGGTGTCAGTTTTCCCTGCAGGTATCCTGCAGCCGCCTTTCTTCAGCAAAGGCCAGGCTAAATCCCTCAACTATGGTGGCATCGGCATGGTGATCGGTCACGAGATCACACATGGCTTTGATGACAATGGTATGATTGTCCACACTATTGCTCTTTGTTTCTCCAAGAAGCATACTTTTCATTGAGTTATGCAATGTTATTATGTTCAATGTTAGGATTCTTGTATACTGATATCCACAACTGCAAGTCACCCAGAAACACAATGGAAACGAGTGAAATGTAATGGAAACCTGTAATTAACGTCACTTGCAGCATGTTTGTGCTGTCTCAGATAACAACATAATGGATGTTTGGGCATAGAGAGGTGTCCCAATCCTTTTTTTCTTGTTAAACAAATACAACCAGCCAAGCCTTAATGCATTTGGCTTCTTGTTTTAGGTCGTAACTATGATAAAGATGGTGATCTGAAGGACTGGTGGACACCAGACTCCACTGATAGGTTCCTGGACCTGTCGAAGTGCATCGTCAATCAGTATGGCAACTTCTCCTGGGACCTGGCCAATGGACTTCATGTATGTCCTGGTAGACAATCTCTCTCTCCTTCTTCTTTCTTTAAGTTTTTATATAATTTACTTTTTCTCAAATATTGTCCCAAACTTTGCCCATTTATTTGCTTTCCTGTTACTTTTGCCAGCCTATCCATTTTCATCTTTCTCCCAGTTTTGCAGGCTCATCTCTTCTCTGCTTCAGTTACCTTTAATATTTTCTGTTGACATATCAATCCCACTCCCTCTCTTTGTTTCTCTCCCTCTGTCCTATTGCTTTGAACTATGCTTCTTTTATCCCTTGGGACAATGCTTTCTTGTACATGTATCGCAGAAAAGTGATATCTGTGATTTGCTGAAATACAGAGCAAAAAAATATCATCTCCCTCTGTCCTTTTTCCCTGCCTATCTTTGTGTTTTCTCTACTTATATCCCAGTTAAATGGTAACAACACCCTCGGGGAGAACATTGCTGACAATGGAGGGATACGGCAGGCATATCAGGTAATGAGCCTGAAAACAAAGGAGGGAACTCGGTTTAAAAGTCCTGGTTTAAAGATGACGGAGGGATAGGATTTAGTAGGATTTATTTTCATCTGCTTGCTAACATTAATAGATGTGTAATTTTGCCAGGTCACTGACAGGCTCATTAGTTATTGTAAACACAACAATAAAGGACATAATGTTGCTGCTGATTTTTTTTATTAGAGGTGAACAGAGAAAGGGCATTCACACATTTGAATGCAATATGAGATAATAAATATTCTTACTTTATGTCAACCATGATGTTGTAGTATTTCTTTTATATTTATTTACATTAACATTGTCCATTTTGTTGCTCCTGGAGATTTGCGGAGATCTCCTTTGTGAGTTACAAGGTTTCAAACATGCCTGTATACTATTATTTGAGTTTCATGCTGGACATGGAATGTGACAGTATATACAAAGTGACATGAATTAGCATTAAAATGATAACTAAAAGGCTGGCAATATAGTTTAGATTAGTTGCTGCAGCAATTTTCAATTTGCTACATAAATCAATAAATAGTTTCCACAACAACACAGTTGTATTTTTCATATACACAGGATTTACCAAACAGCCCAGCATGTGAAAGTCTGTATAAGGAGTTTATAGGAAGTATTCTCAGAAATTAATAATTTTGATGAAGACAACAGAATAACAACCACGTCTTGAACCGTTCAACCGTTTACTGCTTATTTTCCAAGTTTATCATTGAATAGTAATGAGTCAGAAATGGTATTATGTGGCACATTAGGTACATTTATTAATTGAAACATCTACATTTAATTAGCAGAAGTGTAATATGGAATGCTTTTTGGCCAAGTGTTTATAATCAGCAACAATTAGGTAATTCTGAGACTTTTTTGATATTTTTCAAAAACAGCTGTGATATAAGATGAGAACATTTGTCTCATATTAATACTACAGGCCTATAAGAACTATGTGGAAGAGCATGGAGAGGAGCCATCACTGCCGGGCATTGACCTTTCCCACAATCAACTCTTCTTCTTAAACTTTGCTCAGGTAGTTGATGGATGTGTGGTTGGATTGATTGACTGATTGATTGATTGATTGATGTCTCGATGGATGGATGGATGGATGGATTGAGTAAAGTTGGATGATGGATACATAAATGGATGATAAATGGATGGATTACAGTAATGGATGGATGATAGACACTTTGGTGGGCAGTTTGGATATATGAATGGATTGATGAATGAATTGAAAACATGCATTATATTGGTATATTGTAAATTGTATTGGTCTAATGCTGTATGTCCTAATCTCTGTTTTTTTCAGGTGTGGTGTGGAACGCACCGACCAGAGCAAGCAGTTAATTCCATTAAAGTAGATGTACACAGTCCAGGGAAATTCAGGTTAATTCAAAGCGATGTTTTTTCTTTTACATCAATCAGTCATATGAGGCAAAGGGCAGGAAACAAATTACAGTGTATGTGTAAATGTGTAAATGTAGTACATTTTAAAAACTTGATAAAATGACGATTGATGATGTTGTGTACATTTCAATTACAAGTAACCTTCTAATACAGCAACTTTAACCCCAACCAACAATCTCCTCTGTATGTGTTACAGGGTACTGGGCTCCCTTCAGAATTTCCCAGAATTTGCCAAAGCATTCAACTGCAACAAGAACAGCTACATGGTCCCTGCCAACATCTGCCGTGTGTGGTGATCCACAGAACTGTGGGATAGTGTTGCCCCTGTCCCCCTGCAGTACCTCTCCCCTCTGACTGTTGGAGCACTCGTGGGGGGCTACAGGGAAGTGAAAGCTCCCCTTAGCTCTTTACTGAATGGACCAAGGCCGGTGGATTGACACTGCAGTATGCACTTCCTCCGCGGAAAGCAGTGGACTGTACCCTCACGGACGGATGGAGCACTGTCTCTCCGACTCTGATACTGTAGTTCATTCAATCAGCCTGAGTATTCCTCTACTCACTGGATACAATCACTCCTTCTGTTTAATTTTTTTCATCTTGTTTTACTCATCATTTGCGAGTCTGCCAATGTGTGTGTGTGTGTGTGTGTGTGTGTGTGTGTGTGTGTGTGTGTGTGTGTGTGTGTGTGAGTGTGAGTGTTTTTGTCAAGAGAGGGGCAGACAGACAAATGTGCTCCAATCCACTGACGTGAATACACCACCCACCCACCCACGCTCATACACATGTAACAGGGCTGAACCACTGTTCTGTATGTGGGACAGAGCTGTATGGCTCTCATCAAACCTCAGCTGGTTTAAGCCTTCATCTACATGCTGATACACTCTACAATGTATTCATAATGTACTCTTTGTTAATACTTAGAACTAGATTAAGTAAATTATTATAGAAAATCTGAATTTATTTTGCTGAATAGACCAGTATGTTTTTAACCGTGATAGCATATTACACAATACTGTTCTATATTTAATGATAATGACTTAACTGCAGTTGACAGCCAGCTGCTGCTCATTAGCAGTATTTAAAATTAACCAAAATTCAAACTTTGCCTTGAACACAGCTGGTCATGAATCATTGAGCTGACAATCGACAGTCACCAGACCCTTTTATACATTCACTGAGCCTCCTGTGTGTTTCTGCGTGGATGTATGTCTCTATGTGTTTTCCAGTCTTTTTAATTCATTATGATCGCTGCTTGCTGTTCGTCAAGCAAATTGGTATGCCTTACATGATCTGTTGTGCTGCTGTGTCTGATTGTGTGAATGTGTATTTGCAGGAGAAAATAAGGACACGAAAATGTATCATTGAAGCAATAGTTTGACTTTTTTGTTGCTTTTTTTGCCGACTGTTACATTAGAAGATCAATACCACTCTCGTGTCTTTAGACTACAGCCAGCAGGCGGTTAGCTTAGCTGAGCATTAAGACTGGAAACAGCTAGCCTGGCTCTGTCCAAAGGTAAAAAAAACAATGACATGGAAAGCTCAGTAATGAGCTGGCTACTTCTTGTTTTTTTTAACCAGTACAGTACCAGTTGTGGTTTTGCGGGGCGTTGTGTCGGACTGTTTCTTGGCTGAGAGCAGTGACTTCCTGGAGTCTTCGCCAGCTGCCCGCAACCTGATGGTGATGACAGGACTTGAGAACTTGGAGTCTTTACCCTTTCATTTTTCTGTGGATAAAAAAAAAATATATATTAGGGCTGTCAAATGATTACATTTTCTTAATCGCGATTAATCGTTGAATTTCTATAGTTAATCGCATGTTTTATCACATGATTAAAATTATATTATTTTGCATTTCAGAACTGTTTTTAAGTACATATTAACAATGGAAAGCAATTCTTACCAGTGCATCTTGATTGGGAATCAAATGAATGCAAAGAAAATGACTTTATGAACTTGATTTTAAGATTTGTATTTGTTTATTATATTTAATCTAGTCACACATTTGAATCTAGAGTCAATATTAGGGTTGGATATTGTTTGGTTTGGATACCGGTGCTAAAGCGGTACTTTTAAAACGGTACCGGTGCCTTAACGGTGCCTGAACCTTTTTAAGAAAGTAAAAAAAAAGAAGGGTACTAAACAGTTGGCAACATTAAAGAACAGCTTGTTTATTGCTAAGGCCATATTGTCAAAATTAAATGTTTAATAATAACGTAATCACTATAACAATAACTTATTTCACTAGTAAATAGCTGTTGAATGACAAAAAAACCACCAGATGGGAAAAGGGCATTTAACAACAACTTTGAATGCACCACGAGGCTGTAAATTACCAGTTTCATTGAACGCACCGTCTGTGTTTTATCCGACAACGGCAGCTGCAGATTGTTACATCCCGGTGTTGAATCCTCTACAGTGAAATACAGACAAACTTGATACCGTTTAGCGTTAGCCGTCAGCATTTTAACCGTGTTTAATCCAGCTACTAGCTAGCGGTAGGCTAACGTTAGCTGCTGTCGAGTGTAGTGTTAATTAGCGTCACGTGCAGCAATGTGTTCTGTTGCCTGTAACGTCTGTTTCAGAGCATCAGAGAGAAGTGCAGACATATCAATGGCACCAGAATGAGGCACCGAAATCCGCGTTGCTATTCCTGCAGCAGCAGGATGTGTTACGAGGAAGTACGGCAAAATAGTAGCCTGTTAGGCACGACGCAAAGCCGAGTGAAGTGAAAATAAATTAATAAATGGCGGCATGCGATTAATACGATTTAAAAAAATTAACGTATTATGCTCGGCCCTTAATCGCATCACAATTAACGCGTTAATGCTGACAGCCCTAAAATATATATAACGTTTTAATTGGTTAGCTTTAAATGTGCTGGTAGGCAGATTTGTTTTTTACCTTTGGACGGTCAAGCTAGCTGTTTCCCCTGTTTCCAGCAGAACCATCTCCTGGCTGCTTTATATTAAATAGGCTGATATGAGTGGTATCAATATCCTCAACTAACTCTTGGCAAGAAAGTGAATAGGTGTATTACACACAATGTTGAACTATTTAAGAAAGGTGTGGCAGGTTCTCAGTTTGATCTTCGTCTAATCACAGGAAGTGCGTCATATGAGCCATCTATTTTGAATGTTTCTTTTACACATTGAAGCAAAAGTCAACAGATGATGATATAACTAAGCTTTCGAAGGATTTATCTATTTTAAACTGCAGGTTGAATCTTTGCTGGAAGTCAATGCACTTCTTTCAACAGTGCATGCATTTTTCTGAATGCAGAAGGTTGTATCAAGTCAGTAGAACACAGTTTTCATGGTTTTGTATGGCATTATTTTCTACGTTAAAGTGTAACTGAGGCTGTAACACAAGGTTCGGTAATTGTGGACATTTTAGCCTTTGCCTTTTATATAGAAATCATTGCAATGAATGATGCACCATGATCATGTAGACCACTTCTTCAGACAGTATACAACACCCCCCATGTCCTTTATACATTGATGTTTCCCATGTTCTGTTATTTTCATTGTTTGTGCAAGCTTTCTGTCTCTCTGTCACTGTCGCTCAATCCCTCAGGCTTTCTTTCTTTCTGTGTCTCTCTCTCTCTCTCTTTCTCTCTCTCTCACACTCCACCTGTAGAAAGACAGATATACCTCAGTTGCCTGTATTTAGATACTTTATAATAATTACTGATAATCATCTTGAGGAGCATTGTCTTTTCTTTCAAAATAAATCTTTAAATAACACGCTGAGCCTGCAGGCGAAGGATTGTTTATGTATTTGTGTGTGCATGTGTTGTTTTAGCATCTGAATCAGGCTTCTTTATAAATGCATTGCAAGCTCTTAAATCTGATACAAAGACATGTTACATTCCATCTTAAGTGTTGGTGCCTATTTTTTGCAGAGAGCCTCAAAATGAGAAACATTATTTTCATGTCAGACTTAAATTATGCACTGCATGACTGTACAGAATATCTTGATGTTGCTGACTTGATGGTTTTTTTTTTGGACTTCGGTGACTTTACATATAGAAATCTTGTTAAAATCCACATCAAAGCAGACATTCTGCAGCATGTTCCTTTGCCCTTTGCTGCTGTCTGTGATGTTTGTAAAATAGGTTAAACTATAGAGAGATTTTCCTACATTCTCTTTCCCCTCATACATTAACTGGCTTGGAGTATTGGGAACATGGGGGTTTAGTTTCATTTAGTAATTTCCACAGAGACAGGAAAAAAAAGAAAAAACAATAAGTTAATTTAAATGCAGCATTAGCCCAAACTCTTTCTTCACTAATTGGACCTATAAGCATTGAAGGAGTAGGGCAATATATTTATGGGTGCTCCCAAGCTGCCTACTGATAAATATACCCCATGGCGCAGTGAACCAGCAAGCACATTTTCTGGCACAGAGAAGGCTTGGGCAAACAGTCAGGGAAGTACAGTGAATAAGAAAAAATATCAAGAAGTTTAGATGTAAAATGAGAGCCAAAGAGAATTATAACACACAGGATGTGTAGGGCAGGGGTGCCAAGTAGGAGCACCAGAAACATAGCCAAACTTTGATGCCCAGTGTTAAAAATATCTAGGAATGGGGAGTGCAGCAGCGGCCAGAACCAACACACTTGTGCAAATACACATATGTTAAAGGGTAACTTCCTTTTTTTTTCAACCAGGACCCTTTTTTTCCTATGTCTTAGTGTCTAAATGACTGATGGGAACAACATTCTTTGACATTGGTCCAGTATTAAGCAAGATCGCTTCAGTCGGCCTTGTGCGATTGTGTGACTCATTTCAGTACTGATTTCAGCTTAATAGTAATTACGATTTCTTATTTACTTCCTGGCCTCCCCTTTTGCTCTCGGTGGCAGCTAGCGCTTAGCTAACTGAAGGGTCACACCACCCACTTTCCTCGTACTCTCGCCCTCCCTCTCATTAGCAGCTAAGCTTTCTAACATCACAGCTAACATTACAACACCTCAGCATGTTCCTGGGAGGGTGAACAGAGTGTTTTGCACTTTGTACACCATGGACTGCTGAGGATTTATCCTGAAAGAACATGGAGCATGGGGGATGTTTGGAACTTTTAAACTTAATGAGAATAAGAAACATGACTGGAAATATTTTTGTCAGTAAAAAAAAAGAAAAGACACACACAATTAACACCTTTGTACTTTAAACCTTTGATCTTGAAGTCATTTTTTTATAAATTCACCCGTGTTAGACCTTTTGTTTTTTCTCTCAATACAAAGTTGTACTCCCCTCTGTTGCCCTCTGGTCATAAAACGACTCAGTTTTCCTTCATGTGCCCTTTGGGTGACCCTAACAGTGGGTCCAGTGGTATGTGTGTGTGTGTGTGTGTGTGTGTGTGTGTGTGTGTGTGTGTGTGTGTGTGTGTGTGTGTGTGTTGGGTGGGGGGGGGGTGGCAGGCATGCAGCCTCTGGAATGCTTGTCAGTGTGTGTGTGTGGCAGTGCTTGGGACATTGTGTGGCGTCTGAGATGTATGAAAGGGGAACAGAACACTATTATATGCATATGTGTGTACACACCCCATGCACACCTTAAAGGCCCACTCCAGTGTGTTTTGAAATTTTAATATTTCTGTGTCATTTTCTGACAATGTTGACTTAACACACTGTTCGCCAAATATTTCAGGAACATGACGTATGACTGTAGTAAAATCGGCAGGTCATACGGCTGACTTAGTTAGGTGTAATGTTCGTTAGCTAGCATGACCTATTGCATGAGCTAACTGAGGGTCTTCATTTTATTTTTTAGCTTCATCCACGTGTGTTGTTACATATTTCATAATGGCCTTTGTGTGGCGAACTGGTGTAATCAAGGCATGAAATCTCACTGGTAGAAACACACCGAATGACTCTCTCACTCGCTCTCTTCTTTGCCATCTTTACGGGCCACAGCGCACCGCAGGAAGGATAGACATGTTGCTGAGAGGTGTAAGGAGGTTTGCAACGTGCACCAGCACCGGCCTCTAACAAGTTTCAGCCCAGACACGAAGATCTTCTCAATTCAACGAGAGAAAAGTACTGTTCAAAACATTACAGTGCAATGCGAGTCTGTGTTATACTAATCCTTGCCTCATTTATGGTCTGATGAACAGTAAATTCATCCAGTTACTGTAAGTGACTTATGGCTGTTATCCAAGATGCTGTAGCTGCAATCTGGTTGCCATGGTTATTGGTTATGTTTGACTATTATCCACACCCATTCTCTGTTTGAGAAAGAAGGTTAACTGTTGAACAGGAAGTAACACTGACTGGAGGGGGGCTTTAAAGAACACGTGTACAAAAGTACACGTGCGTACACACATATACATGCAAATGATGGATTAGGGTCATAAGTGAGACAGTGTTTCAGGTAGGCGATAAGAGTGGGCACCATGCTATTGCACACTTCATTTGAAAGGATCTCCTATTTGTGAAGTGCACTCTCACTGCTCTCATTGTTAAAAGCCACTAATAACTAACCATTTTGACCGACTTTCTGTAAAAGGTTTGAGTAGCCACAGCTTTCTCACCAATACTTTGGTATAAAAGAAAAATAATAATTATCTCCTATTTCCATTAGAAAGTTGTACTGTTTTTGGTGCTCTTGATTTAATACATGATATATGATAAAAAACATAAATTAAGTGGATTCTTCCATTTAAAATCATGTTGCTTTTACGTAGTGAATGCACAGGCAGCAAAAGAAAACAGTACACCTTTCATGTGTCGTTTTTGACTCGTGTCAAGGATTTATATATTTGAAATAATTGACACACTGTACACATAGTGTACAACACAGTGAGTCTCAAATAACCAATATTTACAGTAACAATGCTGACAATCACCTGTGAGCATTCAATGACAGACAGTGAAACCTATTCAAAATATAAATATTACAGTCACGACTAATGATGAACCTTTTCAAACTGTTTTCCATTGGTGGCCAACTTGTCTCTCTCTAGTTATGGAAATCACTCTAGTGGAAATCTAGAAACTGCAAGTTTCACTTGATCTATCCCAGAATACAGATTCTCTAAATCTCCTGTTTGAGCTGTCACAAAGGTACACAGTATATGCTCACTCCATAATTAATGTAAAACAGTGACATCATGTGGTTGTTCAACACATCGGTGTCGTTCAGCTGAACCTATGGTGACTTACTTACATAAAAAAAACATCCAATTTATTTTAAATATTATGTTATTGTCTTATTTCTTTAAACGAAAAAATACAAACCACCTGTTGATTTCTGCATTTATTATTTAGCAATCTGGAGAAAGCCATGGATGTTTTTTTTTTCTCCTCACGTTTTGACTTGGCTACAGCAGTGCACTTACCTTTTCCTTACAAAAAAAAGCATTTATCCCTCAAGACCCAATAAGTAATTCAAGAATTTTAGAAGTTGTTTCAAGCCTGCAAATAGCTTTAATTAAGCAAACAACATTTGTCAAGAAATCCGCTCTTGATTGAAGTTATTGTACAGAAACTGCGACTGCCGCCATTAAAGTTACCATTGATCCTCTGTTAACAGCAGGTGAAAGATCTGTTTTATTACTCTTACATCTTATTGCAGTCAGTGACACTGTCGGTATTTGCAATTCCAATTTACTGCTTCAAGTTTAGGACTGCAAGAAGGTCACAGCACTTAATTGGTTCAGCTGATATAAAACATTTTCTGTCACTTCTTTGACATGCAGTACTCTGTGGGGCTACTTTAGGTTACAATCTTCATGTTGGTTTCCATTTTGATGCGCTTGTTAGGCCAATTAGTCTATAAGAACAGCAGTTCAGTGGCATCTTGCATCATTACACACTGTTGATACACAGATACAGCTGACTGAAAGGATGAGTCACTCTTAAGGAATATCATAGAGGCATAAACTAAAGAGAGACATGCCATCTTTCTTTCCTCTCCAGTTTTTAATTATCTGAATATCTTTTTTTAGCCACTTGGATTTCCTGACATCTGGACTGGCTGTAATGCTGGCATCAAAATGTAGCTGCTGTATAGTTACACAACTAAATCATATAAGTCAAATTGTAGCTTTTGGTATCTGGATATGTTTTAAAGTTGTATTGATTTCTTTTAAAGCACAGCTGTATCTTTCCCAATGCTACTGTTATAACCAACTTGAGAATTTCCTTTGAGTCAGGGAAGAGCATCACATTCACATACAAGGGCCTTTTTGCGGTCACAACTAGTTTAAAGGGAAACACCACCTACATTATGAATTCCCATATGCTATGTCCATGGCCTAGGAAAGTTCAATCAACATTTGTGAACATAAGCTACAAAGGACAAAGACAGAACCAGAGAAGAAAGTTTTAAACTTGTGATGCTATCAAGTATCAAGTATCAAGTAAGTGTGGAGCTGCTCCAGAGACAATGGATAGAAAATATTGTGAATCCACATGTTTGTATTCTTTTTCTATTCTATTGTAGTATTCTCAGTTCTGAAACATAAAATGTAGTACATACTCAGAACATTCCCATCTCAGTGTCATCTAGAATAGTGGTTCCCAACCTGGGGTCCGGGCACCCCTTAGGGGGGCGGCAAAGATCACAGGGGGTGTGCAAGTCTTTATCTGGTTTGAGGTTGAGGTAAAAAAAAAAAATTTGCACATGTTAAACAAATTAGGATAATACACTAGAATATATAATGAATACAAAAGTCTGTATAAAAACTATGTATTTTTGTTCTTGCTTAAAATTGTAGGCAGGCTACTTTGTAGGCCAAAGAAGACCTCTTAACCTGGGACCCTTGCTGTCATCAGGTCAGCTGCTAGCTGCTATCATCCTCATTTTTCCTGCCGCCACGGCATCACTATTTTATGAATGAAACATGGCGGAGAAACGAAAAAGTGCTGATAACTCCTCTATATCAAAAAAGAAAGTAAGGCTCTATCTCGAGAGTAACCTCAACTTCGGTTTCAGAGGGGGCTCACCTTTTCTTAGACATGAGTAGGGGGGGCGCCAAGGAAAAAAGGTTGGGAACCACTGATCTAGAACATATTTCCCAATTCATTGTCTATAGAGCAGTTCCAGACTTTATATTTGATAACATCACACATTTGAATTTTAGCAGTCTATTTTTGGGGATTTGGGAGATAGTTGTTCATGTTCACTAATAGTTTTGGACTGTCTTGACCACAGGAAAAACATGTGCGAATTTTGAAAATGTGCGTAGTTCCCCTTAAGACCAAAAAAGACCTGGCTTATCCCTTACCTCCTTTTGGCTTTGAAAGCCAGGTTGTTACAAGGCCATGTCTATAAACAAAACTACTGGTAACGCTAATACTGTTACCAATATTGCTACCTTCATTAGAATATGACAAAAAAAACAATAGTATGTTTTTAGAGCACATTTTATTAAATTATTATTATTAAAGCAGTTTAACAAGCTGTACCTGTGCACAAATGACATGTATAATTATTACTACCATTCATTTTGTTGTTACTGTATATAGCCTTAACATAGCCTTATCTTAGGATAGAACATCTGTTAACTTTGGGTCCTAATCACATGTTTTCCATATCACCATTCCATTTTGCAAGCAGTACGGCAATACGCATGGAATCTAAACAGTAGACACACAGCATAATATAACACACTTGGAAGACATCTTATTACATAGCACCATGTGGTGTACCTGCATAATGATCTATTCTGAAGACAGTGATGCCAAATTGAGGCTGGTAGTGCGAGAGTTGAGAGGAGTGTGTGTGTGTGTCTTGACAAGTGGAAGTGAGAGATACTGTTTTGCTGTTTTGTTGAAGTAAACAGACTGGAGATGTTAACGGACTCAAGATGCTTCTAAATTACTATGAAGCAGTGCGTGTGTTTAATACAAGCTTCCATGTGTATGAGTGAGAGTGATTGTAAAACACATTTTCCTGCCTGAACATGTGTATGCAAATGTTTTATTGGATGCGATGTGTTTCTGCTGACCCTATTGCATTGCTGTGGTACAGAAAGTTTCCATCTCAACCTCATTACATTGATGTTTGCATCTGGTTCACATGTTCAACATGACACCAAGTATACAGGATTATTGGGCCTGTGCAGGCTTATAAGGCTTACACCTCCTGCTTGCTGGAAAGTGGATGTGGCACAACCTACAGTAACAACCAGACAATCTAATTCCCTGTTATTAAATGCAGACGTGAACATGCTCTTTAAAGCTGACCATGCTACTATTACAGATTTGGAAGCTTAGTTGTAATGGCAAGTTTTGCACTGAAATTTCAGGCAAACATTAGTGGTTAAATTGCTTCAAGCTGAAATGAAAATGCTGGAATCTTTGAGGTTGAGTTTAGCTTTAATCTTGAATTCCTTCAAGTGCTTACATTTGATGAAGCAAATTATGAGCAAAATGTCTCTTCAGGCCACCTCTGCACATAACAATTAACATCCCCACCCAATGTTTTCCCCCATTGTTTTTCTCTTCACATCCTATTAGTGAGGACTACTCATAATAAAAAAAGACAGACTTGTGGTAGCCATAGCAACGGCATTGCCAGTCCTAACACCCAATATGTTCTGTGCCCAGCAGTGTGACATGAATACACAGAGGACATACATAGGCAAACACACACACACACACACACACATATACACATATACACATATACACACACACACACACACACACACACACACACACACACACACACACACACACACACACACACACACACACACACACACACACTCAGGTATATTCATTCCTCATTTTACTACCCCTCACTTACAAAACACTGTTGCTTTTTCTACGTTATCTCTGAAAGGCTCTGCTGAAGTGCAGCAGCCTGAATACACAACAACTCAAATGTGTCTGACACATGCAGTGTTCATAGAAAACAGTGGGTGTTCTCATTAGGACATCTATTTGAGGGTAGATTTAATAGATTTTTAATCTGTAATACCTAAAAGAATAGGATTATATGATGTATTAAATTAAAAGGGAGAAAACCACAGTACGTATGTTTTTTTGATTTATAGCGACAGAAAATAAAAGGAAACTGTCTTCACAGCTAAACATCATTACCACTGGACCATGGCAGATATCCATTGCAATCCATTGTTCACGTTTATATCAGCATTTCCACATCTGCCAAACAGCAGGAAGTATGCATCTGACAGAAAGTTATTATCAAAACATAGAGATGATATTTAAGACGAGACGATGAATTCAATTTCTTCCCTGCACACCTCTTTTCTGCCAAAGAAAGAAAATCAAAATACATTAGTAAAAATAACACACTTTTTGATAAATGAGCAGTTTCTGCATGCTTATGTTCACAATTTTCTTTTTGTTGCTGACGTTTGGCAAGATTGTTGTTTACCATTTTCACCATCTTAGTTTAGTTTGTTGATATGCTAAATTTGCGCTCAACTGCTAAAAGAATGTCGTTATATGGGAAGGGCACACTGTATTGTTCATACACTGATACATGTGTATACCAGCATATTATATACTTTAAAGATGGAATCATGTACCCAAGCAAAAATGAAGACAAAGTAGACAACTGCTGTGCAGCCAACAATCCATCCTACCATCAGTAGAACAGGGAAGAGTTTGTGGGACGAAGCTGAGAGACAAATATAGAAAAAATAAGAAAGGGTTGTGAGGGCATGGAAAGATTTATTGAAATAAACTCTGGACCATTTGTTTGTCTAAATATATAGGTGCAATGTGGGTTTCTTACCTCTCTTGGACATGGCACCTCTCTCTGCTCTAGTGTTTTTGTTGTGATGGGTGCAGCGCCAGGCTCCAGGCTGTGAAGAGTTGACATTGGCATTCGGCAGGGAAGGGTGGAACAAATCTGGGGGACTTGGATTTAAATCCATCCTTAGCCCTCCATCGGTCCCAAATAACTCTAGCCTGTTCCCCTCTCCTCACCATTCATACAAAGCATTATTTTACTGACAGCAATTTAGATTCTTCCGTTATCTTTTGGAGGTGAGGCCATTCCAGCCATATCCTTTTCTCTGTGGACCTGGTCCCAGCTGTGCTAGGCCCTGTGCTCCTCTTACTGTATTCCCCTAGAGGAGCTACTGCAGCTGGGGCTTGCAACTTTGTCTCTAGAGGGTATAATGGGTCTTCTTCAGTTTGGTCAATAATATGGTTCAATACCAGAGCTACAGGAAAACAAATCCAACTCATTTTATTAAACAGCATTTTATGAAGAATATTGTGTGAATTTTGACAAGGCCTTGTCTATCTAGACACTTACTGCAGCAGAAACCAAGCACAAGATTTCAAGGAGTAGTTTAACAATTTGAGAAATTTGGTTATTCTTTTTTTAATCATGATTTGGGCTTTTTTGCCTTCTATTGATAGGACAGCTGTAGACAGGAAAGTGGGTAGAGAGAGGGGGGATGACATGCATCAAAGGGCCACAGGTTAGAATCGAACTCGGGCGACTGCGGTATGGAATAAGCCTTGGTACATGGGGCGCACGCTCAACCAGGTGAGCTACCAAGGGCGCCACTGAAATATGCTTCTTCTTACCAAGAGTTAGATAAGATTGATACCACTCTCTCGTTTGTAGGATAAATATGAAGCTACAGCTCAATAGCTTAGCTTAGCTTAGCTTAGCCAGCCTGATCTTACAGAAATACCTCAAATGACCAGACCACTTAACACCTTGCATGGAGATGGCACATACTGTGTTAATAATGGCAATGGAAAGTCATGTAGGCTCATATGTCATGGTGGACACACAAATTCCCTGGTTCAACAGTTGGGTGGCTGGGGTCAAACAAACACCCAACTTTTACCCAAGAGACCACAGCTCGTGTCACGTGTGAAACCAAGAGTCAACGTTGACTTATTTATATAACATACTTAACTTACATACGTAAGTTATGTACATACATTTATAAAAGGAAATCTGTGTGGCATATTTTAAAGCAAGACATTAAACCTCTGCTTTGAACGATGTTCAATGTTCATGATGCTCTTAATTATAGGTAAGCCTCCTCCCAAATAAGATATAACAGATTAGTGCGATTTAGTGCTGGGAGAAGGATTTATTTTACCTTCGGACAGAGAGAGACAGGCTTCTTTCCCTTTCTTCTCAATCTTTTTCCCCCTGTTTACAGCCTTTGTGCTAAGATTAGATGCACATAAGATAAGGTAAGCCAACCGGCTGTGAGCCACAGCTTTTTATATCCCAAAATGTCAAACTATTCCTTTAAAGGCTAGGAAGAGGGCAGAGGAGATGAGAGGAGAGGAGCAGTAATTACTGGAGACTATTTAAGAACAAAGGCTGAAGGAGGAGAGTAGAGGAAGAGAGGGATCAGGTGGTCTAGAAAGTGGAGAGGACATTAAAAAAGAGAGAACAGAGAAGAGAGGGCACTCATGGTGTAATTGTAACACTTGTCACTGACAGGGCCTGCTCCTGAAAATGACAGCCCTCTCTTCACCCTCTAACCCCTCTCATCTTTTATAGGCCACTCTAATCTATCCCTCCTGTTAATTGTACATCTACAAAAGCATGCCCGCAAATAGCCCATAATCAGTACGGTGAGATGTGAGAGATTGATTGCATAATTACATGGAATTACCCAACCCCTGCTATCACTGAAAAGTGTGGTTGTTGATGACCATCAAATATCAAAAATGTATGATCTTTCAAAATAAGTGCAGTAATGAGAGAAGAGCTGTGGCTTATACCAAAAGTTACAGTATCTCATATTAAGATAAAGTACACTTGTATCATCTATTTGCTGCTGTCTCCGGCGATCTGAATGAACACACCTGGGTTTTGCTCCATTGCTGCGCTAGCTCCAAGTTACTCCATTCTCTCTCTTTAGTAACAAACTCATTTTCTCCTCCTGCTAAGAAACAATCTGATTCCCCTCCCATGTGGCAGTGATGTCTGTTTCGTCCTCCTCTTCCTTCCCTTAGTGTGGCAAGAAATAACCCACAACCACTGAAGCTGTAAGTATCCATCCCTGCTAACATGTTTTGAGCAGATAATATACTGTATTATATCACTTAATTTGTTGTACAATTGGTAGATCGCCCTCTGTTTCATGATCAACCACAATAACAGCAACAACAACGACAACAACAGAAAGAGCATTTGATATAAAGGTCATAAATTCTCTTCACTGGATGTTATGTTTTTCTGGCTCTTGTTTGTTATATTCATCAGTTTTATCTGGCTGTATTAACATGTCAACAATGTTAACGTCTTATGTGTTAACTAATGAATGCTGTTTATACTTCGGATTTCATTTGGATTTCCCTCGCTGCGCTCCTATCTTCCAAGTCATGCATATCTGTGCTCTGCTCCTCTGCTGCCTCCCTGGGTTTATCCAGGGGGTTGTTAAAAATGGTAAAGTCTATTTCAGGTAGCGTTTATCAGGCTGGAGATGTAGTGATTGGAGGTTTCCTGTTTATGTGAAGGCCCCGCAGCCTGATTTGGATTTTCGGAGTGAGAACGTTAATGCTTCATATGAAATGTAAGATTTTGAACAATTACATTTTTTCTTTTCTCGAACATGTTTACCTGAACTGAAAGTCTATGTTTGATACACTCTGTCATAATATGTCTCGATTTCTTATGTTCATCTTTCCTGACATTATTTTCCTGTGTTCCCCCTGCTGCAGTTCTAACCAGCGAGCTTATCCCTGGCTTCAGGCTATGATCTTTACAGTGGAGAAAATTAACAATGACCCAGACCTCTTGCCCAACTTCACTCTCGGCTATCTGGCAGCTGACACTTGCCTAACAGAGAGCACCACTCTGTTCTGTGGCTATTGTAGTCTCGCATTGCCAGACCTATCTCCAAAGCTCTGCGGAGTAAGGTTTAGCTACACCACAGATACATTCCAGGATAGGAGAAAAGAAATGCTCTGGGTTGTTATTTCTTTAAACCAATCACAATCGTGTTGGGTGGTGCTAAGCTGTGGATGCAGGGACGGTGACTTGAGAAGGAACTTGTTTTGGTGGAACATTTGCACCTTGCAAAAGAAAACGCAGCATACAATATTAACTGAAGTTAACTCTTCACTTAATACAATAACGTGAGCTATTTAACTTAGCTGGACACGTGGGTAAAAGTAATTTGCTCTTACAAGTGTATCGCCTGTGTGTATTTTGTCCATAACAAATACCTACCAATCAGTCCCAAAACGCCCCAGTTAGGTAGTAAATGCAGTAAACATATTCTTTGTAAATCTTTCCAATCATTCCCCGAAAGAACCAAGCAGGCCTGCCTTGTTGCACAATCTAAATCTTCTTAAAAAATTGCCATTTTCAGCGTGTAGCTTGCTAGCTCTTAGTTTGTTGTTTCCCGAAGGGAACAGAGTTTGAGAACGGCAACACACACAGAGCAGAAGAAGAGGGACTTCCGGCGGAACATCAGGGAAGCTGGATGTAGGCAATTATCCTGGAAATGTACTGTGTTTGATCCAGACTATAGCTATGGTAGCTTGACATCAGACTCTATTGTTGGAAGCACAAGCTGCAAAAAATTGGAGCTGCTATATGGGCACTGCAGAGTAGCTGCTCAATGCAACTAAATAGTTAGGATGGATCAAATGCAGAGGGTAAGGTTTATCTCTGGTACTACTTGAGTATAACTCAACTCTGTCTATTTCTGTTTTCCTTGTCTAGTGTCTGTCAAATAACCAATCTCATTCTTCACAGGTGAGCTACTTAGCCTCCTGTGTGTGTTCGAGCGATAACAGGAGGCACCTGCTGTCCTTCCGCCCAATGCCCAGCAATGCTGCAAGCGTGGGCCATGGTTGAGCTGTTGCGCCTCATGGGGTGGGCTTGGGAGGGGCTGGCGTCTAATGATGATTTTGGCAGATTTGGGATTCAGATGTTAATGGATGCACTCAAGGGAACTGAAGTGTGCATTGCTTACTATGAAGGGATTCCATACTGTAAAGTGTCAATATTTCTGCTCTATTTATTTCTCCCACCCACCATTGCCATAATGTCTCTTTCTTACTACATGCAGTTCTCATTTGAATCTTAATCTTTATTTTTCATTCCAGGAACTATCCAATGCAAAGGATTATTGAAACCATTCAGAAATCCACTGCCAGAGCTGTGGTTACATTTCTTATAGAACGGGGGGAACCTGATGCATTATGTGGGTCCTGCTCAGCAGCACCTGGTACAGGTGATTCTGTGTTTAACACATTGCGGGTTTAAATTAATGCATTACTGTAAGAAATCACATATTTCACACACCTCCATTTGAGGTCAGTTATACAAACAGAGATTCAGTGTCTTGTTCAAAGTCCTGCAGGTTGCAAAGGGCTTTCTGTTTCCTAATGTGATATCTGCTTCAGTTTTCATTTTATTTGTTATCTAAACAAATCTCCCTCTTAATTTCCTGACCCAACCTTATTTTTTCAGGAGCTGATCTGTGTACTGTGGCTGACCCTGGCTTCTGCTCAGCCTGCAGAATGAGCCATCATGGACCACTGGGGACCCAGGATAATTCTTGAATGTGCGATGGGTCTGTGATAGGCTTCTCAGGGCTACTTGCCTGCCTCAGCCTCCTCCTGCCCTTCCTAGCAAGGAAACTCCCTGGCATATTTAATGAAGCCAAACTGATCACCATCAGCATGCTGATCTTCTTTACTGTCTGGGTGGCCGTTGTGCCCACTTACATTATAAGTACACTGTCGCCATGGAGATTTTTGCCATCCTGGCCTCTAGCTATGGCCTTCTGTTCTGTATCTTCATTCTCATTCTGAGGTCTAAGAGAAACACTAAAAAACACCTGATAGTTATATAGTGGGAAATACCAACGCCTCATGGTCAATAGATGAAGGCATTAAATACTAACAGAATTTGCCTCAGTTTCGACTTTAGAAAACTGTATGATGTTTATCATGATACATGCTGCAACAACAGTGACAACAACAAAAGAAAGAAGCAAATAAATATTCTTGAAATGCATAATCTTCAATGTTATTTATACTTAAATATTGTCACTTTTCTTCTGTGCTCATGTTACCCGTACATAATTTGATATAAGCTATTCAATGCAATCTCATGAACGGGTTCTTATGGTATCATACAAAACCGTATGCACAGCAATCTGCATGATATCTAACAAAAATAATTAGACATTGCTGCTAAATGTTCTCTAGCAAAATATCTGCATATGTATTTTTGCATTTATGCAAATAAACCTTTCATCATGTAATCAGCTCATAAGTTGGTGTTGTGCCACCGTGACAACCCATTGTAAACATTCACTCATCAGACAGTGGATGTGATAATTGTTCTCATAGATATTATTCATTGTGAAAAACTCTGAATTGCTGTCGCCTGACATTCTGCATTCTGTCAACACTTATCTATCCTCCCATTTTAGAACACCCAAACATGGATCTGGTGCCTAATTAGATCAGCATAGTGACTCATACTGTATCAACTAATCATCACTACCTCTTCAATTTCGGGAGAATTGTGAGACCTTTAGATCATTTGCTGCCCTATATAATGTAGACAGCCACATTGGCTCCAGTAAATGGTGCTATTGTGGCAGAGACAATTAGTTTCAGCTGCAGTTTCTAAGGTGCCCTTCTACTGGCTCTCACTACATAATAGGTGAAAGAAAGTTGAAGAAGAAGCTACCTGAAAAGAGTGGGTTTTAAGATGGTAAAATAACAGAAAGCCAGGCTTATAGTAAAAGAGACGCCATCATCATTAGAAGAGATTTGAGGTCAATTATTGCACAAAACAATGGACTTGGGGAAGGACTGAGACAGGCAGCCCCAGAGAGTGAGAGGGGTGCATACAGAAAAACAGTTTGTAAGGTGTGTGAGTGTTATGAAGTGTTCAGTGTCCATATTGTAAATGAGGTGGGAATTGTGGTATTTTATTCCAGCCTTAATTTGCAATCAAAAAATCCTGCCTGTGGTGATACTTTCTGGCTTGTTGTGTCTCAGTTGGTATCTTCCACTTGAGCAGAAAGTGAGCTGGGTGGTGTCAGACACTGAGGATGCTCTTGTGCTTTCCTCCTGCAGCGTTGTGTGTAGAGTGTGTCCATGGAGGGGAGGTCAGAGCCGATGATTGTCTCTGCAGTTGTAATGACTCTTTGAAGATATTTCCTCTCACCCAGGCCTGGGTGGTGTTTTCAAACCATACTGTGATGCAGCTGGGGAGAATGCCCTCGATGAGTCCGCTGTAGGCCCGGGTGAGGTGCTAATGGCTTAGTTAGCCTTCTTCAGCAGCCTGATGAAGTAAAGCTGCTGCTGTGCTTTTTTACTGTTGCCACAGTGATTTTGTCCCAGCTCAGGTTTTCTGTCATGTGAAGGCCTAGAAACTCATGACTGTCAGCCTGTTCCACCTCAGTTCCCTTGATGGTAAGAGGTTGGAGAGGGGGGGGGGGGCTTACCGTCTGAAGTCCAGAAGTAGACTTCAGACTTTGGTTTCAAACTTTGGTTTTGTGTTTGTTAAGAACAATGTAGTGACCTTACCCGTAGACAATGCTTTATTCACGCAACTCTGTTTTAAGGTTAAAGTTATATATTCAAGTAAGGACAACTGAAGCTCGTCAAGTTTGTTCTATTATTCATCAAAGTGAAGATTGACATTGAGTATAATCATTATGCAAAGACACTAATAAAAAAACTCCTTAAAAACCCTTTTCTGTCATGTCCTTTTATGCAGTCACTGGTGAAGACGATAGCAGAAATAATGTGTCTCACCAAAAATGCAATAGCCCGCTGCACTAAATGGCTCTTACAGTTTTTTCCAACTGCTTACACACAACATCTTTTCATGTCACACGCTTTTTGAAACCTCTCACTCAAAGTGCACAATTACACAGCAAATCTCCAAAACCATGAGCTATTTCTCAGCCTTTCACTCAGTTTTCAATTGCATAAAACACTTTTTTCAAAACACTACACACAAAAATCTAACAGGATGTGACTTGCTTTCCTTTTCTAAACACAACCAATCAAAATGCTACACTTATTTACCAGGGCACACACACACAGTCCTCACATGTGCAAACACCTTATGTCATAACTGAACACTAACCAATCACTGCTTTAGTATAGGCATATACAGAGGTCAAAGGTCACATTACCTGTTTTGAACAACAGATGCCAACAATAGACAGAGAGCAAGGGGAGGAGGAGGGACAGACAGGGGACGACAACGAGGAGGAGGGAAGAAGAGGAAGGAGAGCCATCTCTGATGAGATCAGGGCCACACTTATTCATCATGTGATCAACCACAGACTGACCATGAGAGAAGCCCATCTTGAGTAGCTTAACAATGGCCTCCATACTGCATGCACCTATCTAATGACTATTTCAGCATTACAAATCAATCAGACTTTGTTTGTGCATACAAAATGTCATGGATCAAAACCGCTCTATATTCTTATGCAAGGATGAGAACATAGATATGAATTGCCAGCAATACGTTTTTTTCTTAGCATGAGACATTGAACAGTCAAACACAGAACATCCATCACAAAAGCTAAAGTTATAATAATAAAAAGAATTCCAATAAAAAAATATCAGTACTTTCCTGTAAACTTAAAATGTTTATATGCCTCAGTTTAATAGCAGAATCTACATATTGCACCTTCTACAATCATGTTAAATAAATAAAAATCGCGGTCTTCATGACAAGCTAATCACATTTTGAATATAATTTAGATTTGAAAACGCTTAATTGTTCAGCCCTAGTTTGTAGGGTTTTACACAGATATCCTCTGCTTTGTATTTTGCCCAATGTTGGTATGGGTTGGTTGTGAATAATCTTCCATTTTGCTAATCGGTAACCCTTAATTTTGCATATCTATCATATTTTTGATATCTTTCCCCTTGTCCTATTAATAACTTTCTGTGTTTATGACTGATGTATCAGCTATTCAGGCAAAAATATATAGAGTATATGCCATCTTTATACTGTACATCTGCAAGTTATCTTGCTCTGAAAAAAAAAAAAAACGGTGCTTGTCAGACTGAAACTGGCACATAATGCAAATTTATTTTGAAAATGTGATTTGCCTCAGAAATTGCTGATGATAGTTGCAAACACTTTAAAATTAGTTTAAAAAAAGTAGTTACCGAGTAGAAGTCAAGTAAATTCTCGATAGTGCTAACTGAAAGACACTTAACAGAATATTTGCTTAACAACTCTCCAAACTACTTCCTCAAAACAGAATATCAAGTTAAGTTACACTTTCTTTCACCCCAAGATATCATCACATCACAACTTCATATTCCTAAAACAGTATTTTGTATAACTTCTCTAATCTCTGTCTTTGATGAGGTAAACCCCTATGTGTCCAAACATCTGGTCAGCATGAAAAAACTCATGATGACAAGATTAAGTAAATAGCTGTAAGTGTTTCCCTGTACACGGTCAGCAAACCTTTGTTTTCATGTCTCAAATTATGCTTTTTCAGTATTTCAAGGAATTGATTTCTTTGAATTCTGGACTTATTCTCTGCACTCACTAACTCTTTTAATACATTTTTCACAGCCATGCACACTTCATTTTACATCTGTGTGCCTGAAATTTGATGGCCCATTCATTTAATTGAAGAAATTACTTTCTCATTCAAATCATCTAACCCTCGAATGGAGATGATCTATTCTGATGTCCTTAATTAAATCTAGAAAATAGTGCAACGATCTGAAGGATTACTCTTTGAAATGACACTATGAGGAGACACCCTGCAGCCATTGATATTTATGATGCAGAAGAGAAGAAAGACACAAGTTAAAAATGCAAAGGCTAAGAAGACGGAAAGTTGGAAATGAATGCAAATCGAGTAATTCAGTATCAATAAATCACTGCTGTCCATCTGCGCCTCCCAACACCTTTTCCTCCTGTCTGTCTCGGATGGACGTCAGAGTCCAGACGTTTTTCCATCTTTCAATTTATTTCTCTGCCTTGGGAGGAACAACAGATCAATCAGTGGTGGATAATCAATGTTAGCCTGAGAGCAGCTGTGGAGGGCTGGAAAAATGTCTGACGTTTTAGTTTGTTTTTGTAGGGAAAAGTCAGGCGTAATGTTTATATGTAAAGGCCTCTGGAGTATAAGGGTTTAATTAACCAATGACAGCTGGGATTTCCACAAAGCATACCTCAGAGATCCTGGGCCTCATCATTCTATCTCAGGTCAAATCAGCATGGACACTGTTGCCAAATTACATTCAGATCTTGCAATGAGCTGTCCCTCACATTTCTACTGAGAAGAGGGTCATCTACAGTACTGTAGCTGGAAAACTAAAACCAAAAGAGTATGGTATTCATGTTTTTTGTTAATTGTGGAGTGTATGATTTTTTCTTGAAGTCCTAAATTGTGGGACGAACTAGACTATAGGGGGGTTCACAGGAGAATACCACAGATTGGAAAAGGTACACATTTGCATTATAGGAGTGAAAATGATATACAGGATATGTACAAAGACATTGGGGAAAGTTATTGGTTAGGGTAAAAGTGTGTGGTTGAGCATTTCCCCATGGACTATTATGAATAACAGAAGGCAGCATTTACAGCACACTACTACCATCTCGTGGTGAATTGTAAATGTTCATACAGGAAGACAGGAGGCTACTAAACTATGTATATATATATATATATATATATATATATATATATATATATATATATATATATATATATATATTATTATTAATCTGGAAACAAACAGTTAAAGAATTCATTAAATGTGCATGGACTAAAGATGATCTCTTAAAATTTATCAGTGGCAGCTTTCGACATGATGTGTTTCCATGTGTTCTTTTCTGGCCTTAGTAGGATTATGTAGCACTTTGGTGCAAAGATGCAGCCCAGCAGTCCGTAACTGGAGGCCAAGATAGCAAACACCTCCGTAACTGTGGAGTACTTCCCCGGAGAGCTGATGTAGGCCGGAACAAAGGCTATCCACACCGCACAAAAGATGAGCATGCTGAAGGTGATGAGTCTGGCCTCGTTGAAGTTGTCCGGGAGTTTCCTTGCCAGGAAGGCCAAGAGGAGGCAGAGGCAGGCCAGCAGGCCAATGTAGCCCAGGACGAGAGCGAATGCTATGGCTGAACCTTCGTCACACAGGAGAATGACAAGAACGCTCTCACGTGGCATCAGTTGGTGTGGAGTGGGGGGGGCAACAACCAGCCACACTGTACAGATTATTACCTGCAGAAAAATAAATGTCTGATTCAAACATTTGAATAAATGCTCCCCTAAGTATTCAAAGCATAAAAAGAGTCAGAAGTCCTTACCTGGACTAGTGTACAAACGGTAATGATTGCCTTTTGCTGCGCAGGCCCAAACCATTTCATTATATTATTGCCTGGAAGTGTAGCCTTGAAGGCCATTAACACCACTATAGTTTTCCCCAGAATACAAGAGATACAGAGGACAAAGGTGATGCCGAATGCTGTGTGTCGCAGCATGCAGGACCACTCAGAGGGACGGCCGATAAATGTCAGAGAACACAGGAAACACAGAGTCAAGGAGAAGAGCAGCAGGAAGCTCAGCTCAGAGTTGTTGGCCCGCACAATAGGGGTAATTCTGTGACAGGAGAATATCAAGGCCACAACACAGGTGCAGAAGGAGCCAACGAGGGAAATGACCATCAGGGTAATGCCCATGGTGTCGCTAAAGGAGAGGAACTCCACCTGTTTGGGAATACAAGCTGTCCTCTCAGCATTGGACCAGAACTCTGGCAGGCAGTGCACACACTCTATTGCATCTAAAGGAAAGACAAACAGGCTTTAGTTGCTATACTGTGGCTTTACCACTGCAACTGTGAGTCAGATTCTCAAACATAATGTAGGCAAGTAGCCTTTCCTCACCAGTATGATTGCTAATTTCCCCAGCTGTGCAAAGCACACAATCATGGCAGCATATAGGAAAGTTAGGTCTGATTGCCTTCCGGGTACCTGGGGGACAAACGCTGCTGCATACTGACAAGGGAATCTAAGCAAATGGGGAAACACGTACTACATTGGTCACAACCCAGTCAAATCAACGCAATTCAAAAAAGAAAATGTCATTCTATTGCGATCCCTACTTTGGTTTGGTTGCCATTCCATACAATGATATGTTCCTGGATCTGGAGTTTTTGCTTTCCAACTGTGGTCGTCTCATCAAATTTGCCAATAGTGACAAACTCCATTTCTCCATCTCTCAGCTGCCAGTTCACAAGGTCATACATGGCAGGAGGGTCACCATTCTCATCAAACTTGGTTTCATCACCAATGGAGTTCAAGTATTTCACCTGTTTTATGTAATGAAGAAGCTAAGGGAAGAAAGTGCATAACCTTTTGTAGCATTAGTAATATCTATAAATCATGTTTGAGCATCACTATAACTTTTGTTTATCTGGACTTAATTAGTGAACACACGGGATGGTACCTGCCATGGCTGTATATTGTCTGCATCCAGACAGGTCTGCTGAGGAAATGGCCCTTTTCCTTTTACACAGCTTCTCATATCCTTGAGTGCATTGGCAATGGCATACACAGCCTTATAGACATTGTAGGATATCCTTAGCTGTGACACATCTGAATAGATATTCGTCACATTACCCAGCTTTTCTGCCCCCGAGCATGGAGGTTTAACCTCAACATTATGTTCCTGACCTTCAGCCTGCACACCCAGGCTGCATTGGAACACCTCTTCCCAGAAGGGTATCAGGAAGGGATCTGTAAGAGCATCGGGGCTTGAGGGATGCAAACGAAGCAGAAAGTCTTTCAATCCAGGGATGTGTGCTCGCCGAATGGCAAATCCCATAGAACCCTGGAGGATGTGGTGGTGCCTTTTAGGGGTGGAGAGGATGGCAGCTGTGCTCCAAGCCTCACTGGCCAGCCACTGTATCTCAGTGAGCCCCTCTCTAAATTAAAGATATATGTAAATGGCATTTTTGCAATGATAAACATATCAGAAATACAAAGTTAGTAAACCTGTATCTGTAAAAAAAATCAACAAAACAAAGAGTTGACCATACATTTTTTTTATCATAGTATAAATACTATAGTGCTATGGAAGATTCTAAACATATGTGTCATGCCTGCGAGCTTCATCAAACAAGGCGGCTGCATCTTGCTCCACAGCAAACACTAGAATCACCCGAGCCCCAGAGGAGCGGATCTTGGAAACGATAGATGAAAGGGTGGTCTGAGCTCGGTTCCTAGGGATGACCTCCTGAAAGGCAACACAGGCACCTAACTTTCTAACCTAAGACAGCAACAGGGGGGATACATGACAACTTACATCATTTTACGTTCACAATCTGTTCAATAAGTTATAGATTGAAAATTACAAAATGGCAATTTATTCTTATTAAATTCTTGGGTATGATCCACCTCATCAGCAAAGATGTTTGCCCCACCACGGCCATAGGCATCATCCCCTGCTATCACACCCACCCAAGTCCAGCCAAAATGCTTGACAAGTTGTACTAATGCATCTACCTAGAGATAAAAAGAGGAAGAGAGACACAAAGAGAGAGAGAGAGAGAGAGAGAGAGAGAGAGAGAGAGAGAGAGAGAGAGAGAGAGAGATTTATATGGTTCCAGAAATTAAAATGTTTTTGTGTATAGAGGTTACATCACATTGTGAGTGTCTGTTGCCGCTAACCTGGAAGAAGTCACTGGGCATGGTCCTTAAAAAGGCAGGAAACTCCTTTTTGTTACTGAGACAGGCACAGCTGGAGAAATAACTAACCTTAATGAAAGAAAACCCACGTGGTAATTTAATTTTACTATGTCCAATGTCCAATGTTAAAACATTCTTTAATCAGTCGGTTGGACTTACACTTAGCTCACAGTACCCAATGGTTAAAACTACTATGGATTTGAGACTGTCGACATTGACCCTTCCCAGTAGTACAGCAGTAACAAAACAACAAATCAACATGGCAAAGACAGTTGGTGAGTAGCCATGACTATCTTACCTGTGGCAGATGGAAGGCTCCCAGGAAACGGGCCACGACGAGAGACTGAGTAGAGCCACCGTCTCCTATCACTGCGGGTACATGCCCAGGACAGGTGTCTTTACTCTGAGTCTCTTCAACCCCTGACCCCTTCTCACTCCCCACTAACTCCATGGCAGCCTTCAGAGCCTGATGGGGTGTACTGCATGAATCATAGATCTTATAGCCCAGTGTGATGTTGGGAAGGAGTTTGCCGTCTCTGTTGATCTCCTCGATGGCAAAGATCATAGTTTGCATCCAACGGAACGTCCGAAAGTTAAATCTGGAAGAAGAGAGAAAATGTCTTGAGGCAAATTTGGAATTTTCAATACAATTAAAAGTGTAAAGCCCTGAAATAAAGAACTTTGTTTCACTTAACATAGTTCACAAAGCAAGATGAGTGCCATTTGTGGCCATGTGATTAGAGTTGCTTAATCAAACATTTGCAGCTACAGCAATTTGAAGACTAGGTATAAAACAACTTACCTGGTGCACTGTGCAGGAGGAGGCGTAGAGGTGAAGGACAGACTGGGCTCTACCACCATGTCATGAAGGGAGAAGAGTCCCCCCAAAATGATGTCCCCCTTTTTCTCCAGCACAGGTAGGGACATAGATCCTGGGAATAGTTTGCATTGTTGGCTCTGTTCTTGAAGGGAGTTGTAGGGAAAAAGTGCACACCATATGAGACTCAAAAACACAAGCTCTGTTCTTCTCCAGGATAAACTGTGCTCTACTGATCTCATCCAAAAATGATTCATCCTTTCTTAAAGCTTATTCACTTTATACCCACAATCAATAAAAAGAAAGAGTTAGTGCACAGGTGATAATGCATTATGATCCCATTCAGACGAACATACTATTATTTAGAAAGGTACAATTTCTAGTAAAGTCAAATAGAAAAATCATCTTCAACACTGCACAGACTAACTATCCAGTCAGTGTCAATTGTGCAGGATACTGCCATGTAGCGTATATATGCTACCGGCCTCATATCACAACTTTCATATTTACCAAATTTCCCCTGAGGCTCTGATCAATGGAAAAAAGAGCCCCCAGTTTCAGAGTAAGTAGCAACAATAACAAGGAACTGGAATGAGCATTTGACCATAATGGAGAAAGACATGAGCTGTATCGTGTCTGTCATGCCTGACTAGGCCTAACTCAACCTTCAGTGATGTGAAGAGGCAGGCAGTAGGCCCATGTCACAAGGGGCTACTCAACTAAGTTACATACCTTTCAAACACACACTCACACACACACACACACACACACACACACACACACACACACACACACACACACACACACACACACACACACACACACACACACACACACACACACACACACACACACACACAAACAAACTTGGTATACAGCAGCTGAGTGAGAGGAAAAATTCAAAGTTGTATCAAAACCTTATAAGTATAGTTTACTGTGATAGAAAGAGACAAATTAGATGCATGATTGTATTGTTTTGAATGCACATTTCATTTGTTCATATTAGATTACAGTGTTACCTGACATACAGTGTACTGTAACTTTTACTGTAAGTAGTTCCAGTATTTCACCAGAATTTATTTTTATTTAATGTTGATCACTTTTACAAACATTCTGTTCTTTTTCCGACTTTTCTTATTCTTGTGTAACATATCCTTGCGTGGGTTAAACAGGTTTACAGTAATATGGTGAAATCAATGAGTCATTAGGGTGTGGGATATCATTATCAGGACAAATCCTGCAGGCTATAAAACAGAACACCACAGATTGTGTATCAAAGATAATTTTACATGCTGTATGTTGTGCTGCCTCAGGTCACATATTGCAGGTTTCCTTATTCATTTGCATAATATGTCCCTGTGTGACACTCAGAAGAGGAAGGACAGAGGTACCCTAAGACAGAAGGCTTAATATTATGATAACGTTTTTTTTCCTTTTTATTGTGAGTAGGATTTTAACAAGATCTTCAACTCTAGGGAATCTATGTGTAAACAGGGCCTTATTGTTTTTGAAAACAAGTTGATTAGAAGTAAACAATAAAGAGATTGTAAATGTATCACAGTTGTCCTCACAGGGCGATTCTGTTAAACCCTTGAATGTGCAATCTGACACAAGACAGAAGGAAAGACAGAAAAAGAAAAACAGGCAGACAGCCATATAGCGGTTAGAATAACAGATTCTAATAGAGAGAGATACAAACAGTTGTGAGCCATTCAAAACAAGAGTGATATGACAAATGTGTTGAGTTAAAGCATAGAGCATTAGCTATAGACAGGGAGATATGCCATGAATGGGAGAAAATAAAGACAGTCGGACAGACGGACAAGCTCAGAAAGGAAGAAGAGAAAGAGAAAAGGGGATGGGTACAAACATATAGACAGGATCAAAGAAAGAATCCTAAGTTATTTCAATTCAATACTTGTTGGTCTATTAACAAATGTAAGGGTTATTTTTAAAGAAGTTATTGTCAACAGCTGACAATTTCTTTTTCTGCAATGTCAAAATTCTCAAAAACTTTCCATAATGTCCCCAATAAAGAAAGTGTAAGAGTGTTTGGAATCAGAAACATTTTTACACTTGCAATCAGGGGGAGGTTCGACACTTGGAATATGAAGGTATCAAGTTTGCTCGGAGTCATGGCCAGACGCTCTTCTGTGCCTGTTCTTCCCACAGGCATTAAAAACTGCAGTAATCAAGCCACTCTTAAAAAAGAATAACCTAGATACGTCACTAATGGACAACTACAGACCTATATCAAACCTCCCATTTTTAAGTAAAGTTATTGAAAAAGCGTTTTTTTCAACAAATAAACCTTTTATTGTCCCAAAACAGTATTTTGGATCCCTTACAGTCAGGTTTCCGACCACATCACAGCACTGAGACAGCTCTTCTGAAAATCTTTAATGACATCCACTTAAGCACAGATAGTGGCAGAACTACAGTCTTAGTATTACTAGATCTCAGCGCTGCATTCGACACGGTTGACCACAACATATTATTAAACAGACTGGAAAACTGGGTAGGCCTTTCTGGAACAGTACTAAAGTGGTTTGAATCCTATTTAAAGGATAGAAATTACTATGTGTCAAAAGGTAACTATGCATCTGAGCGTACAAGTTTGACATGTGGAGTTCCCCAAGGCTCCATCCTGGGGCCTCTACTGTTTAATATCTACATGCTGCCCCTAGCTAAAATCATGGAAAACAACAACATAAGCTATCACAGTTATGCGGACGACACACAGATTTATATAACCTTGTCACCTGGAGACTACAGTCCAATACAACACCTGGCCAGGTGCATTGAACAAATCAGCGATTGGATGTGCCAGAATTTCCAAAAATTAAACGAAGATAAAACGAAGGTGATCATTTTTGGACCTGATTGAAAGTCAACGCCCATCTTCAATCAACAACATTAAAAACAACAGACAAAATAAGAAATCTTGGCATAATTATGGACTCTGACCTGAATTTTAACAGCCACATTAGGTCAGTAACTAAATCTGCCTACTATCACCTCAAAAATATAGCAAGGGTAAAAGGACTTATGTGCCAACAGGATTTGGAAAAACTTATCCATGCTTTCATCTTCAGTAGACTTGACTACTGCAACGGTGACTTTACAGGTATTCCTAAAAAGTCTATTAAACAGCTGCAGCTGATTCAGAACGCTGCTGCACGAGTCCTTACCAACACCAAGAAAATAGATCACATCACTCCAGTTCTGAAGTCCTTACATTGGCTTCCTGTGCACCAAAGAATAGATTTCAAAATACTTGTGTTAGTTTATAAGTCACTAAATGGTTTAGGACCAATCTACCTTTCAAATCTACTACTACACTATGAGCCGCAGAGATCTTTGAGATCATCAGGGACAGGTCTGCTTGCCATCCCCAGAGTCGGAACAAAAAAGGGAGAAGCTGCATTCAGCTTCTATGGTCCGTACATCTGGAATAAACTACCGCTACACTGTAGATCGGCACCTACGCTCAACTCTTTTAAATCAAGGCACTCCTTGCAACTGCCTCCGGAGTCGTCTGGGATAACATATCCCAGAAAGACTCCTTTTTCAGTCGGACGGCTTCCCTGACCACCGGTGTCCACCACGGTGTTCGTGGGTTACCGCCCCTTGAGGCACCTAAGACCCTAAGACCACAGCTCCTCACCGCAGCTTCAGCAATGGAAACTTTGAACATTGTCCACTCGGGTTCAATGCCCCCAGCCTCCACAGGGATGCACGAAAAGCTCCGCCGGAGGTGTGAGTTGAAAGTCTGTCGGACAGGAGCCTCCTCCAGACGTTCCCAATTTACCCGCACTACCCGTTTGGGCTTACCAGGTCTGTCCAGAGTCTTCCCCCAACCCCTGACCCAACTCACCACCAGATGGTGATCGGTTGACAGCTCCGCCCCTCTCTTCACCCGAGTGTCCAAAACATACGGCCTCAAATCAGATGAAACGATTATAAAATCGATCATTGACCTTTGGCCTAGGGTGCTCTGGTACCAAGTACACTTATGAGCATCCTTATGTTCGAACATGGTGTTCGTTATAGACAATCCATGACTAGCACAGAAGTCCAACAACAACCAACCACTCTGGTTTAGATCAGGGAGGCCGTTCCTCCCAATCACGCCTCTCCATGTGTCTCCATCATTACCCACGTGCGCGTTGAAGTCCCCCAGCAAAACTATGGAGTCCCCGACTGGAGCCCCATGCAGGACTCCACTCAAGGTCTCCAAGAAGGCCGAATACTCCAAACTCTTGTTTGGGTGGTATGCACAAACAACAGTCAGAGTTTTCCCCCTACAACCCGCAGGGCGTAGGGAGGCGACCCTCTCGTCCACCGGGTTAAACTCAACGTAGCGGCGCCAGCGCGCTTGTGAGTATCCCCACACCCACCCGGCGCCTCACACCCTGGGCAACTCCGGAGAAGAAAAGAGTCCAACCCCTATCCAGGAGTATGGTTCCAGAACCAAGACTGCGCGTAGAGGTAAGCCCCACCAGATCTAACCGGTAGCGCTCCACCTCCCGCACAAGTTCTGGCTCCTTCCCCCACAGAGAGGTGACATTCCACGTCCCCAGAGCCAGCCTCTGCTGCCTGGGTCTGGTCCGTCGAGGCCCCTGACCTTCACTGCCACCCATGTGGCAGCGCACCCGACCCCAGCGGTTCCTCCCACAGGTGGTGGGCCCATGGGATGGAGAGATGTCCGCCATGTAGCTTTTTCGGGCTGTGCCCGGCCGGGCTCCGTGGCAAACCTGGCCACCAGACGCTCGCAGACCACATAAAACCCAATGGCAAAAAAGACTTCTCTTGCTAATCTAGTAGGTATCTTACAATGACTTGTTGACATGTACATGAATAATAACTTGCAATGAAGGGTAACACACTTGGGAAACACGTTAGCTTGTTATTGTGTATTATGGAGGTGGTGTCATGGCTTCATCCTAAACCTGCCAATTTACCTTTTACCCAGGGGGTTGTGGGGGAACAAGGGGCCAGCTGGGCAAGCAAAGACAAGCAAGTGTTTCCAACAGGACTGATGAGAGCTGGGCCTGAGGCTATGAAACAGGAGCTCACCAGCTGTTGTGTTGGAAATTAATTTTGACTTTTAATGGAAGGTGATCTCACCTCTTTCAAAACAAGCTACTCACACTACAGCAGAATCATTATTCAGTACCAGCTACGCTTAGTTTGATATTGGAGAGAATCTTTAGGTAAATGTGACAAATCTGGCATGTCAAAACCTAATAATACAATCTAACACTATTGTCAGTGTAATCACGAGGTCATTATTGAAAAAAGCAAATGTTTTCCTCAGTGAGAAATAAAAACACTTCTTCAGATAGTGAACTTATCCTGCATCCTTAAAACAACACACTCATTTTTTTTTTTTATGTTCAGTCAAATAAACACAATGTATGTATGTAGAATGTGTATTGTGTGTCAAAAAGTAAAAGCTTATATCCATAAAATGAATTGTATAAATTGCAATTCATTGGCTTAGCAAGGTTCAGCACATATATTCTGTAACCTGTATTTTAATTACAGATTTAAAGATATACTTTGTAATATTTCTGCCTTAAAATGTCAACTGATGTTCAGCTCCCACTTGAGGTCCTGGGAGATGATGGAGCCCAGGAAGTGAAAGGACTAGACAATGTTGTCAGCATGCATCCTTCCTAAAGTCCACAACCATCTACACTGTCTTCTGAGGTTTAGCTCCAGGTTTTTCTGACTGCACCAGGTCACCATGTGGTCAATCTCATGCCTGTAGGCGGACTCATCCCCATCAGAGATGAGTCCAATAAGTGTAGTGGCATCTGTGAACTGCAGAAACTTGAGACTTGTGACTGGAGGTGCAGCTGTTGGTGTACAGGGAGAAGAGCAGAGGGGAAAGGACGCAGCCTTGAAGGGAACCAGTGATGATGGTCAGAGAGTCAGAGACGTGTTTCCCCAGCTTCATGTGCTGCTTCCTGTTAGACAGGAAGTCTGTGATCTACCTGCAGGTGGAGTCAGGCACATGCAGCTGGGTCATGGTGTTAAAGGCAGAGCTCAAGTCCACAAACAAGGATTCTGGCGTAAGTTCCTGAGGAGTCCAGGTGCCGGGGGATGAAATGAAGAGCCATGTTGACTGCGTCCTCTACAGACCTGTTGGCTCTATAGGAGAACTGCAGGGGGTCCAGGGGTGTTCGGTGAGGGTTTGAGGTGAGCCTGAACAAAGTGCTCAAAAGACTTCCTGTGGTTATCCTTGTTTTCTTGGGGACCGGGATGATGGTGGAGGACTTGAAGCAGGCTGGTATGTGGCAAATCACCAGTGAGGTGTTAAAGAGGTCTGTGAAATCTTGGTTTTAGCTGTTGGCTAATGTTAGCTTGCTTGCTTGCTAACCGGTCAACTACCACCACAAATAGAATCCAATTAATTATGTGGGAAAAACTGTGGCTTTTTCATTAGAATGACATAACAAGAATTGGCTTGTGAGATAAAAAAAAAAATGTCATACAAACGGTTTGCTAGATTGAGTTGCAGAAAAAATGCAGAAAGGGGCGCCCGGATAGCTCAGTTGGTAGAGCGGGCGCCCACATAGAGAGGTTTACTCCTTGACGCAGCGGGCCCGAGTTCGGCTCCAACCTGGGGCCCTTTGCTGCATGTCATCCCCCCTCTCTTGCCCCTTTCATTTCTTCAGCTGTCCTGTCAATAAAGGCCTAAAAATGCCCCCAAAAAAATAAATGCGTAAAGTACCTGAGATTTCTGGAGGGGTCCTAGGAGGCTGTGTACTGTGAAAAGACATGTGTAATGTAAATACGGTATCAGCATATTTACATAATATGGTTAGTTGTATAGGGAGGTGGTGTGTCACGGAGGCTGCGCGGTTTGGACCCAAATGCAGAGAGCAGGCAAGACAAAGTTGAGCTTGAAGATTTATTTAACAAAAATAAAGTTCATACCAACAAAAAGGAGTCCGGAGGGCAGCAGGCAAAACTGAGTCCAGAATGTAAATGAAGAAAAAGAACAGGATAACAAAACTGGAACACAGAGACAACAGGGTAGACTCCACACACAAACACACTAACAGAACACACAGCAAACAGAATACAATGATCCGACAAAAGACAAGGGAAACACAAAGACTAAATAGACAGGGTAACCAGCAAACAAGGGACAGGTGATACAACAGGTGAAACACATCAGGGCGGGGCAGAACAATCAGACAGGTGGGAAAACACAAGACAGGAAGTAAAACAAGACAAGACTAGGGAGAACAGACAGACTTCAAAATAAAACAGGAAACAGAACATATACAGAACACTCACAAACGTGACATGGTGATGGCGAGTGGGAGGGGGGCGGGGGGGATGTCAGACAGGGAGGTGATGGGTTCATGTTGTGAGTTGTATGTTTTGTTTTTGTTTTGTTTAAAAAAAATTGAAAGTGTTAATCATAAAAAAGTATTACTAAATGTAACGTGAATATAATTTTAATACATTAACTCGTCGGTTAGTCTCACTTTGCTAGACCTTCCTCTACAGCACTGCGAAGGAGGGTCTGGCTAGTTCCGGGACAGGAGAAAAACATGCTCTGGTTTATTGGCATTTCTTTAAACCAATCACAATCATCATGGGTGGCGCTAAGCACCGGGAAAAGCTCCAGTGCCGCTGCAAAATAGCCTCTGGAAGGAACTTGTTTTGGTGGAACGTGTACGTTCAAAAGTTGTTTTAGTCATGCAACAGAAAACTCCAATTGGACAGATAGTGTTATGGGCAGCTCTCTCTCTCCGCCCTGTTTTGGATGTTTTTGTTCTCTGTTTGTCTGTGTGTATCTGTGTTTTTCCACCTGGGGTCCCTTTCAGGAAGGAGGTTTACAAACTCTGAGTCTAACCCTGATGTCTGAGTTGATTTACCCTGAGATGGGAAACTCTGAGTTTTTGGTTCCAGAACAACTGATATGAGTTAGTTCAATCAACTCCGAGTATGTTCACGCATGTGCACCACCACAATAAAAAGGCAGTATGAATGGAGCCATGATACTGCGATTCACCATGGTAACAACCACAAACAAACGGGTCGGCGGAAATTCGAAATTTCGTTAAAAAAGCAAGAGAGCGGTTGCTGCAGAAAAAGACAGAATTGGTGTGGGAGAAAATTGCGTAAGCATTAACAGTATATTATTTCCTATTTAATCACAGTTAACTTATAATATTACTGGTGAAAACTGGAATTGTATTACACCTATAATTTCATTTAAGTGCAATCCTGCGGGCGAAAAAGTAAGCTATACTAATCCCATTCTGAGGCTGCAGCACCATGATCATTAACAGAACTATCATTTATAATCATTTATTTCTTTTTAATGGCTCTCACTGGTTTGTGTCCAGGGAACAATACAAAAAACGTTTAAAAAACGTTTCAGAGCGAGTCACACTTTTCTGACGGCTCTGCTTACAGTGGCTTTACTATTACAGTATGATCCGCATCACCAATAAGAAAACTGCCGTTTGCAAAACACGTAATGCGACACAAAGAATCTGCTTGGATGTTAAAGCCTGTCCACGAAGGTGGATGTTAGTGATATGAGGACGGGTAAGGTATCTACATAGGCCTATCTGATGGACTGTGAAAAAATGTGGAAATGAAAATACATTTAGTCATGACTCAATATCATTTCCCGACGTAAACTCTTTGTGAAGTAATACAGCTTTTTCATCAACGGGATCGTTGACAAAAGGACGACATGTTTGAGAAAACGTTTGACCAAAACGTTTTATAATCTGCCTAACAATAAGTTTTATTTATTAAGTTTGTATTCATGCAGATAACAAACTGCATTAAAATGCGCCTGATACAGAATGAATGAATGAATGAGGAAATGAGTGAGAAGAAACCTTGAGTTTCTCTCAGTCTCCTCCCTCTGACACTGTGTGAGAGGGAGGAGACTGAGAGAAACTCGAGGTTTCTTGAAGAAAACCTGCTTCCGACCAGGTTAGGTTCACAGACTCAGTTACCATAGTAACTGACTCTGAGATTAAGTTACCTCTCTTTCTGAAACGGAAAACCCAGAGTTTCCGTCATCTCAGGGTTAACAAACTCAGAGTTTTCACTAAACCTGCTTTCTGAAACGGACCCCTGGAGTGCTGGAGGTGTGTTCAGAGGAAATTAGGTCAAGGGGCGTGGCCGAATCAACACTGCACAGCTGTTCCTCACAGCTGCAGCTCATCTACAAGATTAATTCCAGTAATACTTAAACCCGGGCTGATCACCTCTTCGGCGCCAGTTCGTTATCTACACCCATGTGTGACTGCTCAGACCTGCTGCAGCCTCCGCTGTGCATACAAGCTTCCAGCCTCTCCGTCCAGCCTTATCCTCCACCTGTGGAAACTTCTGTGAACTCTTCCCTGCCTGTCCGCCTCGAGTCTCGTACGACCTGGATCCTTCCCCCTCGGCTCGTCTCGGTACTCGGACAAGGCAGGAGATTCCCCGCTCAGACAAAATCCACACTGTATCTCTGAGTACCATTTTGTTCATTAAAACCTTTACAAACTGCTTTCATTGTCTGTGTGTGAAATCTCTGTGTTCTGGGTCAGAACAAGCTAACAGATAGTCTAGCTAGCTGTCTGGATTTACCCTGCAGAGATCTGAGGAGCAGTTAACCATAGTCCTCATAAATCCACCGGAGTTTAAAATTCCATCACAAACAAAATGGAAGGTAACGGACATCCGCCTGAAAAGAGTGAAATCCAGCAAAATTTCTGATGGCAGCGGAACAATCCCGGAAGTGGAACATCGTGGATATAGGCTACTCGTCGGTTAAGGCCTTTAGAAGCACTTTTCGGGTGATGGCTGAGCGTTACTGCGCAGCCTCCAACTGAGAGAGACGACGTAAATGTGACGTGAGCAACCTGTCTGAAAGTTGTAAGTCTTCTGGTAGCTGTGCCAAGAGAAATCTCAATCATTCCGAATATTGCAGAGACCTAGAGCGTAGGTATATGTAAGGAGATAACATAGGCACAGGCTAATTATTGCTAACTAAAATGCTAGTTAACATTAGTAATTACACTTAAACAGCTAATGTGAGACGCTTCTCCTGTACTATACGGTAATTCCTCTACTATGCGACAGTAAGTCGCGTGGTTATGACACAATCATTAGCCTATTTTTACAAAAACGTCTGATATGGAGCCATAACGTGAGGTACAATGTAATGGAGCCTTTTATACATTGTCGTGTTTCTTTATAAATAAACAATGGACAAATAGTCTTTAAACGCTTCAGATGTAAAGTTATTCACTGTCAAAGTGGCGCCAAAATGAATGGGAGTCAATGGAATGCTAATGGGAGGTGATGGCTTATTAGCATTAAAATGGTGCCATAGGACGTTCGCGGTCCGAGGAGAAGCTTACCCCCTTGTTCACAACTCACCTCCCACAATCCTACGCAACTTCACAACGTCATCAAAAGAATTCTGTGTTTCAATTGGGAGACCCCTATGGAGACCACTAATGCATCTTGGCTTGCTCTCCAACCATCACTCACAGAATTCAAATAACTTTTCAGCTTTGTTCACTGAGTTGTAACTCTAATGTCCACTAGATAACATTTAATCTCAATGGGGTTTAAGAAGAAGAAACATTATTTGTCACATACAATCCTACATTACAGTCAACATTCTATATATATATATATATATATATATATATATATATATATATATATATATATATATATATATATATATATATATATCCATCCATCCATCTTCGTCCGCTTATCCGGTATCGGGTCGCGGGGGTAGCAGCTCCAGCAGGGGACCCCAAACTTCCCTTTCCCGAGCCACATTAACCAGCTGCGACTGGGGGATCCCGAGGCGTTCCCAGGCCAGGTTGGAGATATAATCCCTCCACCTAGTCCTGGGTCTTCCCTGAGGCCTCCTCCCAGCTGGACGTGCCTGGAACACCTCCCTAGGGAGGCGCCCAGGGGGCATCCTTACCAGATGCCCGAACCACCTCAACTGGCTCCTTTCGACGCGAAGGAGCAGCGGCTCTACTCCGAGCTCCTCACGGATAACTGAGCTTCTCACCCTATCTCTAAGGGAGACGCCAGCTACCCTCCTGAGGAAACTCATTTCGGCCACTTGTACCCTGGATCTTGTTCTTTCGGTCATGACCCAGCCTTCATGACCATAGGTGAGGGTACGAACAAAAACTGACCGGTAGATTGAGAGCTTTGCCTTCTGGCTCAGCTCTCTTTTCGTCACAACGGTGCGATAAATTGAATGTAATACCGCACCCGCTGCGCTGATTCTCCATCTCTTAGTACACAGGTTGGTCAAGGACCACCAAGTGTTTTAACCGGCGAAGAGCTTGTAGCTCAACTTTTTTTTTCTGGTTGTACCACAGTCTTATCCTTTTATATTTTAAAACAAGAACCTGCTGTAAACCAGTTTTTAAAGTCAGTGAGTCAGGCCCGTTTATTGTAACTTAATTGTTGCTCTTAAATTTGCCTGTATAATAAAAAATAAATAAATTGATTGTCCTGTAATGTTCCATATCCCATTTCTTAAGGTTTAATACACATTTCAATGTTTATACTTACTTACGTATCTCTTATTTTGCATTCATGTATGCATTCATAATCTTATTTATATTTGTCTCTTTTCATTGCATTACTTTATGCCTTTGAGAATTGTGCTTTCAACATGTGGGCAAAATCACTTCATAAACAGTTTATTCTACTTTTTATTATTATTATTATTATTATAATACTAATACTACTACTACTACTACTACTACTACTACTAATAATAATAATAATAATAATAATCCAGTAATATACATCAGGGTTATCATCTTCATCAACAGCAGCATCAACAGCTTTTCAGCAATTGCATAATTTTGCCAGGAGATGGCAACATTGTCCAAGCTATGGCTATGCTTCATAGTTTACAGAGCAAAGATTGGTGTGCAATGGTGTGTGTGTGTGTGTGTGTGTGTGTGTGTGTGTGTGTGTGTGTGTGTGTGTGTGTGTGTGTGTGTGTGTGTGTGTGTGTGTGCCTGTATTAACTACTTGTATTAATCACATTGTGGTGACAAATATGTCTTCACAATGTTAACTATTAGATTAGCTTATCCATAGCATGCACTGTCAATCAAATTGTGGTGGTAAGATATTACAATTCACTCAGGTGTGTTCTTTTAAATAAGAGGGTTCATGGATAATACATATACTGAAACACGCCATTTTTTTTGTCCTTTTCCATGTACCCCCTGACAACTGCAGTATAACTCTTGACGTACTACCCCTGGTTGGGAGTCACTGTTTCAGACAATAATTTACATCTAACTTTGTGGCAACAGTTTGGTGAAGACCCTTTATTCTTTTCAAATTACAAAATTGTCCTGCATAAAGCCAGGTCCATGAACATGGGATATTGGTATGGAGGAACCTGACTGGCCTGCACAGAGCCCTGACATCAACCTCAAACAACTTTGGGTTGAACCAGAACATAGACTGTGAGCCAGGCCATGTTGTTTCACATCTTTGCCCAACCTCACTGCGCAACCTCACGCTTGTGGCTAAATAGTAGGAAATCCCTGCAGCCAAGTTTCAAAATCTTATAGACAGTCTTCACAGAAGAGTGTTGTAGCTACAAATGAATGCCCATGTTTTGAAAAAAGAGCTGTTCAACAGACATAAAGGAATGTAATGTTTGGGTACCGCATATTCTTGGCCATGTCATGTCAACACATTCTCACTCCCAATTCGTCACATATGACAGCTTGGTCATGACCCCTTGGCGTCACGTTTTTAATAGTCTGGGTACCCTGGGTACTTTGGCATCATTTTTCAATGTGCAGGGTATTGTTCAGTTTAGGCAACCAAACTACTTGGTTTGGTTTAGGAAAAGATTGTGGTTTGTGTTAAAATAAGTACGTTATTTGACGTAATTTTAAAACAAGTCAACATTAACTTTTGGTTTCACACAGGACACTGAAAGCGGTCTCCTGGGTGAAAGTCCTGTGTTTGTTTTGACCCACCCATCCTGAGGGTCACTGACCAAGCTGTCATATTTGATGAGTTGGGAGTGAGAACAGGTTGGTCATGTAGATAGAATAGATAGACACGGAAAAAAGGAACAAGGGGAGAAAGCTCTTTCTTTCTGTTGTTCTTTTGATTTTCTTGATGTGAGCTAACCACTCAGCCATTGTTCTGACCCACGTGATAAATGGTGCTTTTTAATTGTGAGTACAGTATTCATTAGTATTAGCCATCCCTGTTTGCAATATCTGTTATTTCAGAATGGAAGTATAATTGTATTGATTCTGAAAATATATCTTAATACCTATATAACTACCAATATTCACTTATTTTGACAGCTTGGTTTAAATCATATGACTAAAACATTGTTAAATGTTTCATTAGGCCTACATACATTTTTGAGTTATTGTCAAAAGTAAACTGTACGGCCTATTTTAGGTTTGACATCTAACTGGATGCTTGCTGTCAACCATTCAGCACATCACATTAAGCTTTGATTCCAATTAACACATTTTAAAAACAAAGGCATAGAAAGTTATATTCAACACTGTTATCCCAAATTAGTTGACTTTATAAGAAATTTGCGTGGAAACCTGTTGCCTTAAACCGTCTAAGTTTTTTCACAAGGTCAAACTTAATAGGTCAAGTTGTATTAACGCAGAGCGGTAAGTTGATGCAGTAGTCAAATCAAGTTTACATTATTAATCAATACTAAAAATCATTAGTAAACATACATTATTTTTTTCTGGAGTCATGTTGTCTAAAATAAGCATATTAAGTTAAAGCTTTAGTGCATAACTTCATTTAGATTAATGAACGGCCGTTACATTCAAGCCATTGCCAAATGAGTTGATACAAAGCTAATTAAGACTATCAGTGCCACAAAACTCTCTCTGTATTTCTCAGTATGGCTATGTCCAGCGCGTGCATAAAATCAAGTGAAGATTATTACCTCTTCTGAAGAGTCCATCATGTTTTTTTAATCCTCCGTGTCCTCCTTGGCTACTCCCAACTGCGTGGAGGAGAGGTGGGGGCGGTTCGCGATCACTGAAGGCTTGTATCATGTGGATGCGTCAATAGTTTTGTTGTCATTACTCAGAAACTACGCACTATAGCTTTAAACACGCAAAGTAACATAACAAATATAAAACGTTGGGCTACTTAACACTACTAACAAATTACTTTGCTCTTTAAAATGTAGTTTAATTTCCTTTATAATAACCTAATTAGAAAAACAATGCATTATATACACTTATTCCCAAAATCAATATATTACACAAAAAACAACATACCTTTCCAGTATACTGCATGGGAAGTTTCACTCACAAAACAGAACTAATTTCCAAACTCTGTATACGACTCTGACATGAGTTTCACTGCCCAAAAGCCATCAGTCCCCACCCGGGTCTCGGTCATGGTACAACAGTAAATGTAGATAAAGATGAACAATAAATCAACCACACAAAACTAAAACCCAGATATAAACATAAATGCACACCCAAAACATTAACATAACATTAATAAAACACACTTTAACTAGGACAGAAACGGTTTAGAACATATATTGTTTTCCCATGAGCCTTTTCATCGCTTCAGCGCAGAACAGTTCATGTGACCCCGCCCCTCCCATACAGAAACATAAGATCCTTAGTTGTATCTGCCTAATATGATCTGTGCACTGCATACTTAAGCTGATTATTACAAACAACTAATATGATTTAGTAATGAATCTGGTTTTCAACAAAACATGAAAGAATAAGTAGTGACCACTAAAAAGTTTAATTACAACTAAATCTGTGTTTACAGTGAATGTCTTTCTTTTTTTAATTCATTGTTGAAGTTTGTTAGTCTGAAAGGCAGCATCATGGTCAAATGCTCCAGGGCACAGTGTTAATAAAAGCCTCAAGTTCTCCAAGGGGATCATGATGCAACAGCCCTGATGGCAGGAAGTTTCCAGTGTGAGCCTAGAGGACAGGTGTGGAGGCAGGCTGGAGACACTTTGAACTCTAGAGGGAGTTTGTTAGTTTGTTAGACCGCTTGTAAGTGGGAAGAGCCTGAGGTGTAAGTCGGTCAGGCCTGAAGCACCTGCACTTCACCACATGTGCTCCTACTAAATCAGCTCCCAAAAGGCCCTCTGGAGAGGTCTAAAGTGTTTCATAAACTAACAAGCATCTAACAACAGTTTGTTTTTAATTAAACAGAGCCTAAGAGGTATACCAGCTGACTAATAAACATCTCTTTGACAAAAAAATAACAATAACACCAAATTAAATATCACATGGCCCAATGCTTTGCCAAAACAGGCATGTTGAATTGTTTATTTGGATCAGTTGTCAAATTTGTAACTTTAATTCCCTTATCCAAATGCAGAGTTCCCTAAGAATAATGTGACATGTAGGGTCAAATAATAAAATGTAAAATATATGTAAAAAATAAATGTACATGGGCCAAAATCATTTAACAGTTTTTTTATGCATGGGATGGATCATTGTGTAAAACACATATTACCATACACACATAATAGTAATATATTGTTTTCACATTTACAGATTCTATTTTTTACACAGTTAAATCTTACTGGCCAGATATATCTCTATATATATATATATATATATATATATATTAGGGCTGTCAAAGGATTAACATTTTTTAATCGCGATTAATTGCTGAATGTCTATAGTTAATCGCGATTAATCGCATATTTTATCACATGATTAAAATTCTATTATTTTGCATTTCAGAACAGTTTTTAAGTACATATTAACAATGGAAAGCATTTTTTACCAGTGTATCTTGATTGGGAATCATATGAATGCAAAGAAAGTTACTTTATGAACTTGATTTTAAGATTTGTAATTATTTATTTACTGTAAACAAAAGAAAAATGTGTGAATCTGTCATTATTGCACAATTCCTCCAAGTACCTAACTAAAAAACTAAAAATCCCTATCCTTACTAGAGTCAAAATAGTGTTTAGTAACTCCTAAATAATGTTGATTAGTCACTGACGTCCAGTGATCACCGGTTAATGACACAGCGTTTGCAGCACCTTGCAGCAGTTCCAGTGTGGCTGCTTTCTCCATGTATGTGTAAAGTGAAACTACTGTCTCCCTCGACGGCAACGAGACAGGTCAACCGTAGTATGTCTTTAAGACCCGAGTCCTCTACGATGCTGACAGGTCTGCAGTTAGTTGCCACCCGTTTAGCCCGCTAGCAGGTAGCATCACGTCAACTGTACTACTATGCTTAGCTCCGTAGGTGGAAGCTCAAGCTTGACATGCTTCGGTGATATTTTAATTCGGCTTTACACAATGTGCATATGGCTTTCGACTTGTCTACGAGCCGTCCGGGAATTTTGGAAAATAAAAAGCTTGTGATTAACGCGCTAACACTGACAGCCCTAATATATTATATATATTGCAATTGTTTGAAATGTCAATTGTCTGCCTTAATTGTCTACAGTAGATGAACTTCAAGCCATTTTAATACATTCTAAGGGCTTTCTTTGAGGGTACTGAAAATTACAGCAGTTAAAGCTGTATTTTAATGAGCCTCGGGAGTACTTCATGTACTTTTAGTTTGTATCACCATGCTTACACTTATTGCATTAACATGCATGCAAAAAAACCATTTAACCCCAACTTCTGCATGTTAGCATTCTAACATTTGTGCTGTTTTTACTGCCAACTGCTGGACATTCAATATATTGTAACTGTGAAAATTTATTCAAATAAAACATATTTAGTGCGTACATATAGCATGTTGAACTGTCTGTCTTTATCTTAGATAAATTATAAGGTTCTACATAAATGAGAGTGACAGGCTGCTTTAGTGTTTCAATTATGTTTATGTAAGAAGTCATTATTTCCTGGTACGTTGAATCATACGCTAACATTGACTGATACATTCTGAAATGTGTCCTGCACGATTGTGTTTTGTACTGTAATATAAATATGCTAATGAGTTCATGAATATTTTGTCATTGTTGTGAAAAACAAGACAAAAGTGCAAATTTCAGATACATATATTGATACAGTACATATTGTACAAATGGACAAATGTATTTGTTTAAGTTATTCAAGCATTTAATGTGGAGGTTCTTGACCTTGGGAACCAGACAGTATACAGTGACAAAGATATAAACCCTTTGATAGATCATTTTATGAGCCAATTACATTTAAACATAGCTTCCGCATTACAGGTTTTGGATAATTGTGCACCATCCACAGGCATTTCTTGTGCTTGACAGTGGAGTATTGGTGATGCATCAGGCATTTTCTTTGCCAAACTACAGTAATACTACAGTAGAACAACAAAAGGAGTTCTTAATAAATGAAGATAGATGCTTAACAGCCTGATCATAATGACAAAAAAAGCCTTGCCATCATATCATTTTAGGGTTTCAGAATGATTTTGGTACCCCTTTCCCCATTATATTCTTTTTTGTATTCTTCTCTGGTTTCAGTAAGATAATATAACATTTTGGAATAAAAATACAAAAGAGCAGTCCAAAACTGGAGGCCAGAATAGCAAATATCTCCACAGCAACACTGAACTTCCCAGGAGAGCTGACATACGCTGGGATAAAAGTGATCCATACTGCACAGAATATCAGCATGCTAAAGGTGATGAATTTGGCTTCATTGAAGTTATCAGGCAGTTTTCGAGCCAGAAAAGCAAGAATGAAACATAACATGGCCAGAAGTCCTATGTACCCAAGTACAGCCCAAAAACCTACAGCTGAGCCCAGAGCGCATTCTAAGATGATTTTGTCCTTAGATTCATCAAAATTCTTAAATGGAAAAGGAGGAGAAATTGTTAACCAGAGGATACATATGATAACTTGTATAAGAGTGAAACCCACAACACTGAGTTTCTGCTGTGTAGGACCAAACCATTTCATGACATTACTACCTGGAAGTGTGGCCTTGAAGGCCATCAACACCACTATAGTTTTCCCCAGAACACAAGAGATACAGAGAACAAAGGTGATGCCGAATGCTGTGTGTCGCAGCTTGCAGGACCACTCAGAGGGCCGGCCTATGAAGGTCAGAGAACACAGGAAACACAGAGTCAAGGAGAAGAGCAGCAGGAAGCTCAGCTCAGAGTTGTTGGCCCTGACAATAGGAGTTTTCCTGTATCTGAAGAAAATGAATGCCACAACAGCAGTGATGCATGTTCCAAATAAGGATGCTGCAGTGAGCAGCGCTCCCATAATCTCTTCATATGATAGAAACTCTGCCTCCTTCTCCACACAAGCATCTCTTCTCTCATTTGACCAGAACTCAGGGTGGCATCGCACACATGTGATAGAATCTGAAAAAAATAATATTAAAGCAGTTATTAGACTTGCTCAATACATTTGTCTTTTGTTTTGTCTCTATGTTAAATGTTTGCAATGCATACAAAACAGACTACATAATTACCAGATTATAAATGGATAGCCTTATGACAGTTTTACATGTTCAGCATGGTATCACTATAGATGATTTGGATTTTACAAGATACAGTGAGGTATTTCTTATTGTTTTTGTTTGTTTTGTTTTACTTCTTAATAACTAACCATTATAAATATAGATATTCAAATATCAATTTTCAGGGCTGCTGCACAAACACATTTTCATCCACTCTCAATGCAATTATTGCAGTTTCAGAGACAAGAGATGTCAAAAACCTCAGAAGCTGAGTCCAAAACTATCTGCATGCTCAGATACCACTGAGTAAATACTGTAGGCCTGTCATGTAATTTGAGTGAACTGACCTAATTACCTTTTTTATGACATTTTACCAATATTACTACACCTGTAATGTTGCTCATTTCTCCCTCTGCACATCTTAAACAGTCATAGCAGCAAACAGGCTTTCCTTTCTGGAGAACCTTGCGAGTTCCTGGAGGACATTTCTCACTGCAAACTGACAAAGGCACCTGCATGAACAAAACAACTATGAGAAAATATATACGTATTCACAAGGTGTTGTCTTTGCAAGCCTCTATTATTTATGTAATGCATGAAAACCAATCATTATGATACAATAATGATAACTAATTACTAATACAACTGTAGCAATTGACATAAACTGTTAACAATTACAGTGATCACATTGTAACTTACCTGTTGTGAGTTCTGTGCCCAAATTAAAGACTTATTTTGCAGATTCAGCTGTTCGTCTGCAGGTAAAGATGCATCATAAAGACCAACTGTGACAAAGTCCACAATGCCATGTTCTGTTGGCTGCCAGTTTATAATTTCATACTTTGCTGCTGGGTCTCCATTCTCATTAAAGTAAACCTCATCTCCTTCCTTAGTTTTGAACTTAATCTTTTTTATGTGCTGTAAAATCTAAGAAGACATGTATCCATATGTATCATTATCTGACAAAGATGTAGGTCTATTGGATCAATAGCATGATAAACAGATGGCAATCATTTATCTTTCAGAATTTTAACAATTTTCCTTGTTAATGTGACTTACTTTAAACTATATGAAATGTTGGTGTTCAACTCACCGTAAATAGAGCTAGCTGCACCTTGTTGTTACAGGTTTTGTTACAGCTGAGAATATTATGAAGTGCGTGGGCCACAGCATACACTCCTTTATAGACATTGTTAAAGATAGGCATGAGCGACATATCAGTGAAGCTGTTTTGCACTCCAGTCAGATCTTCATGGCCAGTACATTCTCTCTGATTCCCTGATTTTGACGGTTTGAACTTACAGCTAAATAATGTCTCCCAAAACTCTGAAAACATTTCATTACTAGATGAATTGAGCGGCTTCACATCCAACATGAACTCTCTCATGCCACTGACATGTGCTTTGGGGATGGACAGGCCTATGGCACCATCCAGAATGTGATTAATATCCATGGCTGCAATTTGGAAATCAAAGATCCAGCTCTCACTGCCTACCCACTGGTACCCAGTCAGGTTATGGTCGGATAAGTGGTGTATTAGCACATCCATATCCTTATGGGAGAGGAAAGCGACAATCACCTTGGAAGTGGATGCCTTGATAATGTTAATGATCTTTTGTATTTTGTCTGGTGGATCTGTTCTAAAGAAAGCTACAGAGTACTCCAGACAGATGCCCAGATGCTGGGCTGTTTCTGTGAATATGGACATGCCATTGTTGCCATAATCATCATTTGTTCTAATAGCTCCAACCCAAGTCCATCCAAAGTGCTTGACCAACTGGGCCAGGGCTCTGCTCTGGTAGTAATCACTGGGTATTGTTCTGAGAAAGGATGGGTACTTGGTTTTATCACTCAGACAAGCACAAGTAGCAAAGTGGCTGATCTAAAAGGAAAAGAAAGAAAGAAATTCTAAGATAGAGATGCAAAATATGAAACATTTGTACAGCAAATACAATTATTTTAAATCCCCTTTTGCTATGACCAGCTGATTTGAATAATAATAATATTTTTTCACAAATATAATTTCATTTCTTCCAATCTTACCCACCATTGGGATATGAAAGGGTCCGATGACAGTAGATATAGCCATGCAAGGAGAGGAAGAGGTCTCTCCCATAATGGCCTGCAATTGGGCAGTTCTAGTACACGGTGCCTCGGAGAGTGCAGACAATATATCATTACCATTAGCCAAGGCCAGTGCAACCCTCACACTTCTGGCAATTGAGGCACAGGAATCATAGATCTTATAGCCCAGAGAGATACCAGGTAGTAGTTCTGTGCTGTTATTAATCTCCTCTATGGCAAAGAGCATAGCCTGGGCAAACTGAAAACCTCTGAAATTCAAACTGGATGCACACAGTTATAATAATAAATAATAGTTGAAATGTGTCAATGACATAGAAACAATAGCATAGTAAATTAAAGTATTTGATAGTATTAATAGAAAAAAAACAAGGAATATTTGTTACTTTAAAAGTTTGACTTTCTTCTTTATACATTTTAAATCTAAATAGATTTATACTGTATAATTTACCTTGTGCATTCCAGTGGCAGGGGTTTTTGCCTGTAGGTGTCCTGTCTGTCTTTCCAGCTGGTGTGGAAAGAGAAGATTCCCCCCAACATAATGTCCCCATTCTTAAATAGCTGGGGGTTCTCAGGATCCCCTCTCTGCCTGCACACCGGCTCCTCAGCCTGAGAGAAAGATGCCACCAGCAACAGCTGTAAGAGTGCCCAACCCTGCTCTGGCCACCTCTGTGTGGATGGCATACTGTCTAAGAGAGCTAAATCACTGGGTGGCATCACATGTACTGTAATGTAAATCCAAAACTTGCTGTGGTATTTGTACATTTTGAAGCAGCATGGGAAATAATGCTAGAACAGTGATGTTTTATCTCTGTAGGGGGGAGGTGCCCAAACAGCAAAAGGGTTTTGGGCCTTTGAAAACATGGCAGGTTAAAAATCAAATCTCGAACCTTCTCTCCACCAATGTTACAGGCCTATTTCCAAGTTTCCTTTCAAAGCCATTGCCATAGGCTCCAATGATATCTTGATCAATGGTTATACAGGACAGTGCTTTGGTACTGCTGGATCTCAGTGCAGCTTTTGACACTGTGGCCCATAAAATTCTAATTAACATACTTAGGCAGTGGGCTTGTATCTCTTGGTCAGCCCTGCAGTGGTTCTCCTTTTATCTTTCTGATGGAAGTTTGTCAGTTGCTGTTGGCAACTAAACCTCCTAATCTGATCTCATCTGTTTAGTGGTGTTCCCCAAGGTTCAGTCCTTGGTCAGATCCTGTTTGCCTTTTACATGCATCCCCTTAAACAGACAATATGACACTTTAAAGGTATCTACAGATGATATCCATCTATGTTTCATTTAAGCTTTAACAAATGTAGCAAAATTGCCCATGCATTGCCCTTCTCCATCCATCCACCAGATGCACTCAGACCATCCCGCCTGTCCCAGTCACCTGACTCTCACTTCTACCTGCTCACCTGTCACCACTTTCCCTTATCAGCCCTCCAGGATATTTTCCGGCCAGTGCCTTGCTTTCCAGCCATATGTACCTGAAACTGAACCTGTACATGTTCCTGAAACTGTATCTGACTGTTCGTGCCTGCCTGTCTGCGTGTACATCTTGCCTGCCCCATTCCTGTTCCCCTTCCTCAGTTCCTTCTGTTTGAGCTAGCTACCCATGCCAGTACACTTTTGTATTTTAATTTTGTAACACAATCACTGAAGTCTTCTTATCTCCTTTGTTGCCTTGTACTCACTTGCGTGACAGGACCATCTGGCCAAAACCAACCAAGGTCACCAACCTTGCCTGCCATTTTCTTGGCATGAGTTTAGAATTACCAAGGAACTTTTTCTAAATGTTGACCAAGGCTTCTTGAAGTCCCTCGCTGCTTCTGGAAACACTAACTCTAAATTTGTGGTATTTATCAGGTGGCAGTGTTTTTCAGTATTTTTCTTCTGAACCCATCACTGCAGCCTCCTTTGCACCTTAGTTAGGTGATATCCAGCCTGCAACCAGGGATGCTAGCCTTCAGCCTGCAACCTGGCCTGCCTGAAGATCTGGCAGGACATTGGCGGGGATGGCAGAGGTTTTTGTCTGGTGGTTTTTGGCACTGGGCAGCGGAGGCACAGAAAGCCAATGGCCTCGGTAGCCACGCCTTCTGCCCTGCCTGTCCTGAGCCTGCTACCTCACCACCTGCCTGCCCCTATTCTGTATCTCCTGAAACCTATGAGCCTTCAATTGGCCTGTTGAGGAGCCACCTTTTTTCTTCTTTTGGGGGGGGGGGCTTTTTCCCTTTATTATATAGTGACAGTGGATAGACCGGAAAGGGGGAGAGAGATGGGAGATGACACGCAGCAAAGGGCAGCAGGTCGGATCCCCGTCGCTGCAAAGGACTCAGCCTACATGGGGCGAACGCTCTTACTGGGTGAGCTAGAGGCTGCCCCTTGAGGAGCCACCTTGATGTCTGGTTTCACCTTGCCATTTTTGGGGTAGCTGCGTGGAGTCCCCTTAAAGCAGGCTTGGACTATGCCATCATCACAGACCCCCAGTCGGATTATTAATAGACCCTCTATGCAGACGGCCAATTAGATCATCAATCTGCCATCTCCACTGATGGCCAGCCAGATCGTCAGTCGGCCGTCACTGTCTACACCCAACCAGATCATCAGTCGCCCATCTCAGCTGACACCCAGCCATATCTTACAGATCATCAGTCGTGTTTCTCCTACTCTTTAGTCTCTAGGCTGCTCGCATGAGCTTTTCTGCTGTGCCGATCTACACTGTCCAGGCCACTCGTCTCTTTGGTGCTTTTCTCTGAAATATAAATTGTGCTTTTTATGGGAGCCTTATCCAAATATATATATATATATATTTATATATATATATATATATCCACCGCGGCCGTCTCCCGGCGTGTGAGGCGCCCTTTCCCCGTAGTGTTTTTCCTAAACCCAACCTCTGCCATCCCGTTATTGTCGCGCGTCCCCCGGCGGCCGCTTCCCAGCATATGGGGCATCCTTTTCGGCCGTCTCCCCCGGCCGTCTCCCGCCTGTGTCCCCAGGGCTGCATCGCGTCCGCCTACCGGCATATGGGGCGTCCTTTTCGGCCGTCTCCCGGTAAAAAAACGTGCCCATTAACACGTAAAAATAACGTGACATTTACACGTAAAAAACGACAAGAACGTGCCCGTGAACACGTATCAATAGATTAAAAATAACATGACATTTACACGAACTGCCGTGATACTGGGTTGTTCAAATCATATGACTAAAACATTGTAAAATGTTTCATAACAAGAAGTTATTGTCAAAACTAAACTGTATTATCTATTTTAGGAATTGATCTGACATCTAATGGGATGTTTTCTGTCAACCATTCAGCACATCACATGATTGAAGAGTTGATTTCCATTGCCACATTTTAAAAACAAAGACATAGAAACTTTTATTTAATGTCTTTCTTTCTTTAATGCATTATTGAAGTTTGTTAAGTTTAAAAGGCAGCATCATGGTCAAATGCTCCAGGGCACAGTCTTGAGGGGATCATGATGCAACAGCCCTGATGGGAAGTTTACAGTGTGAGCTGAGAAAACAGGTGTGGAGACACGTTGGAGACACTTTGAACTCTAGAGGGAGTTTTTTAGTTTGTTAGACGCTTGTGAGTGGGAAGAGCCTGAGGATTAGGTCGGTATGCATGACGCACATGCACTTCACCACATGTGCGCCTACTAAATCAGCCCCCAAAAGACACAACCTCTGGAGAGGTCTAAAGTGTTTCATAAACTAACAAGCATCTAACAACAATTTGTTTTTAATTAAAGAGGGCCTAAGAGGTATACCAGCTGACTAATAAACATCTCTTTGACTGAAAAATAACAATAACACCAAATTAAATGTCACATGGTAAATCAGGCGTGTTGAAATGTTTATTTTGATCCATAAGAATGATGTGACATGTAGAGTCAAATAATAATAAGAAAAATAAATGTACAAGTGCAAAAATCACGTACCTTTATTTTACTATATGGATGCGGTGGATGATTGTGTAAAACACATATTATCATACACACATAGTAGTAATATATTGTTTTTCACATTTACAGATTTTATCATTTACACGGTTAAATCTCACTGGCCAGTACAGATATATTCGGGGAAACAAATCAGCTCACATTAGTAAAATTAAGATGTCTGATCACTGTTTGTGTCTGTGTTTGCATTTGCATTGTTTCAAATGTCAGTTGTCGGCCTTAAAATTACAGCAGTTTAAGCTGTATTTTAATGAGTTAATTTTTTTGAGTTTGTATTACTGTACCATGCTTACACTTACTGCTTTAACATAAATGCAAAAAACATTAAACCCAACATGCTGCTGTTACTTTTGCATGTTAGCATGCTTACATTTTGGCGGTTCATCAGTCTCCTTTTTTTCAAAACTCTACACACAAGTCCCAAAACTGCACACCCAAAATGCAAAATGCCTCACATCTCCTTCAAAATGAAACACTGCATTCAAAATACCATAAACACATCTCAAAATGAAGCATTTGCATCAAACGGCAAACACTTTTTTCATAATAGTAAATTTTTGGATATACCATGTACACACTGGTGTTCTAAATCTACAGCTCTTTTGTCTTTCATAGGCCTATATCTACATTTACAATGTTCTAGAGTGAAAGTAATCTGCTGAGAGGGGTTGAAAAGTGCACTGTAAAAACAATGTAAATAGTCATTAGATAGTTGCATGCAGTATGGACGCGATTGTTAAGCTACTCAAGATGGGCTTCTCTCATGGTCAATCCGTGGTTGATCACATGATGAATAAGTGTGGCCCTGATCTCATCAGAGATGGCTCTCCTTCCTCTTCTTCCCTCCTCCTCGTTGTCGTCCCCTGTCTGTCCCTCCTCCTCCCCTTGCTCTCTGTCTATTGTTGGCATCCATTGTTCAAAACAGGTATTCTGACCTTTGACCTCTGTATATGCCTATACTAAAGCAGTGATTGGTTAGTGTTCAGTTACGACATAATGTGTTTGCACATGTGAGGACTGTTGTGTGCCCTGGTAATAAGTGTAGCATTTTGATTGGTTGTGTTTAGAAAAAGAAAGCAAGTCACTTCCTGTTAGATTTTTGTGTCTTAGGTAGAGAATTGTGTGTAGTGTTTTAAAAAAAAAGTGTTTTATGAAATTGAAAACTGAGTGAAAGGCTGAGAAATAGCTCATGGTTTTGGAGATTTGCTGTGTAATTTTGCACTTTGAGTGAGAGGTTTCAAAAATGAACATGAAAAGATTTTGTGTGTAAGCAGTTGAAAAAAACTGTAATATATTGTAATTGTGAAAACTGGAAAAGGACTGAGCATGAGCCAACAAAGTATAGAAATTTCTATAGCTCAGTGAGATTCTCTGAATTAGTCTGTGTTGTTAAAATCTGTTTATCTTTACCTTAAATTAATTGTATGGTTCTAGATACATAGAGACACAGACTATGCCTAAGGGATTTTATTGTGTATATCTTTAATGAAGAATTAATGAACTCTGATACATTTAATCATATGCTAACATTGAAAAATACATTTTGAAATGTGTACTACACAACAATTTTGTTATGTACTGTAATATAAAACTACTATTGAATTATTTTTTTTATTTCTGTGAAAAGCAAGAAAAAAAGTATGCATATTTCATGCAATATTTTAATTGTATTTCCGTTTTGTTGATACTGTACATATTGTACAAATGGGAAAAAATGTATTCTTTAAGTACAAGCATTTAACATGTAGTTTCTTGACCTTGGGATCCAGACAATAGGCCTATACAGTGACAAAAATATAAACCTTGAAAAGGGTGATAGATCATTTTATGAGCCCATTACATGAGAAAACGTAGCTTCCGCATTAGAGGTTTTTTTTAATTAAAAACTGTGCGCCACCTGCAGACACTGCTTGTGTTTGACAGCTTCAATGGTAGGGAGTGATTGGTGATGCATCAGACATTTTTAATTAAGATAGATGTCTACTTGACAGTCTGCTTAACAAATGATTATAATGGCATAAAAAGCCTTTGCCGCCATATTATTTTAGGGTTTCATAATTATTTTGGTACCCCTTTCCCCATTATATTCTTTTTTGTATTCTTCTCTGGTTTCAGTAAGATAATATAACATTTTGGAATGAAAATACAAAATAGCAGTCCAAAACTGGAGGCCAGAATAGCAAATATCTCCACAGCAACACTGAACTTCCCAGGAGAGCTGACATACGCTGGGATAAAAGTGATCCATACTGCACAGAATATCAGCATGCTAAAGGTGATGAATTTGGCTTCATTAAAATTATCAGGCAGTTTTCGAGCCAGAAAAGCAAGAAAGAAACATAACATGGCCAGAAGTCCTATGTACCCAAGTACAGCCCAAAAACCTACAGCTGAGCCCAGAGCGCATTCTAAGATGATTTTGTCCTTGAATATCTTAAGATTCTTAAATGGAAAAGGAGGAGAAATTGTTAACCAGAGGATACATATGATAACTTGTATAACAGTGAAGCCCACAACACTGAGTTTCTGCTGTGCAGGCCCAAACCATTTCATGACATTACTACCTGGAAGTGTGGCCTTGAAGGCCATCAACACCACTATAGTTTTCCCCAGAACACAAGAGATACAGAGAACAAAGGTGATGCCGAATGCTGTGTGTCGCAGCATGCAGGACCACTCAGAGGGCCGGCCTATGAAGGTCAGAGAACACAGGAAACACAGAGTGAGGGCGAAAAGAAGCAAGAAGCTCAGCTCAGAGTTGTTGGCCCTGACAATAGGAGTTTTCCTGTATCTGAAGAAAATGAATGCCACAACAGCAGTGATGCATGTTCCAAATAAGGATGCTGCAGTGAGCAGCGATCCCATAATCTCTTCATATGATAGAAACTCTGCCACCTTCTTCACACAAGCATCTCTTCTCTCATTTGACCAGAACTCAGGGTGGCATCGCACACAGGTGATAGAATCTGAAACAGCAGTTATTAGACTTTCTCAGTACATTTGTCTTTTGTTTTGTCTCAACCTTACATCTTTTCTTTGCATATAAGACTAAGATTGCATTGTTTCGTCATAAATGATTTGGATTTCATAAGCACTGGTGGCCCCAGAAATGTTTCATAGTTCCATAGTTTCATGAGCCATAACTACATTTCAGGAATTCTATAAAGCTCTTGTAATATATAGGCTAGTTGAAAACTAGGAAAATATGAGATTTAAGGAGTCACAGACTTTGGTTTCTGATTTTACAGTTAATGTTAATAAACTGATGTGCATAGTCTAATACTGGTACAGTTAACATTTTGAGTCCCACAGCAATCCTGTTTTAATGTCTTATGTGTTTGTATATATACATGTTAGGTGATTAATTGTTCTTCAATAGGCTAGTTGTCATTTCCCTTAAAACAGACAAATATATAGCTTTAATTTGAATATTGCTTATTATGCAAATGCAACTCTTGATGAGGGACCAGTAATTGTATAAGGATGGCCATGTATTTTGAGTGAGCTGACCCTTTAATGATCATTTTTATAACTTTCAACAGATAAATTACTGTACCTGTAATGTTGCTTATTTCTCCTTCTGCACATGTTAAACAGTCATAGCAGCAAACAGGCTTTCCTTTCTGGAGAACCTTGCGAGTTCCTGGAGGACATTTCTCACTGCAAACTGACAAAGGCACCTGCATGAAAAAAACAACTATGAAAAACAAATGTATGGGCGTTCACTTTGACAAGGTGTTGGCTTTGCAAGCCTCTATTATGACAACCAAGCATTATTATATAATAACTATAGCTAATAACTTATTGAAAGTTTTAATTTGAAATTTACAGTAATTAACAGTTACAACAGTTACAATGGTGATACCATTGTAGCTTACCTGTTGTGAGTTCTGTGCCCAAATTACAGACTTATTTTGCAGATTCAGCTGTTCGTCTGCAGGTAAAGATGCATCATAAAGACCAACTGTGACAAAGTCCACAATGCCATGTTCTGTTGGCTGCCAGTTTATAATTTCATACTTTGCTGCTGGGTCTCCATTCTCATTAAAGTAAACCTCATCTCCTTCCTTAGTTTTGAACTGAATCATTTTTATTTGCTGTAAAATCTAAGAAGATATGTATCCACATGTATTATTATCTGACAAACATGTTGTAGCCCTATTGACTAACAGCATGATAGACTGACTGCAACTATTTTATTTCACATTTTAAAATGTTTTCCTTGTTAATGTAACTTACTGTAAAAACTATTATTTAAGTAGTTCGTTTTCAACTCACCGTCAATGGATCTAGCTGCATCTTGTTGTTACAGGTTTTGTTACAGCTGAGAATATTATGAAGTGCGTGGGCCACAGCATACACTCCTTTATAAACATTGTTAAAGATAGGCATGAGCGACATATCAATGAAGCTGTTTTGCACTCCAGTCAGATCTTCATGGCCAGTACATTCTCTCTGATTCCCTGCTGAAGATTTGGACTGTTTGAATTTACAGCTAAATAATGTCTCCCAAAACTCTGAAAACATTTCATTACTAGATGAATTCAGTGGCTTCACATCCAACATGAACTCTCTCATACCACTGACGTGTGCTTTGGGGATGGACAGGCCTATGGCACCATCCAGAATGTGATTATTATCCATTACTGCAGTGTGGGAATCAGAGATCCAGGCCTCAGTGCCTACCCACTGGTACCCAGTCAAGTTGTGGTTAGACATCTCAGATATTATTATATCAATATCCATGTGGGAGAGAAAAGTGACTATCACCTTGGAAGTGGAAGCCTTGATGATGTTAATTATCTTCTGTATTTTGTCTGGTGGATCTGTTCTAAAGAAAGATACAGAGTACTCCAAACAGATGCCCAGATGCTGGGCAGTTTCTGTGAATATGGCCATGCCATTATTGCCATAATCTTCATTTGATCTAATAGCTCCAACCCAAGTCCAACCAAAGTGCCACACCAACTGGGCCAGGGCTCTGCTCTGGTAGTAATCACTGGGTATTGTTCTGAGAAAGGATTGGTACTTGGTTTTATCGCTCAGACAAGCACAAGTAGCAAAGTGGCTGATCTAAAGGAAAGATGAAATTATATCACATGAAGATAGAAAAGTAAAAACGTTTTCACAGCACACTGTCATTCTTTTAAAATCCCTTTTTTTCTATGACCATGTGGAATAATTACAACATAATACATATATTTGTACATATATGCTTTTATTTTTTCCATTCTTACCCACCATTGGGATATGAAAGGGTCCGATGACAGTAGCTACAGCCATGCAAGGAGAGGAAGAGGTCTCTCCCATAATGGCCTGCACTTGTGCAGGTCTGGTACATGGTGCCTCGGTGAGTGCAGATAACACCTCATTACCATTAGCCAAGGCCAGTGCAACCCTTACACTTCTGGCAATGGAGCCACAGACATCATAGATCTTATAGCCCAGAGAGATACCAGGCAGTAGTTCTGTGCTGTTATTAATCTCCTCTATGGCAAAGAGCATAGCCTGGGCATACTGTAAATCTCTGAAATTGAAACTTGATGTGGACAGTTACAAATAGTTGGAATTGCAAACAATATATTGTGAAACAGTAGCACAGCAAATAAAAAAATGAACACACAATAGGGTCTATTTCTCATTGTTATACACAGCCTAATAACTTCTTTGTATATGTACAACTTTCCACTTAAATATTTCAAATCTAAATAGATTTATATGTAAAACATTTACCTGGTGCATTCCAGTGGCTGTGGTTTGTGCCTGTATGTGTCCTGTCTGTTTATCCAGCTGCTGTGGAAAGAGAAGATTCCCCCCAACATAATGTCCCCATTCTTAGATAGCTGGGGGTTCTCAGGATCCCCTCTCTGCCTGCACACCGGCTCCTCAGCCTGAGAGAAAGATGCCACCAGCAACAGCTGTAAGAGTGCCCAACCCTGCTCTGGCCACCTTTGTGTGGACGTCATACTGTCTAAGAGAGCTAAATCACAGGGTGGCATCACATTCATGTAAATCAAAAGCTTGCACTGGTATTTATACATTTTTGCAGCATAAAATCTAATAATGGAACTATGATACAGTAGCAGGCGGGGCTAGAGGAAGGTGGTGCCCAAACAGAAAAAATATTTTTGGGCCTTAATAGCCTGGTATCACCAAGTGGCATATGAATAACGCGCCAATTTCTGAAGTCATTTTGATTGTCATCACAAAACCTTTTTATTTTCACGTGTTATTTCATTCCATTTAGTCGTGTGTCATCTCAAAACGTACAATATGTAATCTCTCAATCAAAACAATGGATGTACAGACTTTTGATGACGTGAACATGAAGTTGCATGGGATTATGGGAGTTGTTGTCCTTATTGTTAAACACCATTGCCGAATAAAATGTATCTGTTCATGGACAAGTTTATCTGCTAAAGTTGTATTCTCATTTCATAGGAAAAAATGAATTAACACTAGTTCAGTTGTGGATTGTCAGGAATCCTGCTTCCTAGGTTCACTTTCTACCTCAGTTTCTGTTTTCACCTGTGAGTCTGTGTTTTTCTGTGTTCCTGAACGCATCCTGTGTAGTTGCCTGGCGACGAAGCAAGGCGGGAGAATCTGCAGTCACACTCACCTGTATCTCATCTGCAATCTGCAAACCTGGTCCTGATCATCACCTCTCCACCATTTAAGCCGTGAACTGACATCCATTCCCTGCCGGATTGTTATCTTCACCAGTATGTTTGCTAGCGTGCCAGTTAGTAAGTTTGAGAAGTTTGTTCTGCTCTTTTGTGACGTTTTACCGTTGCTAATCTGCCTGTTCCTCTGTCTTCAGTTTTGGGACCTGGAAGATTCTCTCCATCACCGTCTGGTCGTCTGCATCACCTTTATTACTGAGTCTGCACTAATCCATCAGCCGACTCAATTCCACCCACTGCCTCACCAGCTGGATTCCCCTGCTTCCACGTACCAAAACCAAATAAATACTTACCTTTTTTCCACTCTACTTACCTTGTCCTTGTCTGCTTTTGGGTTCCTGTCCTAGAAAAGCGTGACATGGATTTATCGTTATGGAATTATTGCGCAATGTCTCTGAAAAGACAGTTGCAGGTTGGATTTCAAAGCTTCGGAAATACGATCACACTGAAGACCTCTTTGGAAAGGCCCACACAGGTGTTAGCTTTCGTGCTAAACAATCAGAATGACGCTAGCTTGAAGTGATGCAGAGATATTGAACATTGCATAACTTAATTTATGCATTCATCATTATGGATTCTATTTCGTATAGGCTTCACCCTTTGGCTGATGGAAGCCCACACCGGCGTCTCCCCATGACCAGGTCCATGCCTGCCTACCGACCGCTCGCAACTGTGTGCCGCCCTATGTGACCGCGGCGCAGAACAATATCGCTCTGCTGTCCTATGCTGTCTCCGCCATGACCGCTAAGCCTTTGGCTCTCCTCCGGAGCTAGCGACATCTGGCTGCACATGTCACAGTGGAACATCTGCCTGTGCAGGTCACAGCTCCCAGCCAATAACAGGCGTGAGCTCTTGGACGGCCCCATAGCCCCTGCTGAGTTGTTTGGACCGCACCTTTAAGCGGAAAGGACGCGGAAACGTTCCTCCTGGAGAGCGGCGCCTCGGCCACAACATCGGCCCCAAGATGCCAGCTCGGGGCACATCCCTGCTGCGGCCACACCTCCCCAAGCCCTGGCTCCCGCGTACCGCTCTCTCCCCCTGCAGCAGTATCCCCCGCCAACCGTCAAACCGACGTGGCCATAAGGCCCTGTGGGCAGCAGCCACCTGGTCCAATCCACCCCTGAGCCGCCTCACACGTCGGCTAGGAGAGTGAGTGTCTTATGCGCACTGTCTGTCTCACCGTCCTGCCTCTCTTATAGAGAGGACAGAAGCACGGCTACTTTACAACCAAATCCCTCATTCATGCCGAAAGTCATAATGAACTCTTTTCGGACAAAAATGTCTTCCCTTGAGGGTTTCTTCCTGCTACCTCATAACAGAGAAGCGGAATAAGTATCTCACCGAGTCTGCCCAGTATGCACGTTATCTCAGTATGTTTAACGCACGGCAGACATCAGGTGGACACAGCAGCTGTTCGTTCACTATAAAGCACACTCACAAGGTGCAGCTCTTTCAAAACAGCGGCTGTGTGAGGTCATCACCCACGCCTACAGTGGACAGGGAGTGGCATCTGGGCACACTCCACGAGAACGTTATCAGCACCCACAGCCCTCCTCAGAGGTATGACAGTGGCTGACATCTGCGCAGCGGCGTCGTGGGCATCTATGTGCCTTTTTTCATCCGCTTTCATTGCGCGATGTGTTTCAATGACTCACTCATTCTTATTCGCACTTAACGGCTCTTAGATCTGGTATGCCATCATCTCCATCCTCCTGCACCAGAGTGCCTGTGAGGAATGCACTTTGCATTAATTAATAATGATATTAATCTTTAATTATGGAGCACCTTAAAAATCCACGCGGCACGGCCTCAGAACGTTTAGCAGTCCAGTCATGGAGATATCAGGTTTTTAAGAAAATATAAATTTTGATACGTAAAAAACCTGTACAATGTGAGTAGGAAGAGGAGCTAGTCTATGCTATCTGTTTGTGGATTTTGGTGTCACAAGTGGTATTGACTACATCAGCTTTGCCCTAAACCCAATAGCAACAGCTCTTAGAGGACGAAGCCTATACGAAATAGAATGATAGTTATATATTGTAACTCCAGATTCTATGAGTATAGGTATAGCCCTTCACTAACATTGGCTGTAGAAAAATGCTGATGTTGGGAGCACATCTCTGGTATCGTAGCTGTAATATACAGTAACTGCGACGTAAGAGAGGCCTGTGCAGGGCCCAAGGGAGCAAAAGAAATCTTCACGACAGCGCATGCCTGAGGGATAACCCCAATAGCAACAGCTCTTAGGGGGTTAGGCCTATACTCATAGAATATGGAGTTACAATACGTAACTATTGTTTGTTATACGAAGAAACTCTAGTTCCAGGCTGGATTAAAAAACTTCTGGATTACGATCACACGGAAGACCTCATTGAAACAGTGCATCTCTTTGCTTCTAAACAAAAAGTAAAGAAAGTCTCTAGCTGCATTGATCTGGAGATATTAAACATGACACAAAACGTGTTTGTGTAGTAGTCCTCAGGGGCTTAACAGTGGTGTGCTATACGTCTTCCCATGAGGTCACATTGACCTGAACGTATTTCAAATATCGTTTGTTGGTCTGTTTTTGTTTTTGTCAGCAGAAAAACAATTGATACAATTTTAATAAAACTTTGTGTAAGAGTGTAGCATGGGCCCTGGAAGATCCCATTACATTTTGGAGCAGATTCAAATCTGGGATACACAAATAATTTTTCACTTTCATTAACATTGTAAGATGGGTAGTTGTGCTGCATTCTGGTGTCGGAATAATCAACATTCTATAGCTCATGCCTTGGTGGAGGTCTGTGCTCTTTTAAGTGCCCTTCTAATTGTACGTGTCATCAGATATGAATATTCCATTTTGCTGTACAAAGGTTTTACCTTTTATACCCTCACAGAGTCTTCTCACGCCACTTTTCCTATCTAATGTATTATTTAATGGTAGAGTGGCCCTAACTAATCAGCCTTTAGTTATTTGTATACAGTGTCTAAAGAACTGGCGGCACACACAGTTATGGGCTTAAGTATGGTTAAGTGTTCAGTACAATTTCTTGGGCTCTGTGGTTTTGACCCAATAAATTCCCAGGTCAAGAAGCTTACCAACCATCAGATGTGGTTGTCCGGTGTTGTGAGCACTATTAAAATCAACAAAAATGTTTTATTTACCATCGTATTAGCTGATTTAGGTGTTTATAAGCACAATGATTTAAGGCAAACAGAAACTCTTGAATGATAATTCATGTATAATGCATACTTCATGTAAGATATACAGACTTTGAGTACAAGCACAGTCATACTACAGTATAACAGATACACAGAGGACCAACTGGCTTGATCCTAACTAGCACTGTGTGTGGGAAGCTGCACGACTGGTGTGCATAAGCCAACAAAATATAGAAATGTGTGTAGCTAACTGACATTTTCTGAATGAGCCTCTCTAGAAGATCATAGGCCTACGAGTTTAAATTATGTTTAATTAAGAATGTATGATTTACTGATATGTTAAATCATACACTGAATTAATGATCCATTCTGAAATGATTAAGTCTCTGTAATGTGTACTGCTTTTCACTGTTTTTCTGTTTACTGTGTATGGTTTTTTACTGTAATGTGTACTACTACGGAGTTAATGAATATTTTCTCATGGCTGTGAAAAACAACACAAAAAGATTGCACGTTGCATGCAATATTTTTATTTTATTTCTGTTTTGTTGATACATATAGTTTAAATGCAAAAATGTATTATTTTAAAATATTCATGTTGCAGTACATACATACACAGAGGTAAAAATATAAACAGTTGAAAAGGTTGAGCCCAATACATTGGAAAACATTGCTGCATGACAGGTTTTGTATTTATCTGTATTTAATCAATTAAATCCATTTTCAAGTCATCTTAGTCACTGATGTACAGACATCATAAGGATATTTTTGTGAAGCCTTTACTTGATGAACAATTGACAGTGTGACCTGAAAAGTCATGTTTCCTCAGAAATGAATATATCTTGAGTATAAACTAATTGGAGAATTTTGGAGAAAAATGTATAAAATAAATCTGCTGTGATTAACAAATTAATCAAAGGGTTCTTGGAGTCACTTTACACAACATATGTTTCCTTGTATTGTTCTCAGGCTTGAATAAAATGATGTAGCACTTGGGCAAAAAAATACAAAAGAGCATTCCATAACTTGAAGCTAGAATGGCAAATATCTCCACAGCCACAGTGAACTTCCCAGGAGAGCTGGCATATGCTGGGATAAATGTGATCCAGACTGCACAGAATATCAGCATGCTAAAAGTGATAAATTTGGCTTCATTGAAATTATCAGGCAGCTTTCGAGCCAGAAAAGCCAGTACAAAACATAACATAGCTAAGAGCCCAATGTATCCTAACACAGCCCAGAACCCTAGAGGTGACCCCAGGGCACACTCAAGAATAATCGTCTCTTCATAATGTTTCATATTTCTGAAGGGAAATGGAGGGTTGCTTGTCAGCCAAAGTGTACAAATTAAAACCTGTATAAGAGTGAAAGTCAGAACACTGAGTCTCTGCTGTGTAGGCCCAAACCATTTCATCACATTGCTGCCTGGAAGTGTCGCTTTAAAGGCCATTAATACAACTATTGTTCTTCCCAGAACACAAGAGATACAGAGGACAAAGGTGATGCCGAATGCTGTGTGTCGCAGCATGCAGGACCACTCAGAGGGCCGGCCTATGAAGGTCAGAGAACACAGGAAACACAGAGTCAAGGAGAAGAGCAGCAGGAAGCTCAGCTCAGAGTTGTTGGCCCTAACAATCGGAGTCTGTCTGTAGTGGAAAAATATCAGGGCAATAGTCATCGCCAGGCAAGCACCGAAGACAGAAAAGGTGACCAACAGCGTACCCATCAATTCCCTGTAGGTGAGGAATTCAATAGCTTTCAAGTCACAGTTATTCCTCTCTTCATTGGGCTTGTACTCGGGATGGCATTTGTCACATTTCACTGCATCTGAAAGCATAAATATGTTTAGGCTGTACAGCACACACATCTTCAGATAGACCAGTAAAGTGCTGGCAGTGATTTTGCCCAACAGAAACACGATGAGTGCTAGAGTAAAGCCTAGGAATCCTGCTGTCTCACTTGTACTGTTGCTGAACTCCCCGTCAGCACAGGTAATGCAATCAAAACAGCAGATAGGCTTGCCCTTGACAAAAGCCCGACGGGTCCCTGGCAAACAGCTCTTACTGCAAATAGACCTTGGTACCTGCATCATAGTGACAGCATTAAAAAAACACATTGATAATAACTTCCAGACTCATAATCATGTTAATATGGTAATTAACTCAGCAGTTTATGCATTGCTTTTGGACATATGTATTTAGTGATCACAAGATCGTTGTTGATTAATTGTTGATTATTCACAATAAAAAAGAAAGAGTGTGAAGTCCAAAAACATTTACAAATTTGGGCAGGTTGTCCACATTTACTTACTTCAAGATTGTCACCTGCCCAGATGGCTTGCACATCTGCTTTCATCTGAAACTGCTGACCCTCAGGCTGGGAGGCATCATAGAAACCAATGGTTTCAAAGACTATGTAACCTGCCTCATCAATTTGCCAGTTTACCAGTGCATAATGAGCCACAGGGTCACCAAACTCATTAAAGAACACATTTTCACCAATCTTAGTAGTGAAATTGACCTGTGTCAGGTAATGCAGCACCTGCAGAGAAACAGTGATGTTGTTATTTAACTACATCATCATTAACGTATAGTTTTGATGTAGGCACAGCATTTTTTGTTTTATGTTTACCTGCCATGATTGGACATTTTCTCTATCAGCACAAGTATTGTTCTCAAAAGGCCCCTGTCCGTTTTTGCAGGTAAACAACATGTCCAATGCATGAGCGACAGCGTATGTGGCCTTGTAAACATTATTTAGCAAACTGGCATCTGAAACATCTGTGAAACGTGTGTTTGTGTTCCACAGAGACTCCTTCCCAGTGCAGGCTGTGACTGAAACCTGAGCTTGAGTCTTTGCTTGGGGAGTCAGGGTGCAGCCAAACACAGTCTCCCAAAGCTCCACCAGTCCCTGGTCTCCAAGTGTGGTGGAGGGCCTGCTGTTAGCCAGGAACTCCTGCAGTCCAGGGATGTGAGCATTTAGTGCTGCAAAGCCCACTGCCCCCTGCACCACAGCGTAGTTTCCTGGAGAGGCGATATAGCGATAAGTGATCCAGCCCTCACTGCCCACCCACTGCAGGCCTGTCACATTCTGAGCATGAAGCTCCTTAAAAAGTATGTCAAGGTCTGTGCCATCAGCAAATGCCACTATTACCTTAGAGGTGGATTTCTTTATCATGTCAACCACCTCTAAGAACCATTTCCTGGGATCAGTTCTGTATATAGCCACTGAGTACTCAACACACACACCTTCCCTTTCTGCTGCTTCCAAGAATGTGGCCATGCCACCATTCCCATAGTCATTATTAGTTCTGATAGCCCCTACCCAGGTCCAGCCAAAGTATTTCACAAGCTTTGCTAGGGCTTTGCTTTGGTAAAAGTCACTAGGTATGGTTCTGAAGAAAGAGGGATAGTCTCTTCTGTTGCTAAGACATGCACATGTGGCTGAATGACTGATCTGAAACACAAGTACAACAGAGAAATTTTGAGATGCCTTTAAACCCTAATATGAATCACACATGTAATAAAACATTTTCACATATTATATTAAACCTCATTCAACAACACCAATTCATTTTTGGCAGAGCATGCATGCCCCCAACACTCACCACAGGTATATGGAAGGGTCCCATGGTGCGTGCAATACCTATTGTAGAGGTGGATGTTGTTTCCCCTATGACAGCATGCACATTTGACAGTTTGCTACAGTTGCCTTTACCGCTGTCATACCTATTCATTAGGTTAAGCGATGCACTGATGGACAGAGGGATACTGGGACAGGAGTCAAAGATCCTGTAACCCAGTGTCACTCCGGGCAGCAGATCTGAGCTGTTATTGATCTCCTCTATGGCAAATATCATAGTGTACGCATACTGAAGTTCTCCTGGGTCCAGTCTGAAAAAAAGTACAAAATTGTACAATTTGTGAAAAGAAATGTAAAACATACAATGATTTACACTTGACATATGAATAAACAACATATTTTGTAATATTTAAATTGTAAATTTACATGTTTTCTTTTCTTACCCTTCACACTGGATTGTTCCTGGGTTGACTTGGAGAGCTGGACTGACACTGACTGGGTTCTGATGAAAGGAGAAAATTCCTCCAATGTTGATGTCTCCCTCTTTAGAAAACTGAGAGACTTCTTTTCTCCCATATGTTTGACACATAGGCTTCCCTCCTCTGACAGCCAGAAGGGAAATAAGTAGCAGATCTGCTATCAGCAGCATAGTAGTTAACCTCAGTATTTACCACCCAAGGTCCAAAGATAAAACCTCTCAACTCTGAGCATTTTATAGGAAGTTTCTTATAACTAGCACAAGCCACAGAGGCCTGGATGCAATGTAAATATTGTGTTTCTGTCCACCAATGGCAAAACTTGTGGTGTGACTGACAGATGGATGGGCCTATTAGAGGGCCTACAACATTTATATGACATATTTGTTTTTCTGCATCCATGGGGATATCTGAGCTGTTGTTGTGTATTGAATATTCTATTTCAGTTAAGAATTTAAAATATGAGCTAAATGAGAATAAAAAATGATTTAGGACATTGAGTATGAAGGACATCATTTTCTCCTCAAAATAGAAAAAACTATCCCAGTCCTCCAAGGAAACTAAACCCTAAAGTGTTACATTTAACAAGGAGCTGAATTTTAATATCAACACAACAAACTTTCAATTTAGAATTTCAGCTTCAGGGATAACTCTGCACTGAAATTGTTTATTGCATTAAAAAAAAAAGACTGCAAATATGACCAGTCCCCCCCTGTTTTCATTCAGCAAAGACCTACATGTAAACAAGCAAATGAGGCAGAAAATATCTTTAAGGCATTTATTGGACTTCTCTGGTCATGGCCTGCAAAGTCATAGTTAACCCAAAGCTTTTAATAAGTAAAGACTAAAATAGGAATTCAGACATTTGAGTGTTACTATGCTGTATACTCGTTTATAGTGATTTTGATTAGTTTCTCCCCATCATATGTTTTTTAGTATTTTTCTCTGGTTTTAACAGTAAAATATAACATTTTGGAGCAAATATACAGAAGAGCAACCCAAAGCTAGAGGCCAGAATGGCAAATATCTCCACAGCTACAGTGAACTTCCCAGGAGAGCTGACATATGCTGGGATAAAAGTGACCCAAACTGCACAGAATATCAGCATGCTGAAGGTGATGAACTTAGCTTCATTGAAATTATCAGGCAGCTTTCGAGCCAGAAAAGCAAGGATGAAGCATAGCACAGCCAGGAGTCCTATGTACACCAGCACAGCCCAGAACCCTATAGGTGAACCTAAATCACATTCTAGAATAATCCTTTCAGTGGCATGAGCTGTGTTTTTGTAGGGAAATGGCGGTGCAAGAGTCAACCACAGCATACAGACTAAGACCTGCAGTAAAGTACAGCTAAGAACACTTGTTCTCTGAAGTGGAGCAGAACACTGAGGAACTGTGTTTGCTGGCCTTTTCGCCTTAAAGGCAATCACCACTGCTATGGTTTTAGCCAAGATACAAGACATGCACAAAGCAAAGGTGATGCCGAATGCTGTGTGTCGCAGCATGCAGGACCACTCAGAGGGCCGGCCTATGAACGTCAGAGAACACAGAAAACACAGAGTCAAGGAGAAGAGCAGCAGGAAGCTCAGCTCAGAGTTACTGGCTTTGACAAGAGGTGTGTGACGAAACCTAAAGAAGACACATGACACCACCAGTGTTAAACTTGCTCCAAACAATGAGAAAGCAGTGAGCAGGACGCCCATGGTTTCTCCATAAGATAGGAACTCGATCACCTTTGGAACACACTGGCTGTGGTCTTCATTTGACCAGTACTCCAGTTGACACCGTGAGCACTCGGCAGAATCTGAATGGAAAACATGAAACGCTGAAATGTGTTCATGCTGTATTTAGTGAAATATATATGAGAGATACTGGGAAGTATTGTGTATATAGCATGAAGAATTGCAGATAGGAAAGCTTCTACTCACTGCTGAAGTTGCTTATCTCCCCAGCAGCACAGGCGATACAGGAAAAACAGCAGATGGGTTTGCCTTTAATCACAGCCTGCCGGAAACCTGGCAGACAACTTTCACTGCAGACAGACTGTGGCCTCTGTAACAACATCACAACTCATCAGTTACTTAAAGTTTATGTAAACCAAATCTGTAATATGTAAACCAAATCTGTAATATCATTGGTTCGATTTAATCAGCAAACTCTAGTTTAAGCTTCCTAGATCAGAAGAGAAACTTCTGGCACTTTGCACGTCAGTTTGCCAAACAAAGTCTATTTATATTTGTGTGTATTTTTTTTTTTTACTTTTATATAGTATGACTTCCTCAACAATGCAAAATGGACCTAGTTCTAATTATGGAAATGGCTCAGGGAACAGTTATTACTTTAAAAATCAAGCTCCACTGTGAGTATTTAATACATAACAAGTTTGATACCTCCAGGGATTCAGCAGCCCATGTAGTGTTTATTCCGATCATGGTAAACTGCTTTCCATTTGGTAGTGAGGCATCGTAGCTCCCTACAGCCACAAACACAACATCTCCTGCTTGGTTTCTCTGCCAGTTCACCAGCTCATACATCGCTGTAGGGTCTCCATTTTCATCAAAGTACACTCTTTCTCCTGACTGAAGAGTGAAATTCACATCTCGGAGGTGTTTCACAACCTACCAACGGAGAACAGTGTTGTATAACTTAAAGTACAGGGAATTGTTAATTATTTCAAATTAATCACATAATTCATGAAGGCGACCTCTGACCTGTTTTGACTCTAAAGCATCTTTCCAGATACACGGGTGATTCTCCGCTTCGCCACTTTGTCCACATTTTAACATGTTATGCATGGCATAAGCCACAGCATACACAGCCTTATACACATTGTTAGATATCCTTAGCTCTGACACATCTGTGAAAGGATTTTTGATGTCCTGTAGTCTCTCAGTGCCAGAGCACTGGGTCTGACCATGCGGACTGGATTGCAAACTGCAACCAAATGTGGCTTCCCAGAAGTCTCGCAGCAGATTATTATAAGGGTCTTGACTTGGGTTAACCTGCAAAAGAAACTCTCGCAGGCCTGTGATCTTTGATTTTCTGATGGTGAAGCCCAGAGACCCTGTCAGAATTCTTGAGTACCCTTTAGTGGCCAGATGACCTGCTGTAATCCAGGACTCACTGCCCACCCACTGCAGCCCAGTCAAGTTCTGCTTCAGAGCTTCCTCAAGCAGAATGTCCATCTCGCCCTGGGCCAGGAACGCAACTAATACCTTAGCACTGCCACTTTGGATAACTCTGACTACCCTGGTAACCTGCTCACTTGGATCAGTCCTTGAGATGGTCTCTGAGTACTCAATACAAATCCCTTCCTGACTCGCAGCTGTGATAAATGTTGCCATGCCATTGTTACCATAATCATTGTCACTTCTAACTGCCCCAACCCATGTCCAGCCAAAGTGCTTTACCAGTTTTGCCAAGGCTCTGCTCTGATGGTAGTCACTAGGGATGGTTCTGAAGAAGGAGGGGTACTCCTTTTTGTTACTCAGACAAGCACAAGTGGAAAAGTGGCTGATCTAACAGAAAATAAAAAGAGGGAAACAAAAAACATTTAAAATTTAAGTGTATAAGTATTAAGTGACAAAAAGTAAGGGAAAATCTTTGTCTCAACATGTGTCTTTAGAGTCAATCTGCTGCATCTGTGCAAACCCTGGAAACCTTAATCACAACCCGAGCACAGATGTGAAATTAACCAAAATACTAATCAGTTTATTTTATATAATGCAATATTATCTATAATATAATATAATATATATATATTATATTATATTATAGATAATATTGCATTATATAAAATAAACTGATATATATATATATATTTGTTGATCATTAGACTGATCTAGATAAGCCTTTTGGAAAAAGGAAGATGGTGAATTCAGTCAAAAACGACCACAAATATTACAAATATTTACCACTGGTATTTGGAGAATCCCTGAAATTTGTAGCATCGCAATGGTTGAGGAGGACTCAGAGGCTCCGACGATCGCATGAACAGATAAATGGTTGGAGCAGGTTTTTTCCAAAGTCCTTTCTGGCCCATTTATTAGACCCATCACTGCACGTGTTGAAGGCAGATTTGAACCACAGCCGTCAAATATCTTATAACCAATTGAAATATTGGGCAGCAGGGAGCTGCTATTGTTGATCTCCTGAATGGCAAACATCATTGTTTGGGCAAAACGAAATTCCCTAAAATTTATCCTGAAAAGAGTAAAAACAATTTTCACTAACCGTTTTCTGACTTTATGTGACTTTTTTTTCAACAAATCAGAACAAAAGACAACAAACAATACCTGGAGCATTTAAGAGGTTCTGGAGCATCTGTGAAGGTGAGCGGAGGCCTTGATATTTGGCTATGGATGGAGAAAACTCCTCCAATAGTGATATCTCCTTCCTTAGATAACAGAGGAAACTCTGGGCTCCCCAGTATCTCACAGAGTGCAGTGTCTTCCTCTGCTCCAAAGGCTCCCACAAGAAGCACAAACAGTAACATTACATAGAGGCAGTCAAACATCTGGCAAAAACATGTACATACAGACCTGTACTCCGTGATGTTTGATTCTATTGCTGACCAAAACAATGTATCTCCTTTCATGGGCAGAGCTTTATACTTCTGCAGATGATGACGATTGAGGTCCTCTTAGCGAATCACTGTATAATGATGTCAGATCGCTTTGCTTTTTTTTTCATTTGCGATGGTATATTCTGTTTTTAAGACCATTATGTCATTATTACTGTAATTTGTAAATTAAATTGTAGGAGGATTTGATGAGGGGGGAACACATAATTTAAACCCACTTCAGTTACAAACTGAGGATATCAAGGAGCTAGTTGCCAAATCAATGAAAAGGGAAAAACGGGAAGTCAATTTAGAGTCAACAATTAACAATTATAAACACCCGCATGTCTTTGGAATGTGGGAGGAAGCCGGAGAACACACGCTAACACAGGGAGAATATGCAATCTCTACATAGGGCCCAAGCCAGCCAGCGGGTTCCAACCCTGAATTGTGTTGTTGTGAGGTGACAGTGCTAGTCACTGCACCACCTCAGACGAATAAGTGAACCAAAATGTGAGGTTGTGCATACGGTTTCAGAGCCATATACCAAAAATGAGTACACAAGAGTGTATTGCTCTAACACTAGTCTCGCTTTGCCAGACCATACTCCACAGCGTTGCGGAGGAGGGTCTGGCTAGTCCACATAGCAATCCAGGATGGGAGAAAAACTTGCTCTGGTTTATTGGCATTTCTTTAAACCATCGTTCAATCACAATCGTCATGCAAAATAGCCTCAAGAAGGAACTTGTTTTGGTGAGCGGTCATTTTGACTGCCAGATTCCAAACTCTATAATCTCTCATGATAAATACCCAATTGCAATATTGTATTATGTATTGTGTTAGGATATCTTTAGAAAACGTAATAACACCAAAATGTACATTTTAATGAGTTTAATTATACATTTGACTGATTTGAGTAGTAATACGTGTTTCAATAATTCATTTCAATCAATTTCATACATTCATATCCCAAAATATGGTGTCTGCTGCAGTGTGCAGCGCTGCTCGGGCCGTGTGCCGCTGCCCTTTTTCCCTCCATAAACTCCGCTCTCAGCTCCTCTGCCAGTTGCTGCATGAACTTCCTCCAAACAATTTTACTGCTGGCGCACTCCTTGGAGAGGATGTGTGCAATGATTCCAGCCAGTTTGAGGATGTATAAAGTTATATGAACATGTAGACAGCCACGGCCATCTACGTGTACCGCGCCTTTCACAGAGCGACCGCCCGGTACTTGCCTTCTGATTGAACAGAGTCCATCCACGCTGTAGTAACCCACGTTACCGAGTCTGGCTCTGCCTTCGGCATTGGTGATGCCCACACTTGTTACTTGAGACCGCTAGTGATGTTTCTCTGACAGAGACTATGATAGTTACTAAGCAACCAAGATGCATCTTCAACCAGGCGAAAGATTAAAAACAATACCGCAAAAATCCGAGCGGTCAATATGACCATGTATGGTCGAAATAGGTAAAAGTGATTGTATTTTCTTTGCCTTTTGTGTAATGTATATAAAAACAATTTTAAATGAAAATACAGACTCTTTTAGGAAAAGTCAGGTACCAGCAGAATTGTATTTTTTTATTCAGCAAAGTTATTACACATAAATTTCAAAATGGCCATTCTAGTGTTAAAGGTGCTGTAGGTATGATTGCGAAGATCCAGGACTTTTTTTGAACATCGACAACTTCTCAATCCCTCCCCCCAGTGATTGACACGATATTAGACCAACACATTCTCACTTCCATCTCGTAAAATACGGATGCTTGGTCAGGTGCCTTTGTCGTTTTTATTGACGCTAAAAGTCAATTGACGCTAAAAGTCTCCTTTAGCGTCATAAAACGTGCTTTAACTAAACGCGCTTGGTCGGGACTATTGGCGTCCCTTTTGACGCAGTTAGGTTAAGGAAAAGCTCGTGGGTGGGCTTAAGTTTCCGTGACTCGCGGGAACGGGAAGGTTGAGTTTAGGAAAAGATCGTGGGTGAGCTTACGCTTCCGTAAGGACCAGTTGTGTATTGCCCTGACACTAGTCTTGCTTTGCCAGACCATACTCGAACTCGGACTCGGACCGGTTAAAGAAGAAAACGGCTTCCGTGACATGCGGCAATAACGGGACGGTTAAAGACACACGTGGGACACGAACCCCGGTCTCCTGTGTTTGACCACCCCGACCAACCTCCCTACGTTACCTTACATAGTACTTGCTAAACCCTGTGTAAATGCTGCTCACCCCGGTACGTTCTACAAACATGCTGAAGGGTGCTTTTTTCGTCGCTTCAGATGCTGACAGCCACTGACAGCCACTGTCCAAACATCTGTATTTTACGAGTTCAGAGTGAGAATCGGTTGGTTAGACACCCCCCCCTGGCCCTGATTAGTACATCTGAACAGAGAGTTGTGGATTTTTGCAAATCACACTACAGGCTGTAGGTGGTGCCAGAGGAGCCAGATTTTTTTTTAATTACCTGCTTCATGTAGTTGTCGAACATAGGGTCAGTTTCAGCAAATATGACAGAAAGTTAGTTTTATAAGTCTTACCTACTGCACCTTTAACTCCCAACCTGATTCAATTTCATTTCATTATCTACTGTATATTTTGGGGTACTAAAGACAGAACAGTCTGTGTGGAAGAGGCTATAGTGTCAAGTTCAGGTTCTTTTCAAGTTGTATTTTTTATAATGACAAAGCCTTTTTACTTACATGTTTTATATGTGCATATTGTACTTGAGTGACGACAGTGTACATGGTGAAGGATTGCACTGTATACACAGAAGCCCCGTTTTGACTTGGTTATAAAATCTGAGTGATTGGATCACAAGCGGACAGCTCTAAGTAGAGGTGTGAATGCACTCAGGAGGCACTGAGGATGGATTGAGATCCGATCACTCAGACCACAATCAGAGATGTTCTGGGCCACATGTGGCCACATAAGTCTCTACTGTGCAGGCCCTAATTGTGCTAATTAAAACAATGAGACAGGAAGTCATGATAGTTTTTAAAGTTTTTATTTATTTATATGAAATTCAAATATTATTATTAGTATTTTTTTACATCTGTATTGTAGCAGCCGATATAGATTAAATCAATGATCTAAAATAAGTAAGAGTTTAACATACAGTAAACAATGTTGAATTGCCTTTATCAAAAATAGTGTTGCTTTGTAGCTTTTGTGTAGATTTTGACACAAACAAAGGAAAGCTGAATAATACATATAAATGAATAGTGTGCTCACGTCAATGAAAAAATCAAAGACAAGCCACAAGGTCATTGAGATTTAATCGGATCCCATTTTCTCCATCAGATGTTTTTTTGTGTTCAGTTTAGGTTTGAATACAATAATGAAGCATTTTGGTGCAAATATAGAGAGAAGTAGCCCATAACTGGAGGCCAGAATAGCAAATATCTCCACAGCCACAGTGAACTTCCCAGGAGAGCTGACATATGCTGGGATAAATGTGATCCAGACTGCACAGAATACCAGCATGCTGAAGGTGATGAGCTTGGCTTCATTAAAATTATCAGGTAACTTTCTAGCCAAAAAGGCAAGTACAAAACATAGGACAGCAAGGAACCCTATGTATCCTAACACAACCCAGAACCCTACAGGTGATCCCAGGGCACACTCAAGAATTATTTTGTCCTTATAGTACTTCATATTTTTGAAAGGAAAAGGAGGGTTGATTATCAGCCAAAGTATGCAAATTATAACCTGTATAAGAGTGAAAGTCAGAACAGTGAGTCTCTGCTGTGTAGGCCCAAACCATTTCATGATATTACTACCTGGAACTGTGGCCCTGAAGGCCATTAACACCACTATAGTTTTCCCCAGAACACAAGAGATACAGAGTACAAAGGTGATGCCGAATGCTGTGTGTCGCAGCATGCAGGACCACTCAGAGGGCTGGCCTATGAAGGTCAGAGAACACAGGAAACACAGAGTCAAGGAGAAGAGCAGCAGGAAGCTCAGCTCAGAGTTGTTGGCCTTTACCAAGGGAGAGTCCTTATTGAACAAGAATATAGTGGCCACAGTTAATGTAAGAAGCGCACCAAACAAAGTGAAAAACACAAGTATTATACCCATAACCTCAGTGAAGTAGAGGAACTCAACATTTTTCAGTACACATGCATCTCTGTTTTGATTGGACCAATACTCCTCAGGACACTTTTTGCAGTCATTAGAATCTGTAATAGAAATATCGTCACTATTATTGTAATTTTATCACTTACATGCTAAAAACGTAAATAAGAGACTGTACAATAGTGGATTTTAACATGAAACACAGAGTGTGGAAAGTAAACAATATATGCAATTTGTCATAGTTAAGGTCAGCCGTACATATACCTGTGCTGTTGCTGATTTCTCCCTCTGCACATGGTATACAGTCATAGCAGCAGACTGGCTTTCCTTTCTGAAGGACTTTATACGTTCCAGGGTGACAGCTCTCACTGCACACTGACACAGGCAACTTTGAATTAAAAAAGATAACAGATATTATGTTTTTAATAATCATTCAAGATGAAATATTGTCAAACTACCTGTCAAAGCCCTGCATTACATCAATGTAGATTTTACTGTGAATTATGATATTTGCCTCTGTCTTCTCTTCAGGCCAAATTATGGCTTCAGTGTTGAGGACAAACTTCTGTCCAGGCGGTAGGGAGGCATCATAATAGCCAACAGGTTTAAACTGGACTGAGTCATCTGAGCCACGCTGCCAGTTCACCACCTCATACCGAGCAACAGCTGCTCCAGTGCTGTCAAACCAAACCTGGTCCCCATTCTTAATGGTAAAATTCACCTGCTTCAAAGACTCCACTACCTAAAAAGCAGTAAGACAATAAGTCAATATAGAAATGACCAGAGCTAAGAAATAAACAGTTTAGTAATCTGTTCCTTTTACCTGCCAGGGAGTAACCTTTAGAGTGTGGTCACAACCCTGACTTTTGAAGCACTTTAGAATGCTATGCAGAGAATGGGCCACAGCATAGATGGCTTTGTAGATGTTACTGGAGTATCTCAGCTCTGCCACATCATCATCATAATCTTTAAGGTCAATTAGATCGTTTTTTTCTTTGCATTGTGGTGTTTCTGTCATGGTGGCCCCGTTTGTCTCCTTGCACTTAAACTCTGTCTCCCAGAAATCTTTAATTAAAAAATCATCCAGACCACTGACATTGGCCTTTTGCACAGCAAAACCCAGTGAACCTCCCAGCACACTAAAGCTGGTAGGAGTCACAAGGCTGTCAGCAGTGATCCAGGCCTCCACGCCAATAAACTGCAGACCTGTGATGTTGTGCAGACTCAACTGCTCTAGAAGGTTGTTCATCTCTATATGGGCCAGGAAACCAACAATGACCCGGGCAGTGCTCTTTCGGATCACTTCTACCACTTTCATGAGTTTCTCTGGTTCTTCCCTGTGGAATTTTTCTGTATACTCCACACACACTCCTTCTTCCTGGGCTGCAGCAAGGAAGATAGCCATGCCATTGTTGCCATAGTCACTGTCGCTGTTGACTGCCCCGACCCAAGTCCAGCCAAAGTGCTTGACCAACTGGGCGAGGGCTCTGCTTTGGTGGAGGTCGCTGGCAATGGTACGAAAGAAAGAGGGATACTCGTTCCTGTTGCTCAAACACTCACAAGTTGCTGAATGACTTATCTGAGAATACACAAAGAGAGAGAAAGAATAAGAAAAGTTTGCATGTAATATACACATTGATACACAGTGACATCAATCTTACCACTGGTATTTTAAATGGTCCAGTAGTGCGGGAAAGCACAATGGTTGAGGAGGATTCAGACTCCCCGATAATAGCATGAACAGCTGATTGACTAGAACAGCTCTTTCCCACAGTCCACTCATCACCGTTCAACAGGGCCATCACAGCACGCATTGAGGATAACGTTGAGCCACAGTTGTCATAAATACGGTATCCGATCGAAACATTGGGAAGAAGAAATTCACTTTTGTTTATTTCCTCAATTGCAAAGATCATGGTCTGGGCAAATCGAAACTCCCTGAGGTTGACACTGAGACAAGAGAAGAAGAGAAAAATACAAACTTGTATTCACTGTGACAGAACTTATGGGAAAATATTTTTCTAGAAATCTTGAAATTACCTCGAACATGTGAGACGTGTTGGTTTCTCTGTAAAGGAAAGTGGAGGTTGTGTGATTTTGCTGTGAATGGAAAAGGCTCCCCCGATCATAAAATCTCCTTCTTTCGACAGCAGAGGAAACTCTAGACTCCCGAGGATCTGACAGAAAGGAGCTTCCCTCTCTGCTGCTCCATCCGCTGCTCCAAATGCCAACAGGAGCCCCATGAAAATCAGCCCTGCTATCACTTCTGACATTTTCCACTCCCACATGTTGATGGGGCAAAGCTACCCAGTCATGCCAGGGTCAAAGCAGACTTAAATGCAACATTTTATAATCTTAGTTGATGGCAGGGTAAGCCTCTTACTGTACTCAGTACTACCAATCAGTGTTCCCAGCAGTCTTGATTGGGTCTTGGAATAAAATTATTGTGTGACATCATTGTGCCATGGCAAGTGTAGTTACTAGTTACTTTGCAGATCAAGTTTTTTGTACACTTTAACGCATGATTGTACATTAAACTGTCCAACAGTGTATGAAACAATTGCTTCACAGTAACAAACTGTATATTGTAATATAACACTCTGAAAGCTGCCATTCCATTATGCATAACTAATACTTTTAGGGGGCTTTCACACTTGCCTTATTTTGTTCGGTTAAATCGCACTAGATTTCGTTTTCACCCTTGGTCCGGCTCGTTTGGGCAGGTGGGATTAACGCACTTGGATGCCCACCAAAAACGGACCAAACAAGCGTACCCAGACCTCCTTGATGAGGTAATCTCGGTACGCTTTCAATCAAACTCTGGAGCGGTTCGTTTGTGGTGAGAAGGTAATCAGACCTTGAACCGCACAAACTACTGTATGTGTACTCCACAAGTCTGAGCTAAATGGCTCATGTAGTCAGATCTGCTTTTCAATCTTAACATGTAAACTGTAGCAGCTTGCAGTGTTTCTGTCACAGCGATAGACTCACGTTACTTGCATCTCCGTGGTCAAACCAGCCGCCACTAAAGTTGGAGACAGACACTGGCACAGCAGAGCGAAGTCTAGGTGACATTGTCTGATTATTTAAATGAATGAGCTGCTGGAGATGCAAGAAATATGCACTATCCCAGAACACAGGACCTTATAACGTATTTACTTTCTTGCTCCGCTCCAGAACTTCTGTCTGTCTTCATTATAAATAAAATTGTAGATAACGGACTTTAACTTGTAACAGGGTATTTTTACATGGTGGTTTATCTACTTTTACTAGTAAAGTATTTGAGTAATTCCTCCACTAGATGCCACAGGCTTGAAAACAGGATTAAATCCATTATAATGTAGCCTACTATAGGACCTAAACAGGAGAAGGGCTTTGATAATTTTGTTTATGCAAAAAGACATCTTATGAAAACAGATATACAGGGTCTATTCTGTTTTCCAAAGATTTCCTCATATTTTCAGCAAGAAACTCAGTTCAAACTTTTAACATTTAACATCTGCTTCTGTCGCTCACATATTAGTATTTTATAATTAGGGCTGTCAAACGATAAACATTTTTTAATCGCGATTAATCGCTGAAGGTCTATAGTTAATCGCGATTAATCGCATATTTTATCACATGATTCAAATTCTATTATTTTGCATTTCAGAACAGTTTTTAAGTACATATTAACAATCAGCAGTTCTTACCAGTGTATCTTGATTGGGAATCAAATGAATGCAAAGAAAGTTACTTTATGAACTTGATTTTAAGATTTATAATTATTTATTTACTGTAAACCACAGAAAAATGTGTGAATCTGTCATTATTGCACAATTCCTCCAAGTACCTAACTAAAAAACTAAAAATCCCTGTCCTTAGTAGAGTCAATATAGTGTTTAGTAACTCCTAAATAATGTTGATTACTCACTGACGTCCAGTGATCACCGGTTAATGAGCAGCTCATTTCTGCACAAGTCTGTGTTAACACAGCCCATCTCCACTCTCACTCACAAAAAAATCAAATTGGGCCCCTTCTGCGCAGCTGTTGTCACCACATCTCTAGGACCTAACTGTCCCATCAAAAGCTTTACATAACTCTAAGTAAAGGCTTGCAACTGTCTTGCTTCTTGTAGTTCAATACTAGTACTAGATTTTGACAAAATGGAAAATTCTCTTAACAAAATTAATTATTATTATAATTATTAATGGAAGACAGAGAAATCCCCACAGACTCCCTGCAATGATGCTAACTGGCATGTCATTGAACACAATGTTGCTCACCTTCTTCACTGGGACAGTTAGGGGGAGACTGGGGTGCTGCTGATTCATCTGTTGTTACGTCTGCTAAAAGGGGCTAGGACAATGATTTAATATGAATATCTTGCTAAACGTTTCCCTGCACTGATTAAATGGTGATTAAATGTAGGCTAACACTAGTCTGTAGCTAGCTAGTTTATTTCACTATGGACATTAAGCCAACAGGTTAATACCACACACAGACTATAGGCTACCCACCTTTCTTGGTGAAAAACTGGGTTACAGTTTGACACACTTTCCTTTGTCTTTCCTCTCTCTCTTTTCTCTCTTTCCTTTTTTGAAAACCAGATTTTGATTTAAAGTTACTTGGCAACACTGGTCACTGTAGTTCTGCCGCATCTACTGTCACTGAGTGCACTACGGCAGGACCAAACCATTTCATGCTGATACAGGGGGGTGGTCGGTCTATATGGATACTTTACTTTTTGGTCAATGGGGATATTTAACTTTTACTGCCAAAAACAAGTAAAAACAAAGAAATCATTAATTGTATTATTATATTTGAAATATATACACTGAATGATGATGGTTTAATAATTTTAAATTAGTTTTTACCTATTTTTTGGGGCCCCTGTCAGTCATGGGCCCTTGGAATTGTCCTAACTTTTCCCCCCTATACGGCGCCCCTGCCACTCTTACCCGGCGACAGAGAAACTGCACTGTTGTTTCCACAACAACAAAAACACAGCAGTCTCTGAACTCACGTTGGAGTTTCGTTGAAGTTGGATGTAGTCCAGTTTTTGTCTAATGAGCAGACACTTGCAAGCAGGATTGATGGAACAGGTGGCCAGCTAGCGTTAGCTTTCCACCTAGCTAGGTTATACTCCTGCCCCGTTCACGTTTCACTGCTGAGGATGTCCCCCCGTCATTGCCCGCTCTTGCCGCTGCCCGCTACGGCCGCTGCAGCTGCTCGCTCCGGCCGCTGCAGTTGCTGCTGCCCGCTCCGGCCACCGCTGCTGCCCGCTCCGGCCACCGCTGCTGCCCGCTGGTCAAACTAACCTGTACGGCGGGCCACAGCAACCTCTTATTTCCGAACATTCATCGTAAAATAAATTAATAAATGCTAGCATGCGATTAATGTGATTAAAAACAATTAAACGCATCGCGTCTGCCCTTAATCCCATCGCGATTAGCGCGTTAACGCTGACAGCCCTATTTATAATGAAAAAAAATTATGGAATAAGTGCTTGCAGTAATGACAATTCAAATGTATGGCACAGTTGCTAAGATATGTTAATTACACTTTACACATCCATATTATTTATGAACATATTCAGCTACTCCCACTTTTGCTGAACGTGGAACAAAACTAAATTAGAAGATTCTTGAATTTTAAAGTGACTATATGTAACTTTGAAATGTTCCTGAAACTGTATAATTGTTCATCTGATGATCATAAATGACCTGTAACAGCAAACGAGACAAAAAGCTATTTTTAGATATTTTTTAGTAATGACTTTGCCCGGGTCCGAATTTCCGGTAAAGTCACAAAATGATTTTCGGCAGGTAGACAGGGCTACAGAGCACACATTCTTATGGGTCACAGTTTTTGGCGAAACACCGGAAAAGACCGTGTTCGTGAGTATGCAAGTAAAAGGTAGCAGGGGATTTATATAGGTCTATAATTGTATTTTACTTTTATTTTAAAAGTTATCTTCTGTAGTTATGGCTGATACTGGTATGTAATATGTCTATGTCATTCATAAAATTACTTTACAATGCACAATGTGGTTGTTCGTCAGCAGCCATCATTAAATTACGTCCCACTTCCATTTAGCGCGGACGTGTTATTCCTTTTAGTCCGTAATTGTGTTGGCCTAATACTTTCTTTTCCCTTGTCCACCTCTACTTGTGTAAAGCATCCTTGGGTTTCATGAAATGTGTTATATTAATTTAAGTTATTATTAACGATTTTGGCTTGTGACACAGTGACAGTAAGGCAAGGCAAGGCAGCTTTATGCGTATAGCACATTTCAGCAACAGTGCAATTCAAAGTGCTTTACATGAAAACAGATAAAAAAATTAAAAACAGATAAAATAGGAGAGAAAAAAGTTACAGTGCAGTTTGTTCCAGATATGTGGAGCATAAAAACTAAACGCTGCTTCCCCCTTTTTAGTTCTGACTCTGGGGACAACAAGCAGACCTGTCCCAGATGACCTGAGAGGTCTGGGTGGTTCATAGTGTAGTAGCAGATCAGAAATGTATTTTTGCCCTAAACCGTTTAGTGATTTATAAACCAGCAAAAGTATTTTGAAATCAATTCTTTGAGGCACTGGAAGCCAGTGTAGAGACAGAACTGGAGTGATGTGGTCCACTCTCTTGGTCTTAGTGAGGACTCGAGCAGCAGCGTTCTGAATCAGCTGCAGCTGTCTGATTGATTTTTTAGGGAGACCTGTAAAGACACCGTTACAGTAGTCAAGTCTACTGAAGATAAAAGCATGGACAAGTTTTTCCAAATCCTGCTGAGACATAAGTCCTTTAACCCTTGATATTTTTTTAAGGTGGTAATAGGCTGACTTTGTAATTGTCTTAATGTGGCTGTTAAAATTCAGGTCTGAGTCCATGACTACACCAAGATTTCTGGCTTTGTCTGTTGTTTTTAACATTATCATTTGAAGCTGAGTGCTGACTTTTAATCGTTCCTCCTTTGCTCCAAAAACAACCACCTCAGTTTTTTCATCATTTAATTTAAGAAAGTTCTGGCACATCCAGTCATTAATTTGTTCAATGCACTTGTTGTATTGGACTATAGTCCCCTGGCGATAAGGTTATATAAATGTGTGTGTCATCCGCATAACTATGGTAACTTATTTTATTGTTTTCCATAATTTGAGCCAGTGGAAGCATGTAGATGTTAAACAGGAGAGGCCCCAGAACGGAGCCTTGGGGAAACTCTGCACGTCATATTTGTATGCTCAGATGTATAATTCCCTATAGACACAAAGTAGTCCCTATTCTTTAAATAAGACTCAAACCACTTTAGTACTGAGCCAGAAATTCCAACCCAGTTTTCCAATTGGTCTAGTAATATGTCATGGTCGACCGTATCAAATGCAGCACTGAGATCAAGTAATACCAAGACTGAAATTTTGCCACTATTTGTGTTTAAGTGGATGTCATTAAAGACTTTAACAAGAGCTGTCTCAGTGCTGTGGTGTGGTCGGAAACCCGACTGGAAGGCATCAAAACTGTTGTTTAGTCACAAGAGAAGGTTCAGTTGTTGAGAAACCGTTTTTTAAATGATTTTACTTAAAAATGGAAGGTTTGATATCGGCCTATAGTTGCTCATTAGTGACGTGTCTAGATTGTTCTTTTTTAAGAGTGGCTTAATGACTGCAGTTTTCAGGGCCTGTGGGAAGATACCTGAGAGAAGAGACGTGTTTACAATCTGTAAAAAATCTGTAGCCAAACAATTCGAAACATTTTTAAAAGGCCCGTTGGTAGAATATCAAGGCAGCAGGAGGAGGTTTTCAGATGTTGTATAATGTCCTCCAGGTTTTTACGGTTAATCATATGACATTGGGTCATATTGGAATTTGTTTTGCCTGGACACTGTGACAAAACATACCCTGTACTCGATATGGAAGCACTGATTGTCTAATTTTCTGAATTTTGTCTTTGAAGAAGGTGGCAAAATCATTGCAGGCCTTGGTGGATAAAAGCTCAGATGCTACTGGTACTGGAGGGTTTGTTAACCTATCGACAGTAGCAAACAAAGCACGTGAGTTATTATTGTTTTTGGCAATAATGTCCGAGAAGAAGGACTGCCTTGCATTCCTCAGTTCCAAATTATAAATGCGAAGTCTCTCTTTATAGGTGTTGTAGTGGACCTGGAGATTAGTTTTTTGCCACCTGTGTTCTGCTTTTTGACACTCTCTTTTTTCAGTTCTTACCAGTATGGCATTTCTCCATGGAGATCTTTTCTTATCAGAGACAGTTTTTACCTTAATGGAAGCAATGGCATCAATAACATTTGTAAATTTACAATTGAAATTGTCTACAAGCTCAGTGACTGAGACCCCTGAGAGGGTGGGTGTAGACGAGAAAAGCTGAATGAATGCTTCACTGGTGTTACCGTTTTCTTATTAACTTTGTTTGGACACTTTTGTGCACAGGGATAGTGCCATTAAAGAAAACACAGGAATGATCAGAGAGAGCAGCATCAGTCACCACAACCTTGGAAATGTTCAAACCCTCAAGTCCAGAGTGTGCCCCTTGTTGTGTGTGGGCTCCGTCACATGCTGAGTCAGTCCATAGTTCTCAAAAATACAACACAGTTCTTTGGTCCCTCTATCCTGGGGGTTGTCAACGTGAATGTTGAAATCACCAGCAATAACTACACAGTCAAAGTTAATACAGATTATAGACAGCGGTTCACTAAAGTCGTCAAAGAAGGATGCACAGTATTTAAGTGGCCTGTAGATAATTAGAAATATAGGTTGAGACGGGGACCTTAGCTGAAGAGCCACATATTCAAAAAAAGCAAAGTTTCCATAAGATATTTGAGTACATTGGAACGAGTCATTAAACAAAATGGCGACTCCACCTCTTTTCTTATTCGCTCTATTCTCACTCATAAAATTGAAGTTAGGGGGAGCTGACTCTATAAGAACAGCATCACTGTTATTATAGTCTAACCAGGTTTCAGTTAAAAAATGCTTAATAATAAAATCATTGATTAAAAATGATTTACCCGCCAAAGACCTGACGTTTAGTAAGGCTAATGTTAGTGTGTTAAAATAATTATCTGTCTCGTTTTTTGGGACAGGATGTGGCTGACGAGGAATGGATGCTAAATTTGCTAAGTTGGCAGTTAAGTGCTTCTTTTTCTTGCCTAGCGGATTCACTATTCTTTTTCTATTACCTATCACAACATTGATTGATGAAGAATTGAATACACAGGGCCCAGGCTTGTCCTGGAAAGAGTCATGAGTGCCACTAGGCATGCAGCATGGGCCCAGCATATATCAGTTAAAGCTTGTTTCATTTTGTACACAAGCATACTTATCAGTCTGGTGAGAAGGAGTTCGCTGCCGTCCTTGAGGGGGGCAGAGGTGCCTGGCGTTTTACTTTCAGCGGTTCAGTCAAAACAGGGTCAGTTTGATGCTGGGGGGGCGAATGATGGGAGAAGGTAGTGGGGCAAACTTGATTCCAGCATCTACCAGCTGCTCCATCCGGTCAGTAAACCCCAACATGTGGCAGGGGGAAACGGGAGAAGGTGGATGGGGAGAGCGATGGATCCTCAAAGGCGTCGGTGTTGGTAAGGGGATTTGAGGAGTGTTGGATGGGTGAAAAGGGGGGGGTTGAGATTTCTCGTCTCCGTTCTGTGGTCCTCCATGGTCAAATCTTTGCTCAGGTGGGGGCTGTGGTGGATCACTGCCGCACTTTGTTGTGTCTTCCTCTTGTTTGTTTGTGTTGATTTATCTTGTCTTGTGTCCTTGGCCGAGGGAGTAGATGTGTGGTGTAGAAAGTAAAGTAGGCTAGAGGTGAACAGCTTTACTCCTGGCTTGTTAAGAAAAAGTCCATCTGCTTTAAAAAGATGTCTGCGGTCCCAGAAAATGTTAAAATTGTCAATGAACCGCAGAGAGTGGACGGTACATGCAGTTGAAAGCCATCTGTTCAGTGCCAACAGTCTGCTGAATCTCTCAGCTCCTCTTCTGACTGGCGGTATAGGGCCACTGATAAACATCTTCGCGTTTAGGGAGCTAACTGTGTTCAGCAGATTCATAAAGTCACGATTCAGCACTTCAGACTCTTGCTTTACAACATCATGTGACCGTATATGCAGTATAATGTTCTTTACAGTTGGGTGTGCTGCCACGATATCCGGGATTCTTTGGGCCAAGTCAGACACCATGTCTTTGGGAGTATTTTAGTGTTTTTACTGCTTTTTATGTCTTTTACAGCAGAGTCAACCACAATCAGAGTTTGGTGCCCAGTCGTTAGCTTTCCCTGTAGCTTTTTACTTTTTGAATTGCTCTCAGTCCTTATCCTGCTGTGTGACAATGAGACGCAAATCTGTTCTCTACCTGCACACTCAGTTGTTGCATTTTGTTGCTAATTCTCCCTTTTGCAGCTGTCCATGGCTGTGTCCTACTGAGTACAGGGGTTGCAGAGGCACTCTGCCTGGATGATAATGCAGGCCAGCCAGTCGTATCACAAATCTCAGGGCGCTGTGCCCTGCCTGTTAGTCGTCCTCCCATTTCCCAGGAAAATGATTTACTCACTTTACTACAAAAGAGTTCCAGGGAGGACTACCACTTGTTGATTTATTACCCATTCCACAGCCCTGTTGTTTGTTTGTAGTCTTGCTGGTGCTAGTTAGCCGTGTGTTGGCATGCTTTTGTCCATTGTTTTGGGTCAATGGTAAAGTGGTGTCATTTCCACATTTCCACATTTTCACCATTCACTTCCACGTTTACTTCTAACTGGTAAATTTTGGTTTCCAGAAGGAGTTTGTAGTAGTCCTCCATTGAGAAGGGAGGCATCTTGCTGCTAATTAGCTTTAGCTACAGTCACTTCAGGACAGGCTTGAGCTATTGGTAGGCCATGCTCACGCAGACAAATGTTGAAATATGGCAATAGCCTACTATGTCTACAAAAAATGTATAGTCCAGTGATTTATAAGTATCCAAGAGCAGCTGTTCATAGTTTCTCTCAGAGGAAAAGCAAGATTATCAGCAGAAATATGCAAGCAGAGGCAGGAGCAAGCAGCAAAGCGTCTGTACTGTAAGAAGCAGGAAGCAGTAATAACATTACCCGCTTTAGCTAACAATACATCCAAGCTAAGTTACCGTATGCAACACGTGAAATGCGACGAAGCATCTGTAACGAATTCTCTCAGCAAAACATTCATCGCAACTACATGACCTCCTGGTAACACTAACTAAGTAATACAGTGGGTAATACAGCACCGTAAAGAAAAGACCTTTACGACAGCAAGTGTGGTAAAAACACTACAGCTGAAATCAACACAAACTGAAAGTTATATATAGCCACTTTAAAGGCAGTTTTTGAATGTGCTTATACATTTATTTGTTGTGATGCACAATGTGATGCATTCTTATATATACAATATGTACAGTTTATACAAACATTTATTAAAATGCTTATCCCAGCTAGGAGTTAGGCTCATTTGAAAACATGTACCTGTATATCTTCGTTTTAAAACTGTGTTGAACAGGTCATACAGGTTGGGAGGAGCATAGACTTCCACTCATAAAAAGAATTATGCTTTTTTTGTGTAATCTGTGCTTTAATCGTACAAAATGGGTTTAAAGGTTGCGCTCCATAACATTTATTACAACACCTTTGTCAATGCAATTTTAAGGCAGTAAATGGACATTTCATGTATGATACAATTCTAAACAGTGATCAGACAACTTAAACATCTAACTGATATGTGCTGATTTTTTTCTTCATTCTGTCATTTTCTAATAATAGAAGCTGTAAATATAAAAACAATATATTTGTGTGATTACACAATGATAATCCTCATCCATGAATTACTGTTAAATCATTTTGCACATTCTCATTTCATTTTCTATAATTTTACCCTACATGTCACATTATTCTTAGGGAACTCTGCATTTGGATAAGGGAATTAAAGTTACACTTTGACAACTGCTTAAAATTAACAATTCAACACACCTGATTAAGCAAGGCATTGGACCATATGATATTTAATTTGGTGTTATTGTATATTTTTCAGTCAAAGGGATGTTTATTAGTCAGCTGATGTGCCTCTTAGGCTCCTCTTTAATTAAAAAGAAATTGCTGTTTGTGTGCTAGATGCTTGTTAGTTTATGAAACACTTCTCTCTAGAGGTTATGTCTTTTGGGAGCTGATTTAGTAGGAACACATGTGGTGAAGTGCAAATGCCTCAGGCCTGACCAACTTACACCTCAGGCTCTTCCCACTCACAAGCGGTCCAACAAACTAACAAACTCCCTTTAGAGTTCAAAGTGTCTCCAGCCTGCCTCCACACCTGTCCTTTCAGCTCACACTGGAAATTTCCCACCGTCAGGGCTGTTGCATCATGATCCCCTTAAGATTTCTAATGGAGAACTTGGGGCCTTTGTCAAGACTGTGCCCTGGAGCATTTGGCCATGATGCTGCCTTTTAAACTTAACAAACTTTAATATTGAATTAAAGAAAGAAAAACATTGAATATAAGTTTCACGCCTTTGTTTTTAAAATGTGGCAATGGAAATCACCTCTTCATGTGATGTGCTAAATAAACTTAGCACAAAAAGTAAGGAAATTTGTGTTTGGTAGATTATTTCTCTGTGGTAATAATGCTTTTTGGCAATTAATCTTATACCGTCGGAAAGCCTGTTTAGTTCCCTTTGAAATGGTGCCCCGAAAAATTTGTAAGGAACATGCATTTGTGGGATGAGCAGCAGCGTTGAGTATGTGGGTTGTGCCCATGAAATATTTGCCAAATCTTCTCTGCCATTGCCAAACAGGTTATTTTGCTGTTGCTATTGACACTTGTTTTGAGCTTCTGGTACCCCCAGGTGCTGCCAATCAGGTGCCTGATTTTTAGAGATGAGATTCTGCAACCAGTGGCAATCTCATATCTCCACAGTCTGGGACCGAACTCTATCCTCCAAGATGACAACGCTCGCCCCCACAGGGCGGGGTTTATCAGAGACTACCTCCAGCATGTGGAAGTGGAGAGGATGGAATGGCCTGCCAGCAGTCATGACCTCAACCCCATTGAACACTTGTGTGATCAGCTTGGGCGTGCTGTTCATGCCAGAGTGACCAACACAACCACGTTGGCTGACTTGGCTGAGTTGACAAATGCTGGTTGAAGAATGGGATGCCATCCCACAGCAGTGTGTGACCAGGTTGGTGACAAGCATGAGGAGGAGGTGCCAGGCTGTTGTAGCTGTGTATGGTTTTTCCACACGCTACTGAGGCTCCTGTTTGTGAAACGAATAAATTGTTAAATTTCCAATATGTCTTGTTTCTTCAAACTTCAATCATCCAATCCACCAAACACCAAACGAGTCAATGGCAGAATAAGCCGTTTGGCATTGGCAGAGAAGATTTGGCACATTTGTCATGGGGGCAACCCACATACTCAGCGCTGCTGCTCATCCCACAAATGCATGTTCCTTACAAATGGGGCACAGTTTGAAAAACTAAACAGGCTTTCCAACGGCCAAGGCTTTCCAAGATTTATTGCCAAAAAGCATTGTTACCACAGAGAAATAATCTACCAAACACAAATTTCCTTACTTTTTGTGTTAAGTTGACAGGACAGCCAGTCTAGATAGACCATGAAGTTTAGTTTTGCCAATAACTTTACAATGAATAAGAGATAAAAAAAAATATGTTAGGGACTGTTCATTATTTATTTCAGGGGCCACCGGAGGAGTTTTGGGATCTTTAGTCAAAATAGACCTGACCCTCCCTTCACCAGCAACACATTTTGGATGACCCTCCAAAATGATTAGTAAAAAAGGGATGACCCTCCCCAACAATTTATTGAATCCTTTTGTACTGGTTTGCACTTGGCAAAGATGTACAGATGCCCATTGTTTTTTTACAGCCATGACATACGCGACTAAACCTCTGCATTCTCATCTTACGCATCACACTCCTCTGTTATGGTGTGGTGGCCATTTCAGTAGATTTACTCACTAACATTGTTGTGGAAACACAATAAGCATGGAAACTAAATGCACACTTCCTGCATTACTGCATTACTTAAAATACTAAGTTACTCCTCTAGTAAACTAGCATTCATATGAAATAAAACAATAAAACATTGAGACCATTCAGCAGAGCACACAGGGTAATAAGAAATTCAACACTGGTTGCTATGGACTCGTCACTAGGCTTCCTCAGTCATTGTATATTTTAGCATAGGTAAAGCTGCCAAAGCCAATTTGGGAGCTTGCATGCTACCACTCTTTCCTTTTCAAATGCCTTGAAAAGACTGTTGTTTCAACCCAGTCTCACGGCAGTTCGTGAAATGGTCACGTTATTTAATCTATTGATTGATGTTCACGGGGACATTTTTCTCGTTTTTTTTCGGGGTGGCCAGCACGAAAATGTAAAGTAATGTATTTCAATGGGAAGCATATTTTGTAATCACAGCACGAAAACGGTAGGGAGTAGTATGAAAAGCCGAAAAAATCAAACAACACAGGACTTTCACTTGGGTGACTGGGGATCGCGTCCCGCATGTGGCGTTTGTTTCCCCGTTGTCTTCCTAATCACAACCGTCCCGTTATTGTGGCGCGTCCCCTGCGGCTGTCTCCCAACGTGTGAGGCGTCCTTTCCCCGTAGTCTTCCTAATCCCAAACGTCCCGTTACTGTCGCGTGTCCCTCGCGGCCGTCTCCCGGCGTGTGAGGCGTCCTTTCCCCGTTGTGTTTTTCCTAAACCCAACCTCTGAATAGATGGTTCCCATTTTGTGCTGGCCACCACGAAATCACATGTACACGTATCAATAGATTAAAAATAACGTGACAATTACACGAACTGCCCTGAGACCGTGTTGGTCATTTGCACAATTTCACAAATAATCACCGGGACCGAAAGGATATTTGAGATGGGTACAGCTGGGGCTGCAGCCTGAAGACCTCCCGTCTCATGCCATGCCGGCTGGTGCTGACCGCGCCGTGAGCTTTGACTTTTCAAAATAAAAGCTTGCGTCTTGTCCGCTATGTTTTCGTACGGTGTTTTGGATGTTTTTTAACTAAACAGTTCGGCAATCATGCTAATGAATAAAATTATTTTTTCAGCAGATGTCTTAGTTACAACACAATGGATCTAGCAAAGCAGTTTTGTGTTTATATGTGCGAGCGGGATTTATTCAGTCTGGGAAATCCCACGGTCTCTAAAGCTACAGCTCAAATTGTCTGGCTGACTAAACAAGGAGGAACCCATCTGCTAGCGATAGGGGCTGAGACTGAGAGAGCTACATGGAGCTACATGGATAAATATGCACCACAACAACAAGCCACTTTGAAATGTTGCTGTTCCCTAGACAAAAAATTGGATGACCCTCCCATCAACAAAGAATAAAAAGACATGACCCTCCCCTATTTTCCTCCGGTGGTCCATTCCATAAATACCGAACAGTCCCTTATTGTGGCCTTTGCCTGTTCTCCCCACCGATACGTGTGATTTCTTACGGAAATAGGGGACCGCCTGCTGCACTTGATGCCGGCTACAGCGCTCCATGTGATGTCACCAAATCAGCGGCACTTGGTAGCGGTAACAGATACGGTTTCAAGAACAGGGACAGGTATAGGTTCAGGTACAAATGGCTGGAAAGTGAGGCACTGGCCCAAAAATATACTGGATGGCTGATGAGGGATAGTGGAGACAGGTGAGCAGGTATAAGTAAGAGTCAGGTGACTGGGACAGGTGGTAGAGTCTGAGTGCTTCTTGTGAATGGATGGAGAATGGCAATGTATGGAGAATTTTGCTAAATTTTAAAGGCTTATATGAAATATATAGATGAATATCATCTGCAAAGCAGCGATAGTAGATACCTTTTAAGTGCATGTTTAAGGGGAAGCATATACTAGGCAAACAGAATCTGACCAAGGACTGAACCTTGGGAAACACCACAAAACAGATACGATTAGATCAGATAAGGAGGAATAGTTGCCAAAAGCAATTGACAAACTTCAATCAGAAAGATAGGCGAACCACTGCAGGGCTGACCAAGAGATACACGCCCACGGCCTATGTTTATTGATTATAATTCTATGGTCCACAGTGTCAAAAGCTTACCTGACACACCAGATGGTTTGTTATCACAGAAATCACTGAAAAGCAGTTATTGGAAACTGTATGGAAAAGGGAAGGCATTTTCAAAAATTACCAGGCAGGTGAATGGATGAACCGTCTGTCTATCATTTCTGCCATTATTGCTTTGAATGAATGGTTGCGGCGGCCACACTCCTATACCATGCCCGTAGCTGTCAGTAGCTCCTCACTGGGCGCTGATTGGTTGAAGCCTGAAGATGGATTTTCGTGTGATATGTGACCCTGCGATTCTTTCGCGATATCGCCAGAATGCAGAAGTGCAAAGTAAGTCAAAAGCTGCACTGAGATCCAACAGCACCAAAACAGAACACTCTCCTGTATATCCATGCATTACGATATCATTGGAGCCTATGGCTTTGGCTATTAAAGCCAACTTGGAAACAGGGCCTGTCATTTTGGTGGAAGGTTCAAGACTAGATAAGGACTGTAGTAAGAACTAACCCTTTGGACATGAGACAATGCTCAACCAAGTGAGCTATCCAGGTGCCCCCAAGATTTGATTTTTAATAGTTTTTTTTAATAAGCAGGGACACGGCCATAATTAGAGAAAATTAAACTAAAATGGAAGAAGCTTTCATACCTGCTGTGTTTGCTTAAACCCAAAACCCTTTTGCTATATGGGCACCTCCTTCATCTCACCTCACCTTGTAATTCTACAAAGATAAAACGTCACTGTTCTATTATTATAATTTCCCATGCTGCTTCAAAATGTATAAATACCAGTGCAAGTTTTGGATTTACATTACGGTACATGTGATGTCACCCAGTGGTTTAGCACTAGACAGTATGCCATCCACACAAAAATGGCCAGAGCAGGGTTGGGCACTCTTACAACTGTTGCTGGTGACATCTTTCTCTCAGGCTGAGGAGCCGGTGTGCAGGCAGAGAGGGGATCCTGAGAACCCCCAGCTATTTAAGAATGGGGACATTATGTTGGGGGGAATATTCTCTTTCCACACCAGCTGGAACGATAGACAGGACACCTACAGGCAAAAACCATTGCCACTGGAATGCACCAGGTAAATTATATCGTATGAATTTAGATTTGAAATGTATAAATGATAAAGTCAAACTTTTAAAATAAGAATTAATATTCCTAAAAATCCCTGTTGTAGCTATGAAACAAGTTTAATTTACTATGTTATTGTTTCTATTTCATGGAAAAATTCCAACTATTTATAACTCTCTGCATCAAGTCTGAATTTCAGAGATTTCCAGTTTGCCCAGGCTATGCTCTTTGCCATAGAGGAGATTAATAACAGCACAGACGTACTGCCTGGTATCTCTCTGGGCTATAAGATCTATGATGCTTGTGGCTCCATTGCCAGAAGTGTGAGGGTTGCACTGGCCTTGACTAATGGTAATGAGGTGTTATCTGCACTCACCGAGGCACCATGTACCAGACCTGCACAAGTGCAGGCCATTATGGGAGAAACCTCTTCCTCTCCTTGCATGGCTATATCTACAGTAATCGGACCCTTTCATATCCCAATGGTGGGTAAGAATGGAATTGGAATCAATTCTTTCATCTGGTCATGGCAAAATAAGGTTTTCAAATTGTTTTATATTTTGCATCTTTATCTTAGGGTATTTTTTCTTTTTTCCTTTTAGATCAGCCACTTTGCTACTTGTGCTTGTCTCAGTGATAAAACCAAGTACCCATCCTTTCTCAGAACAATACCCAGTGATTACTACCAGAGCAGAGCTCTGGCCCATTTGGTCAAGCACTTTGGTTGGACTTGGGTTGGAGCTATTAGAACAAATGATGATTATGGCAACAATGGCATGGCCACTTTCACAGAAACCGCCCAGAAGCTGGGTATCTGTCTGGAGTACTCTGTATCTTTCTTTAGAACAGATCCACCAGACAAAATACAAAAGATAATTGAAATTATTAAGGCTTCTACTTCCATGGTCATTGTCGCTTTCCTCTCCCTCATGGATATTGATTTGCTAATTCAAGAGTTGTCTCACCACAACCTGACTGGGTACCAGTGGGTAGGCAGTGAAGGCTGGATCTTTGATTCCCAAATTGCAGCCATGGATAGGCATCACATTCTGGATGGTGCCATAGGCCTGTCCATCCCCAAAGCACATGTCAGTGGCATGAGAGACTTTATGTTGGATGTGAAGCTGCTCAATTCATCTAGTAATGAAATGTTTCCAGAGTTTTGGGAGACATTATTTAGCTGTAAGTTCAAACAGTCAAAATCTTCAGCAGGGAATCAGAGAGAATGTACTGGCCATGAAGATCTGACTGGAGTGCAAAACAGCTTCACAGATATGTCGCTCATGCCTATCTTTAACAATCTCTATAAAGGAGTGTATGCTGTGGCCCACGCGCTTCATAATATTCTCAGCTGTAACAAAACCTGTAACAACAAGATGCAGCTAGATCCATTTACGGTGAGTTGAAAACTAAAGACTTAAATTATAGTTTTAACAGTATGTCACATTAACAAGGAAAATTATTTACATTTATTGAAACATAACAATTGCTGTCAGTCTATCATGCTGTTGAGCCAATAGGCCTACAACATGTTTGTCAGATAATGATACATATGGATACATATCTTCTTAGATTTTACAGCACATAAAAAAGATTCAGTTCAAAACTAAGGAAGGAGATGAGGTTTACTTTAATGAGAATGGAGACCCAGCAGCAAAGTATGAAATTATAAATTGGCAGCCAACAAAACATGGCATTGTGGACTTTGTCACAGTAGGTCTTTATGATGCATCTTTACCTGCAGACAAACAGCTACATCTGCATAATAAGTCTGTAATTTGGGCACAGAACTCACAACAGGTAAGCTGCAATGTGATCACTTTAACTGTTAAGTAAAGTCAATTATTGTATAAGTTATTAGTTATTGTTATTGTATGATAATGTTTAATGTTTATTGTTTTTATGCATGACAAATAAAAAACTGGCTGATAGACAACACGTTGTCAAAGTGAACGCCCATACATTTGTTTTTCATAGTTGTTTTTTTCATGCAGGTGCCTTTGTCAGTTTGCAGTGAGAAATGTCCTCCAGGAACTCGCAAGGTTCTCCAGAAAGGAAAGCCTGTTTGCTGCTATGACTGTTTAAGATGTGCAGAGGGAGAAATAAGTAATATTACAGGTATAGCCAAAACAAAAGGTCTTAAAGGTTTCATGTTTACATTGTTTTTGAGAAATTGTCCTGTAATGTGATTTGAAAAGCATTAAGGGAGTTCCTGCAGGGCTGATATAGTAAGTATGTAGTCTTAAAAGCAAACACAAAATTTGTATAATTTCTTCATGAATCAATACAACTAAAATGAGAAATACTGATACATAGAGTAATAAAGAAAATAGTCATTGGTCAGATCACTAAAAATAACAAAAAGGCCTACAGTATTTTCTCACCTCCTCCTATAGGTATCTGAGCATGCAGGTAGTTTGGATCTCAGCTTCTGAGGGTTTGATAGCTCTCCCTAAAACTGAGTGAAGGAAATTGTGTTTGTGCTACAGCACTGACAATTTAAACAGCATTATATCGTCTAAGAAATAACACAAATACTGCTTATTAAAATAAAACAAAACAAAAAAAAAAGAATGAATAATACCTATTGATACTGTAGGTTGTACTTATAAGATCCAGATCATTCATGATGATACCATGTAGCTATGATACGGTTGTCCATTTTTTTAATCTGGTAATCATGTAGTGTCAGTCTTGTATGCATATAAAATATATAAGATTGAAACAAAACAAAATACAAATGTATTAGGTCTAATAATTGCTTTAATATTATTTTTCAGATTCTATCACCTGTGTGCGATGTCACTCTGAGTTCTGGTCAAATGAGAGAAGAGATGCTTGTGTGAAGAAGGAGGCAGAGTTTCTATCATATGAAGAGATTATGGGAGCGCTGCTCACTGCAGCATCCTTATTTGGAACATGCATCACTGCTGTTGTGGCATTCATTTTCTTCAGATACAGGAAAACTCCTATTGTCAGGGCCAACAACTCTGAGCTGAGCTTCCTGCTGCTCTTCTCCTTGACTCTGTGTTTTCTGTGTTCTCTGACCTTCATAGGCCGGCCCTCTGAGTGGTCCTGCATGCTGCGACACACAGCATTCGGCATCACCTTTGTTCTCTGTATCTCTTGTGTTCTGGGGAAAACTATAGTGGTGTTGATGGCCTTCAAAGCCAGACTTCCAGGTAGTAATGTCATGAAATTTTTTGGGCCTACACAGCAGAAACTCAGTGTTGTGGGTTTCACTCTTATACAAGTTATCATATGTATCCTCTGGTTAACAATTTCTCCTCCTTTTCCATTTAAGAATTTTAAGGAATTCAAGGACAAAATCATCTTAGAATGCGCTCTGGGCTCAGCTGTTGGTTTTTGGGCTGTACTTGGGTACATAGGACTTCTGGCCATCTTATGTTTCATTCTTGCTTTTCTGGCTCGAAAACTGCCTGATAACTTCAATGAAGCCAAATTCATCACCTTTAGCATGCTGATATTCTGTGCAGTATGGATCACTTTTATCCCAGCGTATGTCAGCTCTCCTGGGAAGTTCAGTGTTGCTGTGGAGATATTTGCTATTCTGGCCTCCAGTTTCGGACTGCTCTTTTGTATTTTTATTCCAAAATGTTATATTATCTTACTGAAACCTGAGAAAAATACAAAGAGTAATATAATGGGGAAGACAGCACCAAAGTCATTCTGAAAACTTTAAATAATTTTGTGGCAAATGCCATTAAGTTTTTACTTAATCATTTGGTAACCACTTCAGTCATGTAGACATCTATCTTCTTGTATTGTAGCTACTAATTTTCTCACTGTATATCATGTCGTTTGTGAAGTGGCATATTATTATTGTAAAACACAATCATATCAAACATATATATATATAACCCAGTCTCACGGCAGTTCGTGAAGTGGTCAGGTTATTTAATCTATTGATTTGTGTACAGGGACACGTTTATCCAATTTTTTTCTTGATAGTCAGCCAGTTTTTTTTAAAACTAATGTATTTCAATTGGAAGCTCCACACCTAAAACGTGTGACAATATTATAGGCCTATGTAGTCTATATTTTCTTTTGTATCCGCGGAGCAGTTATTACTATGTCACTTCCGGAGGATCCCGCGGATTGGGTAGGCCTACACGTTATTATGGTGCATAACTTACTGGAAAAAAGACTGAGCAACTTGTCCCAAGGTTGCTGGTGACAAAATCAATCATTAAATATGTACAGTACATTGAAGCGATTCTGACATTATAGAGCCGCTGATCGCTGTCCGTTTCTCTGAAATGAATGACCGCATTGCATTGTGGGATATGGGCTTTGAATGCGCCCCGCTCAGCAAAGTGTTTGTCTTACAGCATACATACTGTATTATTTCACCAGTAATAAGACCAAAATAATATAATTAAAATAAAGAAATGAACCATGATAACATCTCGTGAATAAATGTGGATTAATGTAGCGTTATAGTTTTAAAGATATCAATAAACAACAAAGCAATCCAGCTTCCCTGGTAATAAGACCGAAATAATATTGAAAGAAATACATATAAAAACACGATAAGATTTTGTGAATAAATGTTGATAAAACAGCCATACAGCTTCTCTGCTGTCGCCCAACTGGCAGAAAGAATCATGCTGTGAACACAAAAGAAGCTTCCCATTGAAATACATCAGTTTAAAAAAATGTGCTGACCGTTACAAAAAAATGGGATAAAGGTGTCCATGTACACAAATTAATAGATTCAATTACGTGACCATTTCACGAACTGTCGTAAGAAAGGGTTGGCTTGGCTGGTCCAGGGAGCATTGTCAAGAACAGAGCAATCAGCGCCAAGTATAACTGTATTTCCATTTGTTGCAATAAATTTTTAAATCTATGACGAGAGTGCTCCTGACTGAATTATATATATATATATATATATATATATATATATATATATATATATATATATATATATATATATATATATATATATTTGGATTAGGCCTTGGATTGGATAACGCCTTCTCATGAACAGGTTCGTACAATATCAGACAAACATTTATGCGCATGATACATATGATATCTTACTCCACTGTTTTGTGACCCACCCATCCACCCCGATCTCCTCCTAGTAACTAACAACCTGGGGTGAAAGCTGGAGATCAGCTAACTGAAGTGCAGATGAGGCCGGAATGGTGGTTTCAGGAGAAAAACACAAAAAAAACAAAAAACTGCCCACTGAAAAATGCCACAAATGTACTGTTTCCAGAAGCAGTCAGTGCATTTGAATGCAGTTTAAAAAAATGAGTATATTCGGGTTAAGGCAATACCCCGATTTCTCAAACGCCATGTAAACACCTTACCCCGGTTAAAATCGGAGTTATAATAACCTGGTTTACAGAGGTAGAGAACTCCTTCAGTAAGCGGATTATTGCTCCATGTATACACCATAACCGGGCTATGATTGGTTTAAGTGTCTGCGCATGCTTCAACTGCCCCTTCCCACTCCGCTGGTGTTGATTTTTGAAAATAATCCGTCAGCGCTGTGAGCCATAGTCGTTGCTATGGTACCATACAACAAAACAGCAATGCCCGAATTAGTGGGCCATCGGTTGCATGGAGCTTGCGGTCCATCTGTTTTACTCCCCGCCGAGGGAGAAGCGGACATCAGGAGATAGCTAAACAGATTGGCCATCTCGAGGGCTGTCAACGTTGTGTCTTGGCAAAAAAGTGGAGAGACCAAGCAGCCCCTGCTGCGGCCGCTGGCTAACGTTAATATTAGCTAGTTAGCTAATGAAGATACCTTACTAATTCCACCCGACACTGATTAATGGTACTGATATAATTTGCCGAAAACGTTGTAGTCGTCTGGCGAGAACACTGCGTTCTTTCACTGTGACAAGAGTGTGTTAATGAAACATTAAGTTGTTAAATTTTACTAATTGAGAGGCCAATCGGTGTAATGTTGATATAGGTAAACCGGCAGAAAAGCCAGTTGTGCGCACCTACTGTACCGGAGGTAGAGTTACTCCATCATTCTTCCCATTGTATATGGGGAGAACTGGTATAACCCGGTTACCGCTGTGCGTATAAATGCACTGAGTGAGGGACTTTAAAAAGCCTTGGCCTTCATTTAGGAAACGTTCCTTGGTAATTCCAAACTTATCCCAAGAAAATGGCAGGCAGAGTTAGTGACTCTTTGCTAAGGTCATCTTTGACCAGATTGTCCTGTCAAGCAACAAGGGAAGGATCCAAATGCTATAGCCCAGGCAGATATGAAGACTTCAGTGATTTATTGAAAAAATTCAGATACAAAAGCGTACTGGCATGGGTAGCAAGCCCAAATAGAAGGAACTGAGAATACATGAATAAACAGGAATGGGGCATGCAAGACAAGGCAGGTGTGGTGAGGGTACGGTTGATTAAATTAAAAGCAAATTGGAATTCAGTTCTGTAATTTTGGTGGAGATAAGGTTTAAGATTACAATTCTTTTTTTTTAAAGAAATTTTTTTTTGGCCATTTTAGGCCTTTCTTTGACAGGACAGCTTAATAAAGGAAAGGGGAAAGCTTAATAAAGGAAAGGGGAAAATAAGGGGGAATAACATGCAGCAAAGGGCTGCAGGTTGGAATCAAACCCACAGCCGCTGCGGTGAGGACTGAGCCTTTGTACATGGGACGACCCCCAAACAGGTGAGTTAACCCAGGCACCCCCAAGATTTGATTTTTAATAGCTTTATTTTAATAAGCAGGGACATGGCCAACAATCTGAGAGGAAAAAAAATAAAGAAACACACAAGGACCAACAGAGCCCATGACAGGCTGGAGGAAGCTTTCATACCTGCTATGTTTGCTTAAACCCAAAACCCTTTTGCTATTTGGGCACCTCCTTCATCTCACCCCACCTTGTAAATCTACGTAGATAAAACATCACTGTTCTATTATTATTTTCCATGCTTCTTCAAAATGTATAAATACCAGTGCAAGTTTTGGATTTACATTACGGTGCATGTGATGCCACCCAGTGGTTTAGCTCTAGACAGCATGTCATCCACACAGAGGTGGCCAGAGCAGGGTTGGGCACTATTACAGCTGTTGCTGGTGGCATCTTTCTCTCAGGCTGAGGAGCCGGTGTGCAGGCAGAGAGGGGATCCTGAGAACCCCCAGCTATCTAAGAATGGGGACATTATGTTGGGGGGAATATTCTCTTTCCACACCAGCTGGAAAGACAGACAGGACACCTACAGGCAAAAGCCATTGCCACTGGAATGCACAAGGTAAATTATATCATATCAATTTAGATTTAAAATGTATAAATGATAAAGTCAAATTTTTAAAATAAGAATTAATATTCCTTAAAAATCCCTGTTTTAGCTATTAACAAATAGTTTAATTTCCTATGCTATTGTTTCTTTTTCATGGGCAAGTTCCAACTATTTATAACTGTTTGCATCAAGTTTGAATTTCAGAGATTTCCAGTTTGCCCAGGCTATGCTCTTTGCCATAGAGGAGATTAATAACAGCACAGAACTACTGCCTGGTATCTCTCTGGGCTATAGGATATATGATGCTTGTGGCTCCATTGCCAGAGGTGTGAGGGTTGCACTGGCCTTGATTAATGGTAATGAGGTGTTATCTGCACTCACCGAGGCACCATGTACCAGACCTGCACAAGTTCAGGCCATTATGGGAGAAAGCTCTTCCTCTCCTTGCATGGCTATATCTACAGTAATCGGACCCTTTCATATCTCAATGGTGGGTAAGAATGGAATTGGAATTAATTCTTACAGCTGGTCATAGCTAAATAAGTTGTTTTAAATAATGTTTACTTTGCTGTTTAAAAGTTTTATATTTTGCATCTTTATCTTAGGGTATTTTTTCTTTTTTCCTTTTAGATCAGCCACTTTGCTACTTGTGCTTGTCTCAGTGATAAAACCAAGTACTCATCCTTTCTCAGAACAATACCCAGTGATTACTACCAGAGCAGAGCGCTGGCCCAGTTGGTGTGGCATTTTGGTTGGACTTGGGTTGGAGCTATTAGAACAAATGATGATTATGGTAATTATGGCATGGCCATATTCACAGAAACTGCCCAGCATCTGGGAATCTGTCTGGAGTATTCTGTATCTTTCTTTAGAACAGATCCACCAGACAAAATACAAAAGATCATTGACATTTTCAAGGCTTCCACTTCCAAGGTGATTGTCGCTTTCCTCTCCCACGTGGATATGGATGTGCTAATTCAAGAGTTGTCCATCCACAACCTGACTGGGTACCAGTGGGTAGGCAGTGAAGGCTGGATCTCTGATTCTCAAATTGCAGCCATGGATAGGCATCACATTCTGGATGGTGCTGTAGGCCTGTCCATCCCCAAAGCACATGTCAGTGGCATGATAGAGTTCATTTTGGATGTGAAGCCGCTCAATTCATCTAGTAATGAAATGTTTCCAGAGTTATGGGAAACATTATTTAGCTGTAAGTTCAAACAGTCAAAATCTTCAGCAGGGAATCAGAGAGAATGTACTGGCCATGAAGATCTGACTGGAGTGCAAAACAGCTTCACTGATATGTCGCTCATGCCTATCTTTTACAATCTCTATAAAGGAGTGTATGCTGTGGCCCACGCACTTCATAATATTCTCAGCTGTAACAAAACCTGTAACAACAAGATGCAGCTAGATCCATTTACGGTGAGTTGAAAACCAAATACTTAAATTGTAGTTTTAACAGTATGTCACATTAACAAGAAAATTAGTTTTAATTAAAAAAAATAATTGCTGTCAGTCTATCATGCTGTTGGGCCAATAGGCCTACAACATGTTTGTCAGATAATGATACATATGGATGCATATCTTAGATTTTACAGCACATAAAAAATATTAAGTTCATAACAAAGGAAGGAGATGAGGTTTACTTTGATGAGAATGGAGACCCAGCAGCAAAGTATGAAATTATAAACTGGCAGCCAACAGAACATGGCATAGTGGACTTTGTCACAGTTGGTCTTTATGATGCATCTTTACCTGCAGACAAACCGCTGAATCTGCAAAATAAGTCTGTAATTTGGGCACAGAACTCACAACAGGTAAGCTGCAATGGTATCACTGTAAGTGTTGACTACAGTCTATTTGAAATTTTATAATTGTATAATTTTGTTTGTTTGTTTTTGTTATTGTATCATAATGTTTAGTTTTCATGTATCAAAAACAAAAAGAACAGCTTTGATAGACAACCTTGTAAAGGTGAATGCCCATACATTCTTTTCATGGTTTCTTTTTGTCATGCAGGTGCCTTTGTCAGTTTGCAGTGAGAAATGTCTCCCAGGAACTCACAAGGTTCTCCAGAAAGGAAAGCCTGTCTGCTGCTATGACTGTTTAAGATGTGCAGAGGGAGAAATAAGTAATGTTACAGGTACAGACAAGAAAAGTCTTAAAATGTACATGGTCACATTGTTTTTAAGAAATTGTCCTGTAATGTGATTTTAAAAGCATTAAGGGAGTTCCTGCAGGGCTGATATACATAGTACGTATGTAGTCTTAAAAGCAAACACAACATCTATATAATTTCATCATTAATCAATGCTTCTAAAATTAAAAAAATGATGATGCAATGATGACTGCTACACAGTATAATAAAGAAAATGGTAATTTAAGGGTCAGATCACTAAAAATAACAAAAAGGCCTAAAGTATGTGCTCACCTCCTCCCAAAGGTGTCTAAGAATGCAGGTAGTTTTGAGCTCAACTTCTGAAGGTTTGACATCTCTCTCTCTCTCTCTCTCTCTCTCTCCCTCTCTAAAACTGCAATAAATACGTTGAGAGTGAATGAAATTGTATTCGTGCAAAACCACTAAAAAAAATAACATTTGAAAAATGCAGCATGATACCTTCTAAGAAATATATATAATGCTTATTACAATAAAAGAAAACAAACAAAAACATTTGAATAAAACCTATTTATACTATATGTTGTACTATAAGATCTAAATGATTCATGATGATACCAGGTAGCTATGATATGGTTATCCATTTACAAAATACAAATGTACTGAGCAAGTCTAATAACTGCTTTAATATTATTTTTTCAGATTCTATCACATGTGTGCAATGTCACCCTGAGTTCTGGTCAAATGAGAGAAGAGATGCTTGTGTGAAGAAGGTGGCAGAGTTTCTATCATATGAAGAGATTATGGGAGCGCTGCTAACTGCAGCATCCTTATTTGGAACATGCATCACTGCTGTTGTGGCATTCATTTTCTTCAGATACAGGAAAACTCCTATTGTCAGGGCCAACAACTCTGAGCTGAGCTTCCTGCTGCTCTTCTCCTTGACTCTGTGTTTCCTGTGTTCTCTGACCTTCATAGGCCGGCCCTCTGAGTGGTCCTGCATGCTGCGACACACAGCATTCGGCATCACCTTTGTTCTCTGTATCTCTTGTGTTCTGGGGAAAACTATAGTGGTGTTAATGGCCTTCAAGGCCACACTTCCAGGTAGTAATGTCATGAAATGGTTTGGGCCTACACAGCAGAAACTCAGTGTTGTGGGCTTCACTGTTATACAAGTTATCATATGTATCCTCTGGTTAACAATTTCTCCTCCTTTTCCATTTAAGAATTTTAAGGAATTCAAGGACAAAATCATCTTAGAATGCGCTCTGGGCTCAGCTGTTGGTTTTTGGGCTGTACTTGGGTACATAGGACTTCTGGCCATGTTATGTTTCATTCTTGCTTTTCTGGCTCGAAAACTGCCTGATAACTTCAATGAAGCCAAATTCATCACCTTTAGCATGCTGATATTCTGTGCAGTATGGATCACTTTTATCCCAGCGTATGTCAGCTCTCCTGGGAAGTTCAGCGTTGCTGTGGAGATATTTGCTATTCTGGCCTCCAGTTTTGGACTGCTCTTTTGTATTTTTATTCCAAAATGTTATATTATCTTACTGAAACCTGAGAAAAATACAAAGAGTAATATAATGGGGAAGGCAACACCAAAGTCATTCTGAAGACTTAAAATAATTAAGTTAAGTTTTTACTTAAACATTTGGTAACCACTCCAGTCATGTAGACATCTATCTTCTTGTATTGTAGATACTAATTTTCTCACTGTATATCATGTCGTTTGTGAAGTGGCATATTATTAATGTAAAACACAATCATATCATATATATATAACCCAGTCTCACGGCAGTTCGTGAAATGGTCAGGTTATTTAATCTATTGATTTGTGTAAAGGGACATGTTTATTCCATGTTTTAGTCCAGTTTTTTTAAACTAATGTATTTCAATTGGAAACTCCACACCTAAAACATGTGACAATATTATAGGCCTATGTAGTCTATATTTTCTTTTGTATCCGCGGAGCAGTTATTACTATGTCACTTCCGGAGGATCCCGCGGATTGGGTAGGCCTACACGTTATTATGGTGCATAACTTACTGGAAAAAAAGACTGAGCAACTTGTCCCAAGGTTGCTGGTGACAAAATCAATCATTAAATATGTACAGTACATTGAAGCGATTCTGACGTTATAGAGCCGCTGATCGCTGTCCGATTCTCTGAAAAGAATGACCGCATTGCATTGTGGGATACAGGCTTTGAATACGCCCTGCTCAGCAAAGTGTTTGTCTTAAAGCATACATACTTTATTATTTCACCAGTAATAAGACCAAAATAATATAATTAAAATAAAGAAATGAACCATGATAACATCTCGTGAATAAATGTGGATTAATGTAGCGTTATAGTTTTAAAGATATCAATAAACAACAAAGCAATCCAGCTTTCCTTGTAATAAGACCAAAATAATATCAAAATAAATAAATATAAACCATGATAAGATCTTGTGAATAGATTTTGATAAAACAGCAGTTATGGGGCTTAAAATACCAATAATAGCAAAGCCATACAGCTTCTCTGCTGTCGCCCAACTGGCAGAAAGAATCATGCTGTGAACACAAAAGAAGCTTCCCATTGAAATACATTAGTTTAAAAAATGTGCTGAAAAAATGGGATAAATGTGTCCTTGTACACGAATCAATAGATTCAATTACGTGACCATTTCAAGAACTGTAGTAAGACTGTGTTGGTTTGGCTGGTTCAGGGAGCATTGTCAAGAGCAGAGCAATCACCGCCAAGTATAATTGTATTTCCATTTGTTGCAATAATCTATGACGAGTGTTCCTGACTGAATTATATATATATACATACACTACCGGTCAAAACTTTGGGGTCACTTAGAAATGTCATTCCACTCCATTGCAGACAGAATACCAGCTGAGATCAGTTGCATTGTTTTTTTAATCAGGGCAGCAGTTTTCAGATTACATTATGTGCTTACATAACTGCAAAAGGGTTCTTGACTGTTGTAGACAGAAGTGGCTGAAGAAACGCTTGAAATTCCATGCTTTTTGGTCTGAACGTCATACCCAAATTAAAAGTGGTACAGCTCCCATATACTTTGACACTTTGGGGTGTGCCTGATATCATTGGAAAGGTAACACTTTCAAGTTGGGTGATTCTAGGCCTTACTGACACAGAGTTACAGAGGCTAGAATGGAGGTTTTTTATTTCCGCCCAAGTCATACATCTGTAAAATGATTAGACTACACTGCTGTAAACACATTGGTGACAGACAACACAGGGCATTAGCCACATGTCTCAGCTTACTACAGAAAAAATTAAGCCAAAAGACTCAAAAATGGATTCTATGATTTTTTTTCTACAAATATGTCTGTGCGTTTTTTTATTTCCATTTGAAAAGTGCAAAGAAAAAAGCCAAAAAACTACAGAATACAACACTTCTCAAATACATAAACACACCCACATCAATCACCTTTCCAATGATATCAGGCACACCCCTGACGGTAGTATATGAATATATATATATCACTCGGCTCCGCATCGTGCCTAACAACACCCCTTAGCTGTTCTAAAATCAAAAGAATCTAGCTAGGCTACTACTTTGACCCTTCGCCGCACCTTTACTTATCATCAAGCTGCCGTAACACATCCTGCTGCTGCAAGCTACAGGCATGATGGAGAAAGACAGCAGCAACACAATTCTGAACGGCACTTTTTATTTCCAAAACTCCCGGATGGCTCAGTAGACAAGTGGAAAGCCATATGCACATTGTGTACAGCCAATTTAAAATATCACTGAAGCACGTCAAGCTTGAGCTACCACCTACGAGCTAAGCATAGTAGTACAGTTAACATGACTCAGGTTGATGCTAGCGGGCTCAAGCAAAGCACTATTTTGGAGAGTGCTTCTTGCCGACCTGTAGATGAAACCAAATCCCAAAAAATTACTATAGCTCTTGCAAAATGGGTGGCAACTAACTGCAGACCTGTCAGCATCGTAGAAGTCTCGGGTCTTAAAGACGTACTACGGTCGGCATGTTCTGAATTGTGCAATAATGACAGATTCACACATTTTTCTTTTGTTTACAGTAAATAAATAATAAACAAATACAAATCTTAAAGTCAAGTTCATAAAGCAACTTTATTTGCATTCATTTTCATTTCCAATCAAGATATACTGGTAATAATTGCTTTCAATTGTTAATGTGTACTTAAAAACAGTTCTGAAATGCAAAATAATAGAATTTTAATCATGTGATAAAACGTGATTAATCACGATTAACTATAGAAATTCAGTGATTAATTGCGATTAAGGAAAAATTAATCGTTTGACAGCCCTTATATATATATAAAATTGGATTAGGCCCCAATTAAAGTAATAACATTACCCAACGCCTTCTCATGAACAGGTTTCTACAATATCAGACAATAAACATTTATGCGCTTGATATCTTACTCCACTCCCCCGTGATTTGTGACCCACCCATCCACCCCGACCTCCTCCTAGTAACTAGCAACCTGGGGTGAAAGCTGGAGATCAGCTAACTGAAGTGCAGATGAGGCTGGAATGGTGGTTTCAGGAGAAAAACACTGCAAAAAACTGCCCACTGAAAAGTGCCACAAGTGTACTGTTTCCAGAAGCAGTCAGTGCATTTGCATGCAGTTTAAAAAATTTGTTTTCTCAAACACCTTACCCCGGTTAAAATCAGAGTTCTAATAACCTGGTTTACAGAGGTAGAGAACTCCTTCAGTAATCGGATTATTGCTCCATGTATACACCATAACCGGGCTATGAATGGTTTAAGCGTCTGCGCATGCTTCAACTGCCTCTTCCCACTCCGCTGGGGTTGATTTTTGAACTGGAAATAATCCGACAGAACTGTGAGTCCTTGTCGTTGATATGATACCATACAACAAAACAGCGATGCCTGAATTAGTGGGCCATCGGTTGCACGGAGCTTGCGGTCCATCTGTTTTACTCCCCGCCGAGGCAGAAGCGGACATCAGGAGATAGCTAAACAGATTGGCCATCTCGGGGGCTGTCAACGTTGTGTCTTGGCAAAACAGTGGAGAGACCAAGCAGCCCCTGCTGCGGCTGCTGGCTAACGTTAATATTAGCTAGTTAGCTAATGAAGATACCTTACTAATTCCACCCGACACTGATTAATGGTACTGATATAATTTGCCGAAAAAGTTGTAGTCGTCTGGCGAGAACACTGCGTTCTTTCACTGTGACAAGAGTGTGTTAATGAAACATTAAGTTGTTAAATTTTACTAATTGAGAGGCCAATCGGTGTAATGTTGATATAGGTCAACCGGCAGAAAAGCCAGTTGTGCTTTGGCAGATCGCCGCCTACTGTACCGGAGGTAGAGTTACTCCATCATTCTTCCCATTGTATATGGGGAGAACTGGCATAACCCGGTTACCGCTGTGCGTATAAATGCACTAAGTGAGGGACTTTAAAAAGCCTTGGCCTTCATTTAGGAAACGTTCCTTGGTAATTCCATGCCAAGAAAATGGCAGGCAGAGTTAGTGACTCTTTGCTAAGTCCATCTTTGACCAGATTGTCCTGTCAAGCAACAAGGGAAGGATCCAAATGCTATAGCCCAGGCAGATATGAAGACTTCAGTGATTTATTGAAAAAATTAAGATACAAAAGCGTACTGGCATGGGTAGCAAGCCCAAATAGAAGGAACTGAGAATACATGAATAAACAGGAATGGGGCATGCAAGACAAGGCAGGTGTGGTGAGGGTACAGTTGATTAAATTTAAAGCAAATTGGAATTCAGTTCTGTAATTTTGGTGGAGATAAGGTTTAAGATTACAATTCTTTTTTTTTAAAGATTATTTTTTTGGCTATTTTAGGCCTTTATTTGACAGGACAGCTTAATAAAGGAAAGGGGAAAGCTTAATAAAGGAAAGGGGAAAATAAGGGGGAATAACATGCAGCAAAGGGCTTCAGGTTGGACTCAAACCCACAGCCGCTGCGGTGAGGACTGAGCCTTTGTACATGGGACGACCCCCAAACAGGTGAGTTAACCCAGGCACCAACAATATTTGATTTTGAATAGCTGTGTTTTAATAAGCAGGGACATGGCCAGAATTAGAGAGGAAACAAAAATAAAGAAACACACAAGGACCAACAGAGCCCATGACAGGCTGGAGGAAGCTTTCATACCTGCTATGTTTGCTTAAACCCAAAACCCTTTTGCTATTTGGGCACCTCCTTCATCTCACCCCACCTTGTAATTCTACGTAGATAAAACATCACTGTTCTATTATTATTTCCCATGCTGCTTCAAAATGTACAAATACCAGTGCAAGTTTTGGATTTACATTACGGTGCACGTGATGCCACCCAGTGGTTTAGCTCTAGACAGCATGTCATCCACACAGAGGTGGCCAGAGCAGGGTTGGGCACTATTACAGCTGTTGCTGGTGGCATCTTTCTCTCAGGCTGAGGAGCCGGTGTGCAGGCAGAGAGGGGATCCTGAGAACCCCCAGCTATCTAAGAATGGGGACATTATGTTGGGGGGAATCTTTTCTTTCCACACCAGCTGGAAAGCCAGACATGACACCTACAGGCAAAAGCCATTGCCACTGGAATGCACAAGGTAAATTATACTGTATGAACCTATTTAGATAAAATATTAAAGATATTAAATAATAATTAATATTCCTTAAAAATCCCTGTTGTGGCTATTAATAAATACTTTAATTTCCTATGCAATTGTTTCTTTTTCATGGGCAAATTCCAGCTATTTATAACTGTCTGCATCAAGTTTGAATTTCAGAGATTTCCAGTTTGCCCAGGCTATGCTCTTTGCCATAGAGGAGATTAATAACAGCACAGACGTACTGCCTGGTATCTCTCTGGGCTATAAGATCTATGATGTATGTGGCTCCATTGCCAGAAGTGTGAGGTATGCACTGGCCTTGACTAATGGTAATGAGGTGTTATCTGCACTCACCGAGGCACCATGTACCAGACCTGCGCAAGTTCAGTCCATTATTGGAGATACCTCCTCGTCTCCTTGCATGGCTATAGCTACTGTCATTGGACCCTTTCATATCCCAATGGTGGGTAAGATTGGAATTGGAATTAATTCTTACAGCTGGTCATAGCTAAATACGTTTTTTTAAGTAATGTTTACTTTGCTGTTTAAAAGTTTCATATTTTACATCTTTATCTTGGGGTGATTTTCCTTTTTTCCTTTTAGATCAGCCACTTTGCTACTTGTGCTTGTCTAAGTGATAAAACCAAGTACCCATCCTTTCTCAGAACAATACCCAGTGATTACTACCAGAGCAGAGCCCTGGCTCAGTTGGTGTGGCACTTTGGTTGGACTTGGGTGGGAGCTATTAGAACAAATGATGATTATGGCAATAATGGCATGGCCACTTTCACAGAAACTGCCCAGCATCTGGGCATCTGTCTGGAGTATTCTGTATCTTTCTTTAGAACAGATCCACCAGACAAAATACAAAAGATAATTGACATTTTCAAGGCTTCCACTTCCAAGGTGATTGTCGCTTTCCTCTCCCACATGGATATGGATGTGCTAATTCAAGAGTTGTCCAACCACAACCTGACCGGGTACCAGTGGGTAGGCAGTGAAGGCTGGATCTCTGATTCTCAAATTGCAGCCATGGATAGGCATCACATTCTAGATGGTGCTGTAGGCCTGTCCATCCCCAAAGCACATGTCAGTGGCATGAGAGAGTTCATTTTGGATGTGAAGCCGCTCAATTCATCTAGTAATGAAATGTTTCCAGAGTTTTGGGAGACATTATTTAGCTGTAAGTTCAAACAGTCAAAATCTTCAGCAGGGAATCAGAAAGAATGTACTGGCCATGAAGATCTGACTGGATTGCAAAACAGCTTCACTGATATGTCGCTCATGCCTATCTTTTACAATGTCTATAAAGGAGTGTATGCTGTGGCCCACGCACTTCATAATATTCTCAGCTGTAACAAAACCTGTAACAACAAGGTGCAGCTAGATCCATTTACGGTGAGTTGAAAACTAAAGCCATAAATTATAGTTTTAATAGTATGTCACATTAACAAGGATAATTGTTTTAATTTAAAAAAAAAAATTGCTGTAAGTCTATCATGCTGTTGGGCCAATAGGCCTACAACATGTTGGTCAGATAATGATACATATGGATGCATATCTTCTTAGATTTTACAGCACATAAAAAAGATTAAGTTCATAACAAAGGAAGGAGATGAGGTTTACTTTAATGAGAATGGAGACCCAGCAGCAAAGTATGAAATTATAAACTGGCAGCCAACAGAACATGGCATAGTGGACTTTGTCACAGTTGGTCTTTATGATGCATCTTTACCTGCAGACAAACAGCTGAATCTGCAAAATAAGTCTTTAATTTGGGCACATAACTCACAACAGGTAAGCTGCAATGGTATTACTGTAAGTGTTGACTATTTGAAATTTTATAATTGTATAATTTTGTTTGTTTTTGTCAAAAAACAAAAAGTTTGTCAAAAAGAACAGCATTGATAGACAAAACCTTGTAAAGGTGATTGCCCATACATTCTTTTCATGGTTTCTTTTTGTCATGCAGGTGCCTTTGTCAGTTTGCAGTGAGAAATGTCTCCCAGGAACTCGCAAGGTTCTCCAGAAAGGAAAGCCTGTCTGCTGCTATGACTGTTCCAGATGTGCAGAGGGAGAAATAAGTAACATTACAGGCAAGAAACATCTTAAAATGTACATTACACTTGTTTTTAAGAAATTGTCCTGTAATGTGACTTTAAAAGCATTAAGGGAGTTCCTGCAGGGCTGATATACATAGTACGTATGTAGTCTTAAAAGCAAACACAACATCTATATAATTTCATCATTAATCAATGCTTTTAAAATCAGACAAATGATACAATGATGACTGATACATAGAATAATAAAGAAAATGGTAATTTAAGGGTCAGATCACTAAAAATAACAAAAAGTATGTGTTCACCTCCTCCCAAATGCAGCATGATACCTTCTAAGAAATAATATATAATGCTTATTCAAATAAAACAAAACAAACAAAAATATTTAAATAAAACCTATTAATACTATATGTTGTACTATAAAGATCCAAATCATTCATGATGATACCATGTAGCTATGATATGGTTATCCATTTATTATCCGGTATTGTCAGTCTTGTATGCATAGAAAAGATGTAAGATTGAGACAAAACTAAATACAAATGGTACTGAGCAAGTCTAATAACTGCTTTAATACAATTTTTTCAGATTCTATCACATGTGTGCGATGCCACCCTGAGTTCTGGTCAAATGAGAGAAGAGATGCTTGTGTGAAGAAGGAGGCAGAGTTTCTATCATATGAAGAGATTATGGGTGCGCTGCTCACTGCAGCATCCTTATTTGGAACATGCATCACTGCTGTTGTGGCATTCATTTTCTTCAGATACAGGAAAACTCCTATTGTCAGGGCCAACAACTCTGAGCTGAGCTTCCTGCTGCTCTTCTCCTTGACTCTGTGTTTCCTGTGTTCTCTGACCTTCATAGGCCGGCCCTCTGAGTGGTCCTGCATGCTGCGACACACAGCATTCGGCATCACCTTTGTTCTCTGTATCTCTTGTGTTCTGGGGAAAACTATAGTGGTGTTGATGGCCTTCAAGGCCACACTTCCAGGTAGTAATGTCATGAAATGGTTTGGGCCTACACAGCAGAAACTCAGTGTTGTGGGCTTCACTCTTATACAAGTTATCATATGTATCCTCTGGTTAACAATTTCTCCTCCTTTTCCATTTAAGAATTTTAAGGAATTCAAGGACAAAATCATCTTAGAGTGCGCTCTGGGCTCAGCTGTTGGTTTTTGGGCTGTACTTGGGTACATAGGACTTCTGGCCATCTTATGTTTCATTCTTGCTTTTCTGGCTCGAAAACTGCCTGATAACTTCAATGAAGCCAAATTCATCACCTTTAGCATGCTGATATTCTGTGCAGTATGGATCACTTTTATCCCAGCGTATGTCAGCTCTCCTGGGAAGTTCAGTGTTGCTGTGGAGATATTTGCTATTCTGGCCTCCAGTTTTGGACTGCTCTTTTGTATTTTTATTCCAAAATGTTATATTATCTTACTTAAACCTGAGAAAAATACAAAAAATAATATAATGGGGAAGGCGGCGCCAAAGTCATTCTGAAAACGTAAAATTATTTTGTGGCTAATGCCATTATAGATTGTACTTAATCATTTGGTAACCAGTTCAGACTGTCATGTAGACATCTCTCTTACTGAAGACTTGCATTGTAGCTACTAATTTTCCCACTGTATATCATGTCATTTGTGAAGTGGCATATTATGACAGCATTTCATATAATGTAAAACACAGTTATATCAAACTTATATATATTTTAGTGCTGTCAATCGATTCAAGTCAATTTAATTACAGATAGTTACAGTCATGAGCTCTGATTAATCATGATTAATTGCAAATTCTTTAACATTTATTAAACACATGTTCAATAACAATCACATTTGTTGATGCATCCATATGAACTGCAGACATATTAAGCAGTAACCAACAACAGTTACAAAGTGATGTCTGCTGTATGTTTTGCATAGTAACATTAACTCAAATGAATGCAGCAATAAGTAGGCCTATTTTAGAAATACAATGCCATTATGTATGTGTAGACACAGAGGGAACAGTCTCTACATTCTTTGTTAAAGATAATTAATTCAAACAGTGTGCATCTCTGTAACATTCCTCCTGTCAACCAATCATACAGTCTAGTCTTCTTTCAACCAGTTGCTCAGGCAGACTAGCTTGTTCAGATTTTCAGATGATAGAGCTGACCTCTTTTTCTGCCGAATGTTGCCTGCCAAAGAGAACAGTCTCTCACATTGCACTGTTGAGGCAGGTGTAACCAAGTACCTTTTAGCAGTATGGGTCAGCTTGCCATATACACCTGGTTGTGACAACAACTACTGTAATGGCGATGTTTCCATGCTGACACAGTCCTCTGCCTTTTACTTCTCTAGAGGTTTATCTGTTTACAGTACCTCATCATCAGACTAACTTTGATCCCATCAGAAGGAGGGCCATCTTCTTCTTTGGTGGCTCTGGCTCTACTTTTTCTACAGAGGCCTGTGGTGCAGGTTCCCCATCCTTCAGCATCTCACTCAACTATATAGGCAGGGTCAACATCTGATACCTCCATTGTGCAGGAGATGACATAGTGCAGGTAGTAACCAGAGCAGGATACATACTTTTCACCACTTAGGAGCTCAGTGATGTACCTACAGCGCAAACACAGTACCACACAATTGACTTAATGACTACAGTTTTCATATATGTCTAGATAAATTATGTCTAGATTAAAGCTTAGATCCGGCCCAAAAAATGCCAGCCTGGCCCGACACATTAACTGTAATTATGAGCCCGAGCCCAATTTAAACCCAACATTTTTTTTAATACATGGGCCGTAATAACTGACGTTCTCAACTACAATTCTGAGTTGTTTGAACTGCAGAAATCTGTTTAGAAGGGTTATGCTTGGAGAAGTAACAAAAGAGTACATTGAAGGATGACTATCATCTTTTCTGCCATGGCAAGCCTGCTTCATGTGTCTGTTCATCGTCCCTGTTTTTTAGCTGTCATAGGCGAGCAGCGTGCCGCACTTAATGCACTCGACAAAGCCAACACATATGTTGTCACAACTTGTTTAAAATGGTTCCATACCTTCGACTTTCCTCCAAACTTGCTCAAAGGTAGGCTAATTCTCCTGTTTTTAATTTTTTCTTTAAGCTCCATGTTGCACTTAAGCTACACCATACAGCACAGTAGGCCCGGTGTGATGCGTGCGAGTGGAGGAGATGCTGCGCATGTTTATTGGCATAGCTTTCTCCCCACCCAGTTAGGCTAATAAAGTAATGATTGAAAAAAACACAAATGCTTGATCAAGTGCCCAAGGATAGTGGCGGGAAATGTCGGGTCGGGTCCAATTTGGTTTCGGGCAGAGAATCTAAACTCTAGTCTAGACGACTTACAAATGACTTATGTTTATCAGTAAAATTGGAGAAGACAGAGAAATCACATTACTTGTATGGCTTCAGCAATGTTTCCAACTTTGCCAGCCTGTCATATTCAGCTGAGGTTAGCATGGCTAACTTGTGCTTTTGCTGTGTCAGCATTGATTTAAGTGGATCTTTGTTCTTTTAATTCCGCCACATCCTGGATGAAGGACTCCTCTATTAGTCTATGAGAGGCTTGCTGAGCTTTCAGCTCTGTTGTGTTTGCGGGACTGTGTCTAAAGTGTCCGACTATTTTACGACATTCGGCTAAAACACTGTCAAATCCGCTGTCCCGTAAAGCCATGGTGATCATCTTTTGTATCATGTGCACCACACGTGGCAAATGCTCGAATGGTAGACTCCTTGTGGCGGCAATCATATTGTGAGTGCTTTCTGTTCCTATAGTTGTGACCTTGCCTGTTATGTCCCACTTATTTGCAACTTCAAAAACTGGCTAGCTCCTGCTTTGGCAAAATGCCTTTTTTCTGTTTTTAACACGCCCAAAGTGAATGAGTCCAGTTGATTATGTGTGCTGTTACACCGAAGGTAGGTATGGTTACTTTCTGATGTCCAGTGGTCTCCAGTAAGTGCAAGAAAAGTACCTTCTGCCAACTGCCCCACTTTCTTATCTTTTTCAGCATTGTACAGTTAATGTACTCTCGTAACAATAGTTTCCCTCGATGGGTCGCCTGTGGTGATCTAAGCAGCAAAGGGCCGCAGGTTGGATTCAGACCTGGGCCTCTGCAAAGGACTCAGCCTTCATGGGGTGCACGCTCTTACTGGGTGAGCTAGAGGTTGCCCCAGCACTAGCATCTTTGCTAACATCAGCAAAAATGTGTTTCGCCCAAAGATGGCACTTCAAACTTGTCGTGATTCGGTTGAAAGATAGTTCATCACTGCAATAAGTGCACACAACTTTGGTTTGATCAAAACTTCCATCTGGAAGCTTTTTATAACGAAACTTGTCTTCTCTGCCATCGTTTACTCGCGTTTGCCGAGCCACACATATCACAGCAACCTTAACCATCCGCTCTGCGAAAACTAGAAGAGGTTGTGGTCAAACTTCATAAAATGATTACTTTCCATTACAAAATAATAATATATATATATATATATATATATATATATATATATATATATATATATATATGTTTTGATATCATTGTGATTTGAATGCCTAACAATTCTTCAATAAACCATTATATACCTAAAATAGAAATATTTTAAACTAAGTGAACCGTTGTAACATGAAAGTGCGATAGAACAATTAAAGTTGCTGGTTTATTTAGCCAGCGGCAGCAGTTTCATTGCCAATATGGTGACTGCGAGCCGGCTACAGGCACCGCCAGATGACTAGTAGTTGAGTTTAGCCAGAAAAATGCGGCGATGACACTTAAGTTTAGGCACCAAAACGACTAGTTCAATTTAGGAAAAAGATCGTGGTTTGAAATTAAAAACTCCCGAGGAACAAACAAGCGTTTCCTGGGTGAAAGTATTTTGGGTTAGGGTTAGGATTAGGGTTAGTATTTTGTTTTCGAGCTGTCCTTTAGTTTGACACCACGTTGTGCTATTTCATTTTGAGATTATTTTCCATTGAATATTGAAGTTTATAAATACATGTTTTGGCATGTCTGGCTGATAGGCACTACATGCATGGTATTGAAAAGGGGGATTTAATTCTTGCATGTTTTGTTATGCATTATATATATATATATATATATATATATATATATATATATATATATATATATATATATATATATATATATATATATATATATAGAGAGAGAGAGAGAGAGAGAGAGAGAGAGAGAGAGAGACAAATAAGTGATATTAGGCAATATGACTCGACTTGAAAATGGATTCCAAAAGAATCCTATTGCACTGTGTCTGCTTGATGTGTAAATAAGCTAATACATCTACTGGCTTACACAATAGCCATATCAACTTTATAAGGTGATAATGGTGTTTGTAAAGCTTGTTTCACTGTACCAAAGTGGTCCCGAAACCACAAAAAAAGAAAATCAGTTAATACATTTTTAATCTCGCTTTGTCAGACTTTCCCCCCACCGCTGTGCTGCGGAGGAGAGTCTGCATTCCGGGATGAGAGAAAAACGTGCTGTGGTTTATTGGCATTTCTTTAAACCAATCACAATCGTCTTGGGCGACGCTAAGCGCCGTACGAAGCAACGGCGCCTCTGCAAAATAAACCTCAGGAAGGAACTTGTTTTGGTGGAACATGTGTACGTTTAAAAGTTATTTTAGAAGTGCGAGAGAAAACTCACATTGGACAGATAGTCTAGCTAGCTGTCTGGATTTACCCTGCAGAGATCTGAGAAAAGGTTAACCATAGTCCTCATAAATTGACCAGAAATTAAAATGTCAAAGCCCAAGGCAACGGATATCCAGCCTAAATGAATGAAATCCTGCGGAATTTCCGTCGGCAACAGAGCAATCCCGGAAGTGGAACGTCGAGGATATAGACTAATACATTTCAGTGAGCCTACTGTGTCTTATTTTCTGTATTGTGTTTTTATTCTTTGAATAGCAATTATAATTTCAAGTATAAATTGTGACTTTTATGATAGAATAGAATAGATAGAATATATATTTAAAAAAACGTTTGTACAGCACAACTGAATAGTCTTCCTTTTTGGGCACCTTCTTCCTCTCTCGCCAAATCTTGTATGTCCATGACCATAAGACAGCACTAATCTATTGTTATTTTTTATGCTCCGCAAAAATGTATAAATACCAGTGCAAGCTTTTGATTTACATTAGGGTACGTGTGATGCCACCCAGTGGTTTATCTCTTGTAGACAGTATGACGTCCACACACAGGGGGCCAGAGAAGGGTTGTCTACTTTTACAGCTGTTGCTGGTGGCATCTTTCTCTCAGGCTGAGGAGCTGCTGTGCAGGCAGAGAGGGGATCCTGAGAACCCCCAGCTATCTAAGGATGGAGACTTCATGCTGGGGGGAATCTTCTCTTTCCACAGCAGCTGGATAAACAGACAGGACACCTACACGCAAAAGCCACTGCCATTGGAATGCACCAGGTAATTTATTAAGATATCTATTTAGATTTGAAATATGTGAGAGTGGGTACAGATACAAAACAGGAACAATTTTTTTTCATAAAACTGGGTATTAAAATAAGATATAGTCTTTGTTGTGTGCATTATTACTATCAGATTATTTCATTTTCTATGCTACTGTTTTATTTCAAGGATAAATAGTTTGCAGTTCCAACTATGTATAACTGTCTGCATCCAGTTTGAATTTCAGAGGTTTCCAGTATTCCCAGGCTATGCTCTTCGCCATAGAGGAGATTAATAACAGCACAGAACTACTGCCTGGTATCTCTCTGGGCTATAAGATCTATGATGTCTGTGGCTCCATTGCCAGAGGTGTGAGGGTTACACTGGCCTTGGCTAATGGTAATGAGGTATTATCTTCACTCTCTGCCCCATGTACCAGACCTGCCCAAGTGCAGGCCATTATGGGAGAGACTTCTTCCTCTCCTTGCATGGCTATAGCTACTGTCATTGGACCCTTTCATATCCCAATGGTGGGTAAGATTGGCAAAAAGTAAATTACATTTGGGAAAAATAATTATTATTCTGTAATTCTACCAACAAAAAAAAAACAATTATAGTGTGCTGTGTAAATGTTTTATATTTTATCTGTGACAAGAATTTATCTTGACAAATTATTTTTTCTTTCTTTTAGATCAGCCACTTTGCTACTTGTGCTTGTCTAAGTGATAAAACCAAGTACCCATCCTTCCTCAGGACAATACCCAGTGACTACTACCAGAGTAGAGCCCTGGCCCAGTTGGTGTGGCACTTTGGTTGGACTTGGGTGGGAGCTATTAGAACAAATGATGATTATGGTAACAATGGCATGGCCATATTCACAGAAAACGCCCAGCATCTGGGAATCTGTCTGGAGTATTCTGTATCTTTCTTTAGAACAGATCCACCAGAAAAAATACAAAAGATAATTTACATGATCAAGGCATCCACTTCCAAGGTGATTGTCGCTTTCCTCTCCCACATGGATATGGATGTGCTAATTCATGAGTTGTCCAACCACAACCTGACTGGGTACCAGTGGGTAGGCAGTGAGAGCTGGATCTTTGATTCCCAAATTGCAGCCATGGATATTAATCACATTCTGGATGGTGCCATAGGCCTGTCCATCCCCAAAGCACATGTCAGTGGTATGAGAGAGTTCATGTTGGATGTGAAACCGCTCAATTCATCTAGTAATGAAATGTTTTCAGAGTTTTGGGAGACATTATTTAACTGTAAGTTCAAACAGTCAAAATCTTCATCAAGAAATCAGAAAGAATGTACTGGCCATGAAGATCTGACTGGAGTGCAAAACAGCTTCACAGATATGTCGCTCATGCCTATCTTTAACAATGTCTATAAAGGAGTGTATGCTGTGGCTCATGCACTTCATAATATTCTCAGCTGTAACAAAACCTGTAACAACAAGGTGCAGCTAGATCCATTAACGGTGAGTTGAACACCAACATTTTATATTGTTTTTAAAGTAAGTCACATTAACAAGGAAATTGTTTAAACTTAATAATAATAGCAGTCAGTCCATCATGCTGTTGAGCCAATAGGCCTACAAAATGTTGGTCAGATAATGATACATATGGATGCATATCTTCTTAGACTTTACAGCACATAAAAAAGATTCAGTTCAAAACTAAGGAAGGAGATGAGGTTTACTTTAATGAGAATGGAGACCCAGCAGCAAAGTATGAAATTATAAACTGGCAGCCAACAGAACATGGCATTGTGGACTTTGTCACAGTTGGTCTTTATGATGCATCTTTACCTGCAGACGAACAGCTGAATCTGCAAAATAATTCTTTAACTTGGGCACAGAACTCACAACAGGTAAGCTACAATGGTATCACTTTAAGGTGATTACAGTGCATTTATTTGCTATGATAGTGTAAGTCATTACAATTGTTTCTGTATTAATAGAGGTTTGCAAAGCCAACACCTGGTGAAAGTGAAAGGTCATACATTTTGTTTTTTTCATGCAGGTGCCTTTGTCAGTTTGCAGTGAGAAATGTCCTCCAGGAACTCGCAAGGTTCTTCAGAAAGGAAAGCCTGTTTGCTGCTATGACTGTTTAAGATGTGCAGAGGGAGAAATTAGCAACATTACAGGTGTAGTAATATTGGTAAAATGTCATAAAAAAAGGTCATTAAAGGGTCAGCTCACTTAAATAAATAAAAAAATGCCTACAGTCTTTACTCAGTGGTATCTGAGCATGTAGATTTTGGACTCAGCTTCTGAGATTTGGACATCACTCTCTCTCTGAAACTGCAATAATTGCATTGAGAGTGGATGAAATTGTGTTTGTGCAGCAGCCCTGAAAATTGACATTTGAAAAAGATATATAATGCATAGTTATTAAGAAATAAAAAATAAAAAAATTCATAAAGAGTAATTCCTCTTTGTACTGTATCTTTTAAAATCCAAATTTCATTCATGATAATATTATTAGACAAAACAAAATACAAATGTATTAGATCTAATAACAAAATATATTGATTAATGCACTAAGCAAGTAATAATTTCTTTCAGATTCCATCACCTGTGTGCGATGCCACCCTGAGTTCTGGTCAAATGAGCAAAGAGATGCTTGTGTGAAGAAGGAGGCAGAGTTTCTATCATATGAAGAGATTATGGGAGCGCTGCTCACTGCAGCATCCTTATTTGGAACATGCATCACTGCTGTTGTGGCATTCATTTTCTTCAGATACAGGAAATCTCCTATTGTCAGGGCCAACAACTCTGAGCTGAGCTTCCTGCTGCTCTTCTCCTTGACTCTGTGTTTCCTGTGTTCTCTGACCTTCATAGGCCGGCCCTCTGAGTGGTCCTGCATGCTGCGACACACAGCATTCGGCATCACCTTTGTCCTCTGTATCTCTTGTGTTCTGGGGAAAACTATAGTGGTGTTGATGGCCTTCAGGGCCACACTTCCAGGTAGTAATGTCATGAAATGGTTTGGGCCTGCACAGCAGAAACTCAGTGTTGTGGGTTTCACTCTTATACAAGTTATCATATGTATTCTCTGGTTAACAATTTCACCTCCTTTTCCATTTAAGAATTTTGATGAATTTAAGCACAAAATCATCTTAGAGTGTGCTCTGGGCTCAGCTGTTGGTTTTTGGGCTGTACTTGGGTACATAGGAATCCTGGCCATGTTATGTTTCATTCTTGCTTTTCTGGCCCGGAAACTGCCTGATAATTTCAATGAAGCCAAATTTATCACCTTTAGCATGCTGATATTCTGCGCAGTATGGATCACTTTTATCCCAGCGTATGTCAGCTCTCCTGGGAAGTTCAGCGTTGCTGTGGAGATATTTGCTATTCTGGCCTCCAGTTTTGGACTGCTCTTTTGTATTTTTATTCCAAAATGTTATATTATCTTATTGAAACCTGAGAAGAATACAAAAAAGAATATGATGGGGAAGGAGGCACCAAAATCATTTTGAAAACTTAAAATAATATAACGGCAGATGCCATTATAATATTTACATTACAATGTGTCAAGTAGACTTTCATGTACACACCTATTCTCATTTTACTTGCACTGTACGTACTTCTGTAATATTTCTCCACTATATAATTTGTGACACATCATATTAAGATGACAACATTTATTTAGTACAACATAATATATAATTGTATCAATCAATACATGCCCTTTGTCACTGTGGTGGATCAGAACTAACACTGCATTTTACCATCCAATGTAACTGAGTGACCTCCTGTTTGTCTTACTAAACCAAAAAAATAAAGTTATTACTGCATTGTAGTATCACATGTCACATATCGAAAACATGTATAACTGCCAACATAAAATATGTTGATGGTTTTACTCTAATTTAGTACCGTGAATGCCAGATACAGTGGGGCAAAAAAGTATTTAGTCAGCCACCAATTGTGCAAGTTCTCCCACTTAAAAAGATGAGAGAGGCCTGTAATTTACCTATGATTAAAAATAATCGTAGGTACACTTCAACTATGAGAGACAAAATGAGGAAAAAAAATCCAGAAAATCACATTTTTAATGAATTTATTTGCAAATTCCTCAGGAAAATAAGTATTTGGTCACCTACAAACAAGCAAGATTTCTGGCTCTCACAGACCTGTAACTTCTTCTTTAAGAGGCTCCTCTGTCCTCCACTCGTTACCTGTATTAATGGCACCTGTTTGAACTTATCAGTATAAAAGACACCTGTCCACAACCTCAAACAGTCACACTCCAAACTCCACTATGGCCAAGACCAAAGAGCTGTCAAAGGACACCAGAAACAAAATTGTAGACCTGCACCAGGCTGGGAAGACTGAATCTGCAATAGGTAAGCAGCTTGGTGTGAAGAAATCAACTGTGGGAGCAATTATAAGAAAATGGAAGACATACAAGACCACTAATAATCTCCCTCGATCCAGGGCTCCACGCAAGATCTCACCCTGTGGGGTCAAAATGATCACAAGAACGGTGAGCAAAAATCCCAGAACCACACGTGGGGACCTAGTGAATGACCTGCAGAGAGCCGGGACCAAAGTAACAAAGGCTACCATCAGCAACACACTACGCCGCCAGGGACTCAAATCCTGCAGTACTAGACGTGTCCCCCTGCTTAAGCCAGTACATGTCCAGGCCCGTCTGGAGTTTGCTAGAGAACATTTGGATGATCCAGAAGAGGATTGGGAGAATGTCATATGGTCAGATGAAACCAAAATAGAACTTTTTGGTAAAAACTCAACTCGTCGTGTTTGGAGGGGAAAGAATGCTGAGTTGCATCCAAAGAACACCGTACCTACTGTGAAGCATGGGGGTGGAAACATCATGCTTTGGGGCTGTTTTTCTGCAAAGGGACCAGGACGACTGATCAGTGTAAAGGAAAGAATGACTGGGGCCATGTATCGTGAGATTTTGAGTGAAAACCTCTTTCCATCAGCAAGGGCATTGAAGATGAAACGTGGCTGGGTCTTTCAACATGACAATGATCCCAAACACACCGCCCGCGCAACGAAGGAGTGGCTTCGTAAGAAGCATTTCAAGGTCCTGAAGTGGCCTAGCCAGTCTCCAGATCTCAACCCCATAGAAAATCTTTGGAGGGAGTTGAAAGTCCGTGTTGCCCAGCGACAGCCCCAAAACATCACTGCTCTAGAGGAGATCTGCATGGAGGAATTGGCCAAAATACCAGCAACAGTGTGTGAAAACCTTGTGAAGACTTACAGAAAACGTTTGACCTCTGTCATTGCCAACAAAGGGTATATAACAGTATTGAAATGAACTTTTGTTATTGACCAAATACTTTATTTCCACCATCATTTGCAAATAAATTCATTAAAAATCCTACAATGTGATTTTCTGGATTTTTTTTTTCATTTTGTCTCTCATAGTTGAAGTGTACCTATGATGAAAATTACAGGCCTCTCTCATCTTTTTAAGTGGGAGAACTTGAACAATTGGTGGCTGACTAAATACTTTTTTGCCCCACTGTATATGTAGTTAGGTAGTTCCTAGCGTATTGTAAATAATACCACTGTATTTGTCATCCTTGAAAATGCAGGATAAGCCACCGGAATCAACATGTTGTGTGGTCTAGAACCTGAGCTACTGATTAAATAACAACCGGTAATGGACGTTTTGGAAAATGGCCCTATAGCATTTTCAAATCTTCCTAAGGGCATGCTCTAACAGTGTGCCACAGCTCATGCTTTTGCCATCAAAGGCACAATTATTCACATGTCTGCTGAACTATCAGCAATGCTTTCCAGCTCCTCAAATGGGATCCTGAGGCATTCCTAGACCAGTTGACATTTATAATCGCTGTTCTGGGTCTACCCCAGGGTCTCTTACTAGTTGGCCACTCCTGGTAAACTGCCAAATGGAGGGGCCAGAGGCACCCTAATCAGATGCCTGAACCACTTTAACTGGCCCCTTTCGATGCAAAAGGAGCAGTGGCCTTACTCTGAGATCCTGCTAGATATCTGAGCTCCTTACCCTATGTCCAAGGGTGACCCTATGGAGGGAACTCATTTTGGCCACTTGCATCTGTGTATACCATATCATGACCATAGTTGAGGGTTGTGCCATAGATTGACCACTAAAATGCTTTGCCTTCTTGCTCAGCTCCCTCTCCACCACAGTGATCAGGTACAACACCCCAACCAATGTTTAAATTGCATATTATGCATATTGAAACAGAAACTCACTGTTCTGGGTTTCACAAGTTATCATATGTATCCTCTGGTTAACAATTTCACCTCCTTTTCCATTTATCAATTTTAAGAAATTCAAGGACAAAATCATCTTAGAATGCGCTCTGGGCTCAGCTGTAGGTTTTTGGGCTGTACTTGGGAACAGCAGAGCTATGCCATTGTTAATGCTTCTCTCCATGCTTTTATTTCTGCTTATGAGGAGGGGAGACTCTGTGTGCCGTCTGCAAGGCAAGGCAAGGCAAGGCAGCTTTATTTGTATAGCACATTTCAGCAACAGGGCAATTCAAAGTGCTTTACATGAAAACAGATTTACATGAAAACAGATTAAAAAATAAAAAACATACGGGAAAAAAAAAGTGCAGTATAAGAAATTAAACATTGAAGAGCAGTTAAAACAGTTAAATATATAAAAGCAGATAAAATAACTTTCCTGGACTCAGTGATCCAGTTTTTGGAAAGCCAAAGCTTTTTGACCAATATGACAGATATCTCAAGTAGTCCGGTCCATACTTTCTAACCATCTCACCCACTATGGGTCCAGATGCGTCGCACGGCTTTGAGGTTTCATTCCCCATAGTTACAGAAGCTTTTCCTTTAGTATACTCTTATCATTTTCGATGTGGTCGTCACCGCAAAGCTTATTTCTTTTCTTTGGCAAACCTTGCAAAACCCGGTACAGCCCTGCAGACAAAAATCTCTTAATAGTCCAGAATGTGTTCTTAAACTATTTTATTTCTTCTGCAGTCTGTCTCTAAATAGTCAAGAACTCGCTCAGAGTGTTTATAGACTATTTTTTTCTTTTTAGGCCTTGTGCCAGCCCAACGTCTGTCTCTTCTGTCAACTATTGTCATGCCTGCATCAGAGAAATAATCAGAGATATGTCCGTTACTGCAAAAGAATGTCACCGGAATAATCATAAATTCAATTCTATTATTTGTTTTAGGAATTTCTCTTTATATGTTTATATAGATTGTTATACAGTGTCAACAATGCTTATTTAAAGAAAGGCAACATCGAAAAGATAGGTCTTCAGCCTTGATTTAAAAGAACTGAGAGTTGCAGCAGACCTGCAGTTTTCTGGGAGTTTGTTCCAGATAGATGGAGCATAAAAACTAAACGCTGCTTCCCCCTGTTTAGTTCTGACTCTGGGGACAACAAGCAGGCCTGTCCCAGACGACCTGAGAGGTCTGGGTGGTTCATAGTGTAGTAGCAGATCAGAAATGTATTTTGGCCCTAAACCGTTTAGTGATTTATAAACCAGCAAAAGTATTTTGAAATCAATTCTTTGAGGCACTGGAAGCCAGTGTAGAGACTTCAGAACTGGAGTGATGTGATCCACTTTCTTGGTCTTAGTGAGGACTCGAGCAGCAGCGTTCTGAATCAGCTGCAGCTGTCTGATTGATTTTTTAGGGAGACCTGTGACAACACCGTTACAGTAGTCAAGTCTACTGAAGATAAAAGCATGGACAAGTTTTTCCAGATCCTGCTGAGACATAAGTCCTTTAACCCTTGATATATTTTTAAGGTGGTAATAGGCTGACTTTGTAATTGTCTTAATGTGGCTGTTAAAATTCAAGGCTCAGCACAACTACCTGAACTAGCCCAAGACGGCGACCTTGTTATTGGAGGCATTTTTTCATTTCGCACAGGGCAGGATTATGTAATCAACACATTTCAGACAATTCCAGATGTACGGAAATGCAACAAGTATGTATTGTTGGACCTATTTAAAAAGGTTTATGTGTATTTTGTATTGTAATTAAGACTTTAACACAAAGATATAACCCTTTCATCACCCAGCTTCAATTTTAGAGAATTCAAATTTGCTCAAACAGTGATATTTGCTGTAAATGAGATCAACACAAATCCTGATTTGCTCCCCAATGTTAAACTTGGCTACAAGAGCTATGATAATTGTGGAACTATGAACATACTGAGAGCTGCACTGGCACTGTTGAGTGGACTAAAGGAAGAAATCAGTGACATCTGCACTAAAACTGAGGCAGTGCAAGCTATCTTGGGACATTCAGGCTCAAGACCAACTATTGCATTTGGTCTTGTTGTTGGAAGGTTTCATATGCCTGTGGTAAGTCATAGAAGAAAATGCATTGCAGTTAGTGTGAAGTGTTATTTAATGTTGTGTTGTGCTGTTGTATTATTAATGTGCTATCGACTGAATTGTACAAACAGAACATTACAGGACTGCAGTGGGTTGGCAGTGACGCCTGGATCACAGCTTACTCTCTGACTGACAGTGACGGACACAGCCTCCTGGTGGGCTCACTTGGCTTCACAACTAAGATCCCGGGGTTGGAGGAGCACCTGAGGCAGCTCCACCACTCACAGTTTCCTGACAGTCAGTTTGTCAGAGATTTCTGGGAAGAGGTGTTTGACTGTGCTCTGAATGACACTGCAAACACACAAAGAAAGCCGTGCAGCGGCTTTGAAAACTTGCAGAATGTTCAATCCCAGTTAACTGATGTGTCTGAGCTGAGATTCACCAATGATGTATACAAGTCAATTTACACAGTGGCTCATGCTCTTGACAACCTAATTAAATGTGAAGAGGGTAAAGGGCCCTTTTCAAATAGGAGCTGTGCTGATACCAAACACATTCAATCATGGCAGGTGAGGAACCATCAGTTAAGTGTGACAGTGGGAAAACAACATGAACCTGTCATTTATCTCTGTATAATTTTTTTGCTAGGTCCTGCAATATCTCAACACAGTGAATTTCACCACTGAGGAAGGGGAAAGAGTTTATTTTGACAGTAATGGAGACTCACCAGCAAAATATGAACTTGTTAATTTACAAATGACAAACAGGGGGACCATGGAAGGAGTAACAATTGGGATTTACGATACTTCTCTTCCAGAAAATTATCAGTTTATCATGAACAACATCCCAGTTTTCCGGGGAAAAGGGCTGACTGAGGTAAAGCAGACACTGAGGTTTGGACTTGTTAACTGTTTACTGATTTACTGAAAATTGATTGTTCGAAAAATCTTGATATAGGTAATGAGTTTTATAATTTTGATGTGTATTTAACTGTACATATTTTAATTATTGCAAACGATTCGTGTTTATAAATTGTGCTTATGTGTGTAGGAGGTTCCTGTGTCAGTCTGCAGTGAGAGCTGTCTCCCAGGAACTCATAAGGTTCACCAGCAAGGAAAGCCAGTCTGCTGTTATAATTGCATACCCTGTCCAGCAGAATTAAATTACTGATCTCGCAGTAATTTAACAGGTAAATAAACATTGTAGCAGTATTTAATTTGTTGTTTAGAATGCAATACAATATTACACATGATGACATGAATGAAAAGAAAACAGAACATCATTAATGCAAGTGTTAATGTCTGAAACAATTGATAAACAGATATGACTTCATGTTTCTCTGTTTCTCTGTTTTGTTGCAGATTCAATAGACTGTATGAAATGCCCACCGGAGTACTGGTCCAACAAACAGAGAGATGCCTGCATCCCTAAAGAAATAGAATTTTTGGCATATGATGAAATCCTGGGAACATTGTTAGCCTTATTTTCTCTGCTGGGAGTTTTTCTAACTACGATCACAACACTAATCTTCTATGGCCACAGAGAAACCCCACTAGTACGAGCCAACAACTCTCAGCTGAGCTTCCTGCTGCTCTTCTCCTTGACTCTCACCATGATTCTGTGGTTTTAATGGCCTTCAGGGCCACACTTCCAGGTAGTAATGTTATGAAATGGTTTGGGCCTGCACAGCAGAGACTCACTGTTGTGGGTTTCACTCTCATACAGGTTCTTATTTGCGTACTTTGGCTGATAATCAACCCTCCTTTTCCTTTCAAAAATATGAAACACTATCAAGAGAAGATTATTCTTGAGTGTGCCCTGGGATCACCTGTAGTGTTCTGGGTTGTGTTAGGATCCATAGGACTCCTTGCTGTCCTATGTTATGTACTCGCTTTTTTGGCTCGAAAGCTGCCTGATAACTTCAATGAAGCTAAATTTATCACCTTCAGCATGCTGATATTTTGCGCAGTATGGATCACCTTTATTCCAGCATATGTCAGCTCTCCTGGGAAGTTCACTGTAGATGTGGAGATATTCGCCATTCTGGCCTCCAGTTATGGACTTCTTTTCTGCATTTTTCTGCCAAAATGTTGCATCATTTTGTTAAAACCTGAGCAGAACACTAAGAAACACATAATGGGACATCTAACAATCATATACGTTATTAACCACTGCCCAAATCCTCTCCGGGGAACATCACCTTATCGTGGTGGAGAGGTTTGTGTGTCCCTATGAACCTGAGGGCTGTGTTGTCTGGAGCTTTGTGCTCCTGGTAGGGTCTCCCAAGGCAAAGTGGTCTCAGGTGAGGGGCCAGACAAAGAATGGTTCAAAAACCCTATGAGTGACCGAGGTAGAGATGGAGTGACCCTGCCCGGAGGAAGCCCAGGACCCCATCTGGAGCCAGGCCCAGATGGAGGGTTCGTCAGCAAGCGTCTGGTGGCCGGGTTTGCCACGGAGCCCGGACGGGCACAGCCCGAAAAAGCTACGTGGCACCTATCTCTCCATCCCATGGGCCCACCACCTGTGGGAGGAACCGCTGGGGTCGGGTGCGCTGCGATATGGGTGGCAGTGAAGGTCAGGGTCCTCGGCGGACCAGACCTGGGCAGCAGACGCTGGCTCTGGGGACGTGGAATGTCACCTCTCTGTGGTCGGAAGGAGCCGGAACTTGTGCGGGAGGTGGAGCGCTACCGGTTAGATCTGGTGGGGCTTACCTCTACGCACAGTCTCGGTTCTGGAACCATACTCCTGGATAGGGGTTGGACTCTTTTCTTCTCCGGAGTTGCCCAGGGTGTGAGGCGCCGGGCGGGTGTGGGGATACTCACAAGCCCCCGGCTGAGCGCCGCTACGTTGGAGTTTAACCCGGTGGACGAGAGGGTTGGCTCCCTACGCCTGCGGGTTGTGGGGGGGAAAACTCTGACTGTTGTTTATGCATATGCACCAAACAAGAGTTCGGAGTATTCAGCCTTCTTGGAGACCTTGAGTGGAGTCCTGCATGGGGCTCCAGTCGGGGACTCCATAGTTCTGCTAGGGGACCTCAACGCGCACGTGGGCAATGATGGAGACACATGGAGAGGTGTGATTGGGAGGAACGGCCTCCCTGATCTAAACCAGAGTGGTTGTTTGTTGTTGGACTTCTGTGCTAGTCATGGATTGTCTATAACGAACACCATGTTCGAACATAGGGATGCTCATAAGTGTACTTGGTACCAGAGCACCATAGGCCAAAGGTCAATGATCGATTTTATAATCGTTTCATCTGATCTGAGGCCGTATGTTTTGGACACTCGGGTGAAGAGAGGGGCGGAGCTGTCAACCGATCACCATCTGGTGGTGAGTTGGGTCAGGGGGTGGGGGAAGACTCTGGACAGACCTGGTAAGCCCAAACCTGGTAAGTCCGACAGACTTTCAACTCACACCTCCGGCGGAGCTTTTCGTGCATCCCTGTGGAGGCTGGGGGCATTGAACCCGAGTGGACAATGTTCAAAGTTTCCATTGCTGAAGCTGCGGTGAGGAGCTGTGGTCTTAGGGTCTTAGGTGCCTCAAGGGGCGGTAACCCACGAACACCGTGGTGGACACCGGTGGTCAGGGAAGCTGTCCGACTGAAGGAGTCTTTCCGGGATATGTTATCCCAGACGACTCCGGAGGCAGTTGCAAGGTACCGAAGGGCCCGAAGGGCTGCAGCCTCTACCGTGAAAGAGGCAAAGCAGCGGGTGTGGGAGAAGTTCGGAGAAGACATGGAGAAGGACTTTCGGTCAGCACCAAGGTGCTTCTGGAAAACCGTTTGCCACCTCAGGAGGGGGAAGCGGGGAACCATCCAAGCTGTGTACAGTAAGGATGGGACGCTGTTGACCTCAACTGAGGAGGTAATAGGGCGGTGGAAGGAGCACTTTGAGGAACTCCTAAATCCGACTAATACGCCCTCTATGGTAGAGGCAGAGCTGGAGGATGATGGGGGATTGTCATCAATTTCCCTGGTGGAGGTTACTGAGGTAGTTAAACAACTCCACAGTGGCAAAGCCCCAGGAATTGATGAGATCCGTCCAGAAATGCTTGTGTGGAGGGGTTGTCTTGGTTGACACGCCTCTTCAACATTGCGTGGAAGTCTGGGACGGTGCCTAAGGAGTGGCAGACTGGGGTGGTGGTTCCCCTTTTTTAAAAAGGGGGGACCAGAGGGTGTGTGCCAATTACAGGGGTATCACACTTCTCAGCCTCCCCGGTAAAGTCTACTCCAAGGTGCTGGAAAGGAGGGTTCGGTCGATAGTCGAACCTCAGGTTGAAGAGGAACAATGCGGATTCCGTCCTGGTCGTGGAACAACGGACCAGATCTTTCACTCTCGCAAGGATCCTGGAGGGAGCCTGGGAGTATGCCCAACGGTCTACATGTGTTTTGTGGATCTGGAGAAGGCGTATGACCGGGTGCCCCGGGAGATACTGTGGGAGGTGCTGTGGGAGTACGGGGTGAGGGGGTCCCTTCTCAGGGCCATCCAATCTCTGTACAACCAAAGCGAGAGCTGTGTCCGGGTTCTCGGCAGTAAGTCGGACTCGTTTCAGGTGAGAGTTGGCCTCCGCCAGGGCTGTGCTTTGTCACCAATCCTGTTTGTAGTATTTATGGACAGGATATCGAGGCGTAGTCGGGGGTGGAGAGGGGTTGCAGTTCGGTGGGCTGGGGATCTCATCGCTGCTTTTTGCAGATGATGTGGTCCTGATGGCATCATCGGCTTGGGACCTTCAGCACTCACTGGATCGGTTCGCAGCCGAGTGTGAAGCGGCTGGGATGAGGATCAGCACCTCTAAATCGGAGGCCATGGTTCTCAGCAGGAAACCAATGGAGTGCCTTCTCCAGGTAGGGAATGAGTCCTTACCCCAAGTGAAGGAGTTCAAGTACCTTGGGGTCTTGTTCGTGAGTGAGGGGACAATGGAGTGGGAGATTGGTTGGAGAATCGGCACAGCGGGTGCGGTATTACATTCAATTTATCGCACCGTTGTGACGAAAAGAGAGCTGAGCCAGAAGGCAAAGCTCTCAATCTACCGGTCAGTTTTTGTTCCTACCCTCACATATGGTCACGAAGGCTGGGTCATGACCGAAAGAACAAGATTCAGGGTACAAGCGGCCAAAATGGGTTTCCTCAGGAGGGTAGCTGGCGTCTCCCTTAGAGATAGGGTGAGAAGCTCAGTTATCCGTGAGGAGCTCGGAGTAGAGCCGCTGCTCCTTCGCGTCGAAAGGAGCCAGTTGAGGTGGTTCGGGCATCTGGTAAGGATGCCCCCTGGGCGCCTCCCTAGGGAGGTGTTCCCCTTAATGTGGCTCTGGATAGGGAAGTTTGGGGTCCCCTGCTGGAGCTGCTACCCCCGCGACCCGACCCCGGATAAGCGGACGAAGATGGATGGATGGATGGACCACTGCCCAAATCACTTGTAATGTAGTTTTCCTCTTTAACAACCAAAATGTAATCTGTGCTTCTTGTTGTAACATAGTGGCCCTTAATGCAAATGCATTTGTTTGAGTGACTAAATCTTTAACTATATTTAGGTTTGTTGTGTGTTGTTTTTTACACATTCAGAAATACCACTGCACATAATACTAAAAAGTGACAAATCTCAGAGCAATACAGCTTCTGACATTATAACACATAAGCAATGTAAAGAATATGTGAGTAAAGGAGAAGATGACTTTTGTCGGCTCCAAAGGGGCCCCATCAAGGTTATCAAGGCAACACCATCTTTACATTTTTTTATGTTTCTGTCTATAAAAAGTCCATTCAAGATAACAGAGTTTGCCTTTCAATACATCCTGGTAAATTTGAAAAAAAGAGACTATTAATCATCCAAATGGTATGTGAACATAATGCGCACATCAAGAGGTTATATTTATCTATTTATGAATACCCAACACAAATATAATGGACTTGGTGTGCAAAGGCATTAAACACAGGATAGGTGGGCTGCATGCTAACCATTTTTATTCTTAATTACAGTGAAAGTACAGGGTACAGTATGCAAGCTGCACTAACAACCCTTGTTCACCACCTTTTAAATCAAACTACAGTTAAAAGGTATATGGACTGTAATTTAAAGCATTTCTTATTCTCCATTTTGTTATTAGATGTAATTAGCTTAAAGCACCCATATTATGCTCATTTTCAGGTTCATAATTGTATTTTAAGGTTGTACCAGAATAGGTTTACGTGGTTTAATTTTCAAAAAACACCATATTTTTGTTGTACTGCACTGCTCTCTCTCACTGCTGCAGATCCTCTCTTCAGCTGGTCTCTGTTTCAGCTACAGAGTAAGACTTCTTTTCTTCTTCTTCTTCTGTACTATCTTTGATTGCACTTGCGCATGAGCAGTAGCTCCGATGTAGATCATGTCAGCTAGCTAGCTCCATAGACAATAAAAGAAAGGCTGTTTCTACAACTTCAGGCAGTTACAAGGCAGGATTAGCTGGGAGACTTCTAAATGAGGGCGCACATGTAAGTAGTTCTTTTGTAGATTATGGTGAACTTGTGTGTGTTGTTGCAGTGCTTTGCTATTGAGAACGAGGTAGCATGCTAGCGTTAGTATTAGCGTTAGCATGCTAACGCTACGAGCTAATGGTTGCGGTTAGCCAGCTCGTTTCGGCTTGTGAAGTCACAAGCCGTGCCGATTTTGAACAGCTCACCCGGAGACTGAAGGCAGGACACATTCAGAAACTGTATCTCACTCAAAACAGCATGGATGGATTTTTTTCAAAGTTTGTATGTGTGTGGATGCACCAGAGACACAAAAGAACACCCCAAATCCCAGAAAAAGTGTTTGTTTCATAATATGGGCACTTTAAAGGATAGGTTCACCTTTGTTCAAATCTATCTTAATACAATACTCGCATATGTACATTAAAAGAGGTAATAGTCACTAATCGTTCATCCTGTCCATACTGAGGGTATACTATTCAAAATTGTCAAAGTATTGCTGATTGTGGTATGGTGGCCATTTTGTGACATCTTAGGCTCTGCTTGTCAGACTAAATCTAAGTTGTACATGTTCATGCTCAACATCCATAACTGTACTTACTCTAAGCTTCTTTTCAGCTTTGCTAAAGTTTTCTTTAACAAATATCTAAAGCAAATCAATTGAAGTTTAATAGCAACAATGGTGGATAAAGGGAATGTGAAGGGGAAGTAAATTAAAATAGTTTTCCCCCTTCAGACTCTCAAGTTCAAACATACAATGATGCAATACAACAGAAATAAAGGTTACACGTGTATATACAAAAACAACACAGAAGAAAAACAGTGGAAGATAAATAAGTGCCCATCTGATTAAACATGACTTAAATTACCTAGTGGCATGACTCCGGTGGGAAAGCAGCAGCAGGGCCCTAAAACGCGGACACTAGAGATTAAACATTGCATATTGCTTCATCCTTTTACACAACAACAGGAATAACAGGTGGCATATTGCTGCAAGCAGAAGAAATAGGGTCTATGCTAATTAACATCCTTGTCACAACATGTAAATGTTCCATTTTAAACAATTAAGGGTTTGTTGTTTTTCTTTTAGCTCTAAAATACGGTCTGCTGTACCGTTCCCATGTTTGCCCTATTCATAAACTGACATACATGTTGTATTTTAAATAGTTTGGCACTATACCTCTAAATGTTTCAGATTACTTACTTTTTAGTTAGAAAGCCATCAAGGCCCTCAATCTCCTGTACAATGTCCCTCCAGATGTGAATCAAGCTGCAGTCTGTAAGCCCTTAGTTCCAAACATAGCCCCAACAAATGCATTACAGCAATATGTTCCGTATTCTGATGTGCAGATACCGTGCGCCAGGCCTGCATGACACCACTAAGGGACACTTAATCATTTAAAAAGTTTTTTTTAATGATTTTTGAATTCAAAATAGATTTTTCCCTCATCGCTAACAATAAAATAATTGTAAATATTAAGTGAAGGACCATTATGACATATAAACTAAATAAATCTTCAGTTGACTTTAGATTATTTCAACTTCCCAACTTCTTAGTTGGCTACAGAGCAATAATCATGGTGCCACATTTGTTGGGTTGTTTAATTTCATTGATGGGTACTGGTCAATATGACGTGATGGTACTGAGAATGGCCATGACAGTTAAGTTTAGGCATCAAAACAACTGGTTAGGATTAGAAAAACGTTAGTGGTTTGTGTTAAAAAACGGGTCCCCTTAAGTAATACTTCCAGGACATGAACACCCATTTACTGGGTGAAATTCTTGTGTTTTACCTTAAGTTCTTCCGGGACACAAACGCCAATCCCCCGCTAAGAAGTCCTGTGTTTAGGGACCCTTGCACTACCCCCAACCTCCTCCCTACACAGATTTGTCTTATACAGCTGCAGTCAATCTGAAGCTAATATATATGTGAAATACATACAAATTGCAGTGCTTTTCATTGCTATATGTATGAATGGTTCATGAGAACAGCCTGAATAAAGATATACTGTGTCAATTATCAAACACTAATAGAGAGCATACTATATACTATTATTATTTGTATACTTTGACTGACAATCAATCCTCCTTTTCCCTACAACAATAAGAAGCACCATAAAGAGAAGATTATTCTTGAGTGTGCCCTGGGATCACCTGTAGAGTTCTGGGCTGTGTTAGGATACATAGGACTCTTAGCTATGTTATGTGTTGTACTGTTTTTTTTGGCTAGAAAGTTACCTGATATTTTCAATGAAGCTAAATTCGTCACCTTCAGCTTGATATTCTGTACAGTTTAGATCACTTTTATCCCAGCATATGTCAGCTCTCCTGGGAAGTTCACTGTAGCTGTGGATATAGTTGCTATTCTGGCCTCCTATTATGGACTTCTGTTGTGCATTTTTACCCCCTATTGTTATGTTATTTTACTGAGGCCAGAACAAAATAGCAAAAAGCATGTGATGGCCAAAGCAAAGGATATTCAATGTCAATTTTACATTGTTTTGATTCCTTTCCGTATTTTGTATTAGTATTAATAATGTTAATTAATTGCTCAGTGTTAAAGTTCTCAAATCATGTTCTTCCCCATTATGTAAAGGAAATATACTGTTCTTCCTGAATTACTAGTCCCCTTATATTAAAGATGTTGCACATATTATATATCATAATTAATAATCAATCAATAAAATATCTTAATATGTCATTACATACAACATATATTTCTTATTTATATTTCACACCTGTATACAATATGTATGTTATTACATGTATTATGATAAGACATCCTGAACAATTTGATCCTTATTAAATTAGTTTGTTCCATCCATCCATCCATTGTTGTCAGCTTATCTGGGGTTGGGTCGCTTTCCCGAACCACATTAACCAGCTCTGACTGGGTCCCGAGGTGTTCCCAGGCCAGGGTGGGGATATAGTCCCTCCACCTAGTCCTGGGTCTTCCCCGAGGCCTTCTCCCAGCTGGACGTGCCTGGAACACCTCCCTAGGGAGGCGCCCAGGGGGCATCCTTACCAGATGCCCAGACCCCCTCAACTGGCTCCTTTCGACACAAAGGAGCAGTGGCTCTACTCCGAGTTCCTCACGGATGACTGAGCTTCTTACCCTCTCTCTAAGGGATTCGCCAGCCACCCTCCTGAGGAAACCCATTTTGGCTGCTTGTACCCTGGACCCGATCATACGCCTTCTCCAGATCCACAAATCACATGTAGACCAGATGGGCATACTCCCAGGCCCCCTCAAGGATCCTTGCGAGAGTGAAGAGCTGATCCGTTGTTCCACGACCAGGAAGGAAACCGCATTGTTCCTCTTCAATCTGAGGTTTGACTATCGGCCGAACCCTCCTTTCCAGCACCTTGGAGTAGACTTTACTAGGGAAGCTGAGAAGTGTGATACCCCTGTAATTGGCACACACTCTATGGTCCACCTTTTTGAACAGGGGAACCATCTCCCCAGTCTGCCACTCCTTAGGTACTGTCCCAAACTTCCACGCAATGTTAAAGAGGTGTGTCATCCAAGACAGCCCTCCACACCAAGAACTTTCAGCATTTCTAGACGAATCTCATCAATCCCTGGGGCTTTGCCACTGTGGAGTTGTTTGACTACCTCACTGACTTCCACCAGGGAAATTGACAACAATCCCCTATCATACTCCAGCTCTGCCTTTAACAAAGAGGACGTGTTAGTTGGATTCAGGAGTTCCTCAAAGTGCTCCTTCCACCGCCCAATTACCTCCTTAGTTTAGGTCAACAGCATCCCATCCTTACTGTACACAGCTTGGATGGTTCCCTGTTGAAAAGGTGGTGAAAGGTTTTCCAGAAGCACCTTGCTGCATCCAGAGTCCTCTGGGATAACATATCCCGGAAAGACTCCTTCAGTCGGACGGCTTCCCTGACCACCGCTGTCCACCACGGTGTTCAAGGGTTACCGCCCCTTGAGGCACCTAAGACCCTACGACCACAGCTCCCCGCAACATTGTCCACTCGGGCTCGATGCCCCCAGTCTCCACTGGGATGCACAAAAAGCCCTGCCAAAAAAAATTCTGATTTATAAAACCGTGCGTACGCACATCTTTAAGCAATGTTCCCTTCATAAATCACAGATTACCCACAAGCGTGCGTACGTGGATCAGCCTCTTATCCCGCCCTGTACACGCCCATTTTTAACCATAAATAGTCAATGCAAAGCACCTCATGTAGGTTTTGTCACGAACAGTATTAAAGTTTGGACCGATAACGAGGACATAGAGTGTAACGATTGCGCAAGAGCTTAACGTCTGTATTTTCAGACTTTGACATTTGATTTAATCTTCATTATAACGTGGATGATATGGAAAAAAATGTGGCATCAATACTTGAAAATATTACGAGTAAGCGTTATTCCTACATTTACTTTCTGCAGTCTGACTAACACCTCACCATCTGCGTCGCCAATTCCCATTGTCTTCAAAATGTGCGTACGCATGAGTCAGAGTGTGCGTTCACATTCTCCCGTCAAGTTTGTTTTGCATAAATCACAACTTTTGCGTGGGAAGTGGCGTACACACATTTTCAGCCCCGTTTTGTGCGTACGCCACGTTTATAAATGAGACCCCAGGTCTGTCCAGAGTCTTCCCCCAACGTGAAGCACAAAATGTATTGGGCTGTATGGCTCCTTTACATGGGTGAACACACAGCTACGCAAACACCAGTGTAGCATGTCTGCGTCTGCCTCTACACCTGCATAGTATATGCCCGGCACTTAAAATGATATAAGCTTGTGACATAATAAGCAAACATTAATGATTGATATTATTATTTACACCTGTGCTTTTCCTGGTGTGACTTGTTATGTCAGCTGTAAAAAGCCCCATGTTAAAAAGACATGCAACAAGCATTAGATGGTGGTAAGCATAGTTATTCATCGACTATAATTAGATGCGCGACATAACCTAAGTGGAGAATTGTATATTATACACATACCACTCGGCTACACTCAGAATGAACAGAAACTGTTAACAAGACATCAGCCACGGCCTGTCCAAACAGCTTGCTAGCTTCACGGTTATGGGGTGACACACTGAACAAAGTAGAATCTGCACACAGTTCAGTCCACTACTTCTTCTTGTAGAGAATGACATAGAGAAGAGTTTAAAAAAAGTCTCATAAATTGTGACTGCTTGGTAATAAATGCATTTTTGAGATAATATACATGGCTTGCCGTTAAATAAATGATCTTTAAAAAATATATTTAGTGTTAATGCACACTTAACAGTCATATACATATTTTCAGTATTTAGTACTGCATGCTTACAGAATCAGCTGTAAAAATGTAAAGGCCTTAACCAAGTTGGTCTTAAAGTACTCGAAACCTATGAGAATGATCGTTATTAGGAAACAGGGCCCATGTGTATTCTTGTCAGATTCATTCTGCATGCCTGACTTCCTTCAGGTTGTACGCAAATTAAAAAGGTATTTGCATGTAGCTCTGAGAATGGACCATTAAGTTGCCTCCTACACCTGAGTAGCCAACGGGAAGCTATAAAATACATCCTTGCAAGATTCCGGACTGTGCCAAAGGCGAGGCTCTGAGATGACAACAGTCACATTTGTCTTCTTGACACTGTTCACTTGGATGGTGTCATCTGGCACAGGGTTTAGACTGGACCAGTGTACGGAGCTCAGTCAGTATGGCCATGATGAAGAGACAAAGGGCTGCAGCTCAAGTGCGTCATATAAAAACTCTGTTTTTCATGACAAAACAAAACGGACACTGACATGTGACAGGTGAGTAAATTGTTGCTAAATTGCAGTGTTTTCTGTTTTCTCCATTACTCCTTTTGTATCTTGCTCATTAACTTCCTTTTTGTTTTGCCAAGGACATGGATACCCAGTGTGGTTTCCCACAGATTCATTGGCAATTAGCTTGTAATTTAATGATTTCCTCAGTGGGGAACCAGTCTGAATAATGGGGGCCTTTTGTTGCTCTTTGTTTTGTTAAGTACCTGGATACGCCAGTGTGGTTCCCACATATTTATCAGCAATTAGCTTGTGGTTTAATGATTTCCTCAGCGGGAACCAACCTAAATTAAAAGAGGCCTAAACACCATATTGAGAGATCCTTCAAGACAATTAGACAATTTCTCTAGAGAAGCTTTTATGAGTCAATTATAATTTAAAGTAATTTTACTGTAATTATATACAAACAATATTACAGTTGGGTCATGCTTTCCGTGTTGCACTGTTAAATTTGAAGAGGTTGTTTCTACAATTTATTTGGCTTTTTAAATGACAGTTTAGCTTATGTCTACAAATGGTGAGCAGATGGGTTAATAATGCAATGTATGACTGTAGTTAAGGCTTAATTATGCAATACTTTGTTACATAATGTGATCATGAACTGATCTGTTTGTTCTTTTCTCACCTGTACAGATCTCCTGACATGAGTGTTGCCTCATACAGGATTTTCACACAGGACAAAATAAAAAAAGACTATACCCTCTTTCCTGGTGTGACTTTGAACTGCATGGTCTTTAATGGCTGTGTGAACTTGTTGCAAAGAGTGGAGGGACCTGTTATGCACAACAGGCATGTCTGCAAGTGTACATGTCAGCAGTTGTTGGTGTATTTCCTGTCTAAGACCAGCTGTCTGCTATTTACAATAGAGGTGAGCGCCGGAGTCACAGCAATCATCCATCGTTGCATAAAAAATTAAAAAAATTAGATTATTGCCTGTCTTGTGTGTAGAAAAATATTTCTGCCCACACCAATTTATTATGAAATGTATTAATGATCTTTTTTTCTCCATACAGATGAAGACTGATAATCACAGTACATATTTGAATTATCGAAGTATCTGTCCTTCATCTGTTCTGAGATTTGTGGTTTACTGCTCCCACGTCATTAGCCTTGTTCGAGTGGACTACTGGAAAACATTGGATTGTATCTGCAAATGTAAGGCATGCAACCTTAGGGTCAAAACCCTGCAAAGCTTTTTGCACAGAAGAAGAGAACTTGGACCTGCATTTCCAGAATTCCTTATCTTTATCCTGACTGACAGCCAATTGAGCCTGATGTCCTCAGAAGAATCAAAGACAATGTGTGTCAGGATCTGCTATGTGCAGGTTTGCATGTACATCTACAGTATTTCTGTGCAGTGCCTTCATTATGCCTCAGTCTCTCTAGAGTGGTGTGTTTCACAGCAACATATCATACCAGATAGGCGAGTAATAACACATATAAACATAATACAGTAAACTTTAAAAGCAGAAGTATTTCATCCATGCCAGCAAGTTATTAGTTGTAATTAAGCTTATAAAAACAGGTAATGCATTTAACATTTTATTGTCAGAGATGGCTGCTGTTATAGAGGTTTACATATACGTGTAGGCATTCTGGATAAAATCTTCTATCACAGTACATATAACTATATTTAGAATAGATATTGTGATATAGAAATTTATTGGAAATTAAAATGATAAACTGTCCATAGATATGGATAGATTGGGCTAATTCAGTGGATTTATATGCAGTGATACAAATCATGTGTTATATAATCCAATATGACCATGCCCATGCTGTGTTTGGCTGTTCACCTGTCTCTGAATCTGCAGGAGCTCGTCAGAGTAACCTGGAACACCTGAGTGTGCCCAGACTATTTGAAAAATGTACTGCATTAAATCGAACCCATTTAGACCAAATTAACTACAGAATGGGATGTGGAAATCAGTGGAGTAGGGTGTGCATGAGTGAAGATGTGTGTGTGCATGAGGGAGAAGGTCAAGCAAAGCATAATGAAACTGAACCACATAAACAAACCAAAAGAGATATCAACAAATCCAAGGAGAACAGGAACAGCAACATCCAGCCACAGGCAGCGAGACCAGAGCTGCACTGCAGCCAGGCTTAAATAGCCTGGGCACACTCAGGTATTCCAGGTTACTCTGACGAGGTCCTGCAGCGTCAGAGATAGATGAACAGCCACACACAGCAGGGGTTGTCAAACACAGTTTCACTAAAGTATCATATCGCCTAACTATATTTGAATGTGATATTTGTGCAGTTACTAACTTTCTTATCTTGTTAACAGATGCCATCAAAGCTCTCCGCACCACACTGTCCAACTGAAGCATTTCTGACACAAGCAGGTATATTAAAAAACAAAACATAAATATCATTCATTGCAAGAAAGCCTGCTGTTAATTCCTTTCAAAAGTTTTTAATTTAACACTTTTATTTCCTCAGATGGCATCAAATTTACTATTCATACAGGCAAGGTAGAGGGTGTGCGGCTTTCAGACAGCAGCAGATGGGTTGCAAGATCTTTTCTGGCAGCGTTGGTACTGCTTGGGATCTACATGACAAGAATACAAATATCACCATACAGAAGCCGTCTTGCTCATGGCAGTAACTCCACAACAATGATGCTTTTTACCATGACCTGGCGCTGTTTTTCACCATCAGTTACTGTCCATCAGCCCTCTGAGTGGTCCCGGGTAGCTGTCGGGATCTCTTTCGTTGTCTGCCACTCAAGAGTTCTGGGGAGAACTGTACATGTGTTTATTGCCTGCAGGGTTGCTTATACTTTAATGAAATTGTTTTGTCCCACACAACAGCAATTTAGGGCTCTGCCTGTTACTGTGTTGATTATCTGGTTGATCTTTAGCCCTCCTTTTTCAAATAAGAACATAAAACACCGGTTTGAAGACATAGTTATTGAGGGTCGTGTGGGAACACTAAGATCCTGGGCTGTGTTAGGACAGCTAGGGCTACTGGCTACTTTGTACTGTGTGTTTGTCTCACTTTCCATTTTGCTAAAATCAATCCTAACTAGATTGAATATTTTTTGTGTCCTCTTACGTGTGCAACTAGTAACTAGTCTCCAAAATCCAGGGGTACCAACAAAATATGTATTGGTTATTAAGATCAACAGGTTAATTTAAAAATATATATCGTTGGACCTGCCATACTGTATCTAAATTTGAATATGATGTGGAAACTCTGAATCTAAAATTGAACCTATAATGTAAACAAAGGAATAATGAAAATATCATGGACAAATTAAGTGTACCACTCTCATTATTATCCTCAGCAGCTGAGGTGATGGTGCTCTTAGTGAATACTTAATTGTCAACATTATTTTTTTATTTATTTTTTCATCTTACACAAGACAGCAGACACTTTAGATTGATTTAAGTCCATAATAGTTCAATGTAATAAGCCTCTGTTAAATGATGTCTCTATTTAACAATAATAATAATATAATATAATATAGTAATAACAAATAAGCCATTATAAATGTGCATGTTTATGCTTTGGAACTCAAGATATAGTTACAGGTGCATATATTACTGAACAATCTCAATAAGTATGAATAAATAATTAATAAAACAATTAATAATAGTTAATTAATTACATATTTTAGCAAGAACCCTTTGAAATGAATCATACTTATATGCATGACGTCATATGTTTATTAGTCATGAATGCAGGGTCATGCATCAATTGATGCATTCATAAATAAAGGGCATTACTGGCATTAGCACTCTACCCTGAACTAAACTTTCCTTTGGGGAACACTGAAGACCATGTGACCTCGTTTGCTACCACAAAGACCTCTCACTCATTAACCAGCTAAACTAAAACTCACTACTAACAGAAGCCCCATTCTCACGTCTCTTCCTCATCACCTATAAAACAGATTTTAAATATTATTATCATTTAAAAAAGTTTCACATGACAGAAAAAGTAGCTACAAAAACACACACATGTCAAATAAAATAAAACTAATCAGCATCACCCATTATCAAAAAACACAAATAGACTGCTGCACCAGAGTCACCATATTTTAAAAGTATCCCTAATGCGTTTGACATTTGGTTTGATTTACGAATGTTTTCTACCTTGGGAAGTCTGCAAATTAATACATAAGATTTCTTATGACCTGTGGGTACATATATGAACAAATAATAAGCAAGATGGAAACACAAGAACATTATTATTGCACAACATTGGCCTATTTGAGCAGCACAGAGACACACAGACAGGTGAGCTGCAGGCTCTCAGGTAAGCTCTGATGTCACAATGAAAATGCTGGCTATAAATTATTGAGTTTAATTTAAAATAAAACATAAGTGGAAGGTTTGGAGATGGTTTAAATATAGGGTTATGTCATGCAGCATGATTTTATTTACTGCAGAAAATTCATGAGTTGATAAAACTGCAGAATCTCTGGATTGAAAATGGTGTAAAGCAAAGCAAGGCAAGTTTATGTAACCCAGATGATAAATACATTAAGAAGAGAAGTAATAAATAGTTACAAATCATCATTTTGATAAGAAAGTTCATAGTAATTAAGTTGTCATTGTAAAAAAAACATCATTTTGATAAAGAGATACTTTTACTGTCTTAAGTCACAATTAGGTACTTTTATTTTGAAACACCACGATGCACGTTAGCTACATGCGGTGCTGGAAAACAGACGAGAGAGAAGGAAGACGGTAATTTTGTTTTGCAAGCGCCATATTTAGTTTCTGGAGGTGCTGAACCTTGAAAAGTGATTAAGAAGTTAATGAAGACACTGAAGTTGTTTGGGAACATTTAATAAAAGGACTGTAAACTTTTAAATAGTGTTTGATGAAGACAAGTTTTTTGTCACAACCCTGTCTCGGTAAGCTAGCCTGTTCATCCTTATGTTAGTTAACAGCCTGAATCACTCATGTCATATTTTAGTTGGATTTATGCTAAGAAATATCTCCATAAAAGAAAGATGTGTATTTGTATTGTACTTTTACTATGAGTGGTACATTTTAAGTTATCAAGTGAATGGAAAGATATTTTGTTGAAATAAGCTTTCACTTTTGTTTTGAAAGGTTAAACCTGATTCTAAGTTATGTTTTCATGTGTGAAATGCATATGAGGTGCTAATTTGAAGTCTTTATCCCAATGCTTTATACTGAAACGAACTAATTATCTTTTGGTACAATTGTAAGCTTATTGCTGTTGTGAATTGAAGTACTTATTTGAATTCAAGGTATTCTATCTGATTACTTTGTATTGGTTAACTGAATGGTATTCACTACTTTTCAGCATGTAGAAGTATATGCAGTTCTGTAAATATTTATTTTTACACACTGGAGTTAATGTTGTACAACATGTGAACACGGGAGCATTTGATAGATGAATGTAAAAGCAACCTGCATAAGGAAACGAGTTATGAAACTTAAAAGGTTATAACCTGGTTGTGAATGCAGGTCAAGTTTTTGGTTGGATCTGAAAAGTCCTGGAAGAAGATTCATCGATCTCCATAGATGGCGAGCCAACCCAGTTTGATTTCTGTCACTGAATCCTGTCCACTGAAGGAGCCGGGTGCCCTATCTGCTTCGTGGTAGGATTGTACCAACCACTGGTCACTGCACTGGTCATCACTCTTCGGATAGCCACACACTGACTAACTTGACTTTACACTTGAAGCAAGGATTGGAAAATGAACTTTCATTTAAATTCAAGGAAACACAACAAGTCAACCTAAAGGACAATTTATTTTATTTATTTTCAAAGGGCCCATTTTATTTTTTTTACATGTGTAAATGTATTTGCCTGGTTCAATTACACATTTGGTTACTAAAGTCTAAGTAACTTTAACCCTGGTGTGCGTCTGCTCATTGCACTTGAACTCCCCTCCTCACGAACCTAGAGCGAAGGTGTACTTACCCAGGAGTGGGTTACATTTATTTATAGAGCACCTTCTCATACACAGAGGTCATTCAAAGTGCTTTACAGGCAAAAAAACAAAAAACAAAAATAAAATAAAACAGCAAACAGATTGTTCAAACAGGATAGCACATTTCTTTTCTAATTTATTCATTGTGAATCTTATATATTTTCTACATTTAATCTCAAATGTAGGCTGTCTCTATGTGTGTAAGTTTGTATGCAAAATATATAGAGCAAGTGCACACATACACAACTGTGCATTTGGGCGTCCACCAAAATAAATCCCAGTACCTATTTGCAATGCTGCACAAAACAAGGCTTTCTAGGCCCAACACTGATTTAAACTTTATTGTTGATATTGTGTGTGCGTATATGCAAGATGGTGTGCATATTGTGTTTTCTGAATATGACAATCATCTTTCCCTGTTGTACAAATATTACCCATCTAAGATTGTTGTGCCCTGTGGGAAATAAATCAACCTTTTATGAAGTGAGCAGGTCTACCTGCATCACGCGCAGTTGTTATAAGAGCTGTGTCCTCACCTCTATCAAAAGATGCCAAGCAAACATGCATGAGCTGCAGAGAGCTATTATCTTAACACTGTATGTCCTTTACCTGAACAGAGTTTCTGGCTGTGAACTGTTCAGTAGGTTTGACATGCCAAGTTTGTTCAAGCATGGAGACATAATGATCGGGGGGATTTTTCCGGTTTTCAACAAAGAGATAAGTAGAACTTCTACGTTTGAGAGCAAGCCACTTGGAGTGAAGTGTGAAGGGTAAGTTTTGATATATCTATTTTACTTCGCACGTGCTCATCTACTCTTATCTTACACACATGCCAATGTATGTACATGTACAGCAGCAGCGCTGTAGTTTACAACCTGTTTCAATCACCAAAACCTTTTTAGATTTGACCTGAGAGCTTTTCGATGGACCCAAATGATGATATTTGCAATTGAAGAAATCAACAAAGATCCTGCTCTCCTCTCAAATATATCTCTTGGCTATAGGATCCTTAACTCTTGTGCATCTCCTACAAATACTATACGTGCTGCACTAACACTGGCTAGTGGACCAGAGAAAATGGAACTGAATTCCCCTTGTCCTCCAGCTATATCTGCCCTCATAGCAGAGTCAGGATCATCTCAGTCTATAGCTGTGGCTGGAACTCTTGGACCATTTGGAGTGCCTATAGTAAGAGATTAAATGAGAGGTTTTATTGCATTAGAGTCAATGCTTTTGTAGTTTTTGTGACATTTTTGATGTTCTTTTTATAGGTAAGTTACTTCTCAACATGTATCTGCCTAAGTGACAGATCTAAATACCCTACGTTTTTTCGGACAATCCCAAGTGACTACTTCCAGACAAAAGCTTTGGCAGCACTGGTCAAACGTTTTGGCTGGGAGTGGATTGGGGTCATACAGTCAGACAATGACTATGGGCGAAGTGGTATCCTGGCTTTTACTGAGGAGGTTCAAAAGCTTGGGGTTTGTATTGCATTTGTTGGTACAATTCTACGTACATACACTATGGATAAAATTCTGCATGTTGTGGAAATGATCAAGCAGTCGACTGTCAAAGTCGTCATTGCTTTTGTTCCAGAGGGTGACTTTTATCCTTTGATGAAAGAGGTTGTGAAACAGAATATTACAGGAATTCAGTGGATTGCTAGTGAGGCCTGGATAACAGCAACTCGACCCTCCACACCTGAAATCTACCAAGCTTTTGGTGGAACCCTAGGATTTGTGGTGCAGAAGATGGCTATTCCAAATCTAAAACCATTTCTTACAGCCATTAGCCCTTATACTGATCCAAGTGCAGCCTTTGTGAGGGATTTCTGGGAGATTATGGTCAGCTGTCAACCTGTTTTACCTGGGGAACACACAGGTACTGAGGCATCTAATAAAATATGCAAAGGCAATGAGACAATAATGAATTCCCAGGATGTGTTCTTCAATGTAACACAGCTCAGAGTGTCCTATAATGTGTATAAAGCAGTTTATGCCATTGCACATGCCCTGCATCAGCTGGTATTTTGTCAGCCAGTCGGGGAAAAAACAATGAGGCCATGTTTGAATATATCAGAAATTCAGCCCAAAGAGGTGAGAAACAAAAAGTAAAATCTACAATATCTTCTGCAAATGACCAACGAATGTATCTATACGAATTATCTTGTCAATATGAACACGTAGAAATATCTAATAAATAATCTGCTCCTTTCCTCAGGTCACTGATCACCTACAAAAGGTGCATTTTAGGAATCAGTTTGGGGATAATGTATTTTTTGATGTCAATGGTGACTTTCCTGCTTCTTATGATATTATCAACTGGCAGCTGAAAGATGGGCAAGTGCAACATGTCACACTGGGTAATTTTGCATCTGTTGCTAACGGTGATTATAAGATCAGCATCCAGGAAGAAGAAATTGTGTGGAGGACAGGGAAAACGGTATTTGCAAAGACTTTTTTTTCATGCACTCAGCTTACACATTTTGAAGCATGGGATCTCCTGTTTGAAAAAATAAGATCAATCAAATATGGCTGCACCATTGTTACATTGTTTTTTTTTTCTCAGGTTCCGAAGTCGGTGTGCTCTAATGTTTGTCCAGTAGGAACCAGGAAAGCTCAAATGAAGGGGAAACCCACCTGCTGTTTTGACTGTATCCAATGTGCTGATGGAACTATAGCCAACTCAACAGGTATGAAGGCATGTATGCCATACCCAAACATACACAATCCAATATCATAGCATGTATTTATTCTTTGCATATATTTTATGTTAAAAAATATTACTGTTACTGCACCATATTGAATTGTCTATTTACTTGCATTTTTTACTTAAGTTTATTTTTATTTTCTGCAAATTTAACATCCAGACACAGAACTGATTATTTCTGATCATGTTCAACAGGTGCAGCCGACTGCACACCATGTCCACAGGAATACTGGTCCAATGAGAAGAAAGACAAATGCATTCCTAAAACAATTGAGTTTCTGACATATCATGAGCCAATGGGAATAGCTATCACAGTTGTATCCCTGTTTGGGGCCTCCCTGTCCCTGACCATAATGATGGTCTTTATCCGCTACAGAGAGACTCCTGTGATAAAGGCCAGCAACTCCGAGCTGAGCTGTTTCCTGTTGTTTTCTCTTTTTTTGTGTTTTCTCTGTCCCCTCACTTTCATCGGCAGACCCACAGTCTGGACATGCATGCTGCGCCACACAGCTTTCAGTGTGACATTTGCACTTTGTATTTCATGTGTCTTGGGAAAAACTATTGTTGTTGTTACAGCTTTCAAAGCCACATTTCCTGGCAACAAATTTGCAGGAAAGTTTGGTCCGGCACAGCAAAGGACGATAGTTTGCTCCTGCACTTTGATTCAGATGATAATATGTGTGTTGTGGCTTAAATTAAGCCCACCTTTCCCAGACATGGTTTTCAGATACAGCAATAAGAAGATTATTTTAGAATGTAACACAGGCTCTGAGGCTGCTTTCTATGCAGTGCTGGGGTACATAGGGATCCTTGCAATACTGTGTTTGGTCCTGGCATTTCTAGCAAGAAAGTTACCTGATAACTTTAATGAAGCCAAATTTATCACCTTCAGCATGCTAATATTCTGTGCTGTCTGGATCACCTTTATCCCAGCGTACGTCAGCTCTCCTGGGAAGTTCACTGTAGCTGTGGAAATATTTGCAATTTTGTCTTCAGCATTTGGCTTATTAATTAGTATTTTTGCACCTAAATGTTACATAATATTGATCAAGCCAGAGAAAAATACCAAGAAGCATGTCATGGGAAAAACTTTGAACTCAAAAATATGATTTCTTAATTTTACACAATAATGCTACTGTTACTTCTACCTTGTACATAACTAGTGCAGTACCCACTAGTGCCGATTGCTTGATCTTTGGTTTTGCTGCTTGCAGCTTTTTCGAGAACCTCTAATCCAGATAACTTTACACTCGACATTGCGCTTCCTTAGGTCCTGAGCAATACGCATGCCATGACATAGTTGCGCCACCTAGCAATGCTAAAACCTATGCGTTATTTGCCAATAGCTAGCTGTTTAGGATAACAAGTCCCCCAAACTATGCAACAAGGTTGTTTCCTACAGACATAGACTTCTTCCATTTTAGTTAGATGTACTGCAGAAGTAGTAAAATATGACTAAATCAAAATGTAGCACTTTATATAATACAGTTTTCATCAATAAGTACAATATTTAATTAATACTTTACATAATTTGACATTAAAGATGCACAAGGGGTACTGTGCTGTAAGTGAAAACCATGGATGGAAATTATTATTTGATATTTATTAATTATCACTGAATGCATTTGCCAGTAATTGATGAATGAGCATTTTGTATTGCATATTCATTGAATCATTGTAATTTTAGTTAACAAATCATTACATTATGTAATATCATGCATTGTTTATTGTTTCATAAAAGAGTATTTACACTCTGTGTATGTTAGATTGTGTATAACTAATGTGTTACAAAAAGGGAAATATTTGTGTGAAAAGAATATGGATTCCTCATATTTTGGGACACAGTTTAATTATTAATTGTACATTTAACATGCATACAAATGAGTAATAATTCACAAAAACGTCATTGTTTTGTCTAAAGTATAATTGCCAATAGACAAAAATCAAACATCTGGCTCTGGATCAATTGTATTTTATTTCTATACCTAATTTTATTTCATTTAAACACTGTAACTAATACAAATACAACTTTAAATAATAATAATACATAAAAGATAACATTAACCATGGATGGGATGTGCTCCACTTCATCTAAAATTCTATTTAATAAAGTAATAGGTGTACTAATCTCTGGATGACAACATATGTGGTACTTGCATTGGGGCAACTAGTATTGACACAACAGTATTTAAAAAAACATTTGCTTTATTGGATTTGCAGCATTATTCTATGACAACACATAATTTACATATTTCATTGCAATTGCTTCCTTATACATGTTAATTATTCAGCAAAACATGTAATGCCATTTTCATCTTTGAATCAAGTTTTTCTTGCTGTTTTTTTCCGGTTTCAGAATTATGACATAGCACTTTGGAGCAAAAATGCAAAACAGGAGACCAAAAGCTGAGGCTAAAATAGCAAAAATATGGACAGCCACTGTATATTTCCCTGCTGTGCTCACATAAACTGGAATAAAAGTAATCCACACTGCGAAGAATATCAGCATGCTGAAGGTGATGAACTTCGCCTCATTGAAATTATCAGGTAGCTTCCGAGCCAAAAATGCCATTAGGAAGCACATGCAGGCCAAGATGCCGATGTATCCAAGAACACACCAGAAGCCAACCTCTGAACCAGTAACACACTCAATGATGAGGGTAGCACTGTAATCTGTGTTGTTGTTGGCATGAGGTGGACTGGTGAGCAGCCAGACAACACAGATTATTACCTGAGCGGAGGGAAAAACAGGATGTTCATTTTAAATCAACACAGTTGAAAAGATTTGTATAGAGTGTATTTGTGGAAAGTGTTTATACCTGAACAGCTGTTCCTAGTACCACACTTGCTCTCTGCTGGTTGGGTCCAAACCACTTCATGACATTACTTCCTGGCAGTGTGGACCTGAAAGCCATTAGGACCACAACTGTCTTGGCCAGGAGGCACGAAATGCATAGGGCAAAACTGATTCCAAATGCTGGGTACCTGATACGGCAAAGCCAGTCTGAAGGCTCACCAATGAACAGCAGGCCAACAAGGAAGCAGACAGCAAGAAACACCAAGAGAAGGAGGCTCAATTCCATGTTGTTGGCCCGAACCAGAGGCGTGTCTTTGTATGTGAAGAATATGGCGAGGATGGAAAGGGAAAAACAAGCTCCGAGGATAGATACAACACACAGCACAATACCCATTAACTCATTGTAAGACAGGAACTCAATAGTCTTTGGGATGCAGAGATCTCTGCCTTTATTGGGCCATGTGTTTTCTGAGCAACGTGAGCACTCTAAAGAATCTGGAGATGAGAAGAGAAATCTTTAGTTTAGAAAAGCCACAATTAGATACAAGCAGATGAAGAGAAAAAGTGATTAAAGCCATAACACAACACACCAGTCGTATTACTAACTTCTCCCTCAGCACAGGGGACACAGTCAAAACAGCAGATGGGTTCCCCCTTTCTCCTGGCGATGCGGGAACCTGGAGGACAACTGTCGCTGCATACAGACCGGAAAGCCTGAGAGGCAAAGTTCAGCCACTCAGAAAGACACTGATTTTAATTAATATTAGACAGTGTCTCTGCATATACACATTTAATGTGTATATTCATATACACATTAAAAGGTGTGATCACTTTAGCTAGACATTCACATTACAATAACATTGTAGTTATACTTCACTGCAAGTTGTTATCACAATCAATATTGGGTTATTAGTGGGGTTTATGTTTGGAACATTCACATACAATTGATGTCAGCATAAACAGGTTATATTTGAAGGTTACATTTTCTTCTGTTTGTTTAACAAATTATTTTGCACAATAATGAGAACAAATTAGCTGATGTGTTGATCAACAGTTCATACAAGAGCCTAAGAGGTGAACATGGTCTCAAGCCTGTTTGTAGAGAACACACCTGCTTCCCAACAGGCCACTGAATCACTGAGTCATTTATGACCAGGCTGCGTCCAGCAGACGAGGCGTCGTCATAGAAACCTACTTTTACCAATTGTAGTGAGCCGTCAGACATCCTTTGCCAGTTCATAAGATCATAATAAGCAATGGGGTCACCGTTTTGATCAAAGTTGACTTTCTCCCCCAGTGAAGAAAAATGTGCACGCTTCATGTAGTGAATTAGCTGAGGAAGCAAGGGAAACAGGTTATCTAAACACAAACATTGGTGCTTTTCTTTCTCATCCTTTATTATTTTTTTACTTAGCTACAATTAGTCTCACCTGCCAAGGTTTAACATTCTTTGGGTCTGCACAGGTGCCATTAGGTAAAGGCCCTTGTCCGACTATGCAGTTACTCATATCTTGCAAAGCATGGGCCACCAAATACACAGCCTTGTAGACATTGTATGACACTCTTAGCTGTGTCACATCAGAATAGGCAGAGTAAACAGCATTTAAATCCTCAGTCCCTTTACATGGCAATCTGTCGAGGTAGTTGTCGCCCATGTGAGAGTGGCTGTTCACTGACCCGTTCAGTCGGCAGTTAAACATCTCTTCCCAAAATTCTGCCAAGAAAGCTGATTCATAAATACTGGATGGTCTGAGACTCGTGAGGTGTTGTTTCAGCCCTGGAATCACATCAGCTCGCCGGATGGCAAATCCTAGTGTTCCTGTCAGCAGATCTCCAAACTCTTCCCAGAGTGATTTGGCAGTCGACCAAGCCTCACTAGCTATCCACTGCAGGCCGGTTATATTCCGATGTCGGATCTCTCTCAGAATGTAATTCATCTCTGACTCACTACAGAAGTTAATGATGACTTTTGGTGAAGCCATCTAAACAGTTAAAATATATGTATAGTTAATATTTAATGCAATAACTTTCATTAAGTTGCATTGGATGTCTTCATATTTATATGAATATGATTGACATTCAAGCAGCTATAATAATATAGAGCACTTAAAATTACTGCACTAATGAACTGATATAATATGGACAGTAAATGAACATGCCAAAATAAATTTTAGCAAAAATAAATAAATGAATTAACAGGAACATGTTACATGGAAATTTAGTTCAATATATCAGCTTGAAAAGGTTCAAAAGAAGTTGAGAAACTGTGTCAGAAAAGAGTTGAATTAACTTTATGATTTTTTGTCAGGACAAAGTTTGTAGCATTGCAACACTAAGCTTGGTTAAGTTTAATGAAACAAACTTTGAGATTTAATGTTAGGGCAGTAAATATTCAATCACATTTCTAATTATTGTAATGTGATCGAAACAAAGAACAATTTAACTACAAAAGTTGTAAATGAAAGGGTTATATAAATGTTCATGAGTATATATTTTTTGTCTGTTTAAAGAAACTCAGACTTAATTGAGTCTCTCAACTATACCCTATGCCCTTGACTAAACACTATCACAATGTAGCACCACAAACTAGGGCCTCAAATGACTTAACATTGATCTAATGACTTAACATCGATTTAACAAAGAAAATATAAGTTTTAGGAAGCTAGTATTTGTTGCAGGTGTTTATGCTATTTTGTCTTTTAGATGTTTTGTCCACTTGTCTGTATGTATGGAAACTTTGTATTGACCCATAGATACCTGAATAACATCCAGAAGCTCATCTAGAGCCTGCTGACTCAGGACTATAGGGTAGACGTGAGTGTAGGCAGCACACACACCGTACTGCACCGACTCCTGCAGGAAGAGCTGGATGGCAAAGCGAGCATAATCAGATTCCATGCCAATGACTCCCACCCAGGTCCAGCCAAAATATCTAACCAGCTGGGCCAGGGCTCTGATCTGGAAGGTGTCACTGGGCATGGTGCGCATGAAAGTGGGGAAATCCCTTTGGTTACTCAGACAGCTGCAGGATGCAAAATAGCTCACCTGGTATTATAGAAAACAACAATTAACCTTCAAGAATCAAATTTCACCACACAATACCACCTTCCTTACAAGCAGTCAGTACTGCAGTTTTCCCTGTACTAAGCAACTTAACCACTCAACTGTAAAAAGGGAAGATGAGTTTAAAAAATAGACATGTTCTATAAATTTTGTCATTGTTTACACTGTAAGCATAATACTGCATTACAAGCAATGTATACTTGAATGTCTGATCAACAGCAAGACATTCTAGCCGTCTCCACTGAAAACCATGCTCTGCCATATTTGGAATGTTTCACTTGAATTGAATGATAAAGTGTAAATTCAACATGTTACAATGGGAGTATCTGAAAAGTGCATGATCTGAAAAATTAAATGGGGCTTCTTAAATTTCTCTGTAAAGTGGATGTTTTAGAGAAGCATGGTTTAACCAGTACAGCAATGATTTGCAACAGTATGGTACTTGATGAATATAAAACAAACATAAAAGGCATGGCAAAAACAGAAAGATTATTAACACTATCACAACAAAAGCTCACACACTATCAGGCAGTCTCACCAGGGGTATATGGAAAGAACCCAGGCTTCTTAGCAGAGCCATAGACAACCCAGAAGCAGCATCTCCTATGATTACTGGGGACACAGTACTTTGTACGGCAGCACAGCCTAAATTAGAAATAATGTTCCTTTCTTGACCATTGCTTCTGTTCACTCTGGTGCCTATCTCTGGCTGGCCGTTCACCAACAGCAAAGCTGCTCTCTGTGACACAGAAATGTCATTACAGCTGTCACGGATGTGGAAACCCAGCTTGAGCTGTGGCAGTAGGTCACTGCGCTGGTTGATTTCTTTAATTGCAAAAGTCATAGTCTGCATCCAGCGCAAGGCGCGAGAGCTGAAACTGCACAAAAGTGAAAAGCAGTTCATCACACAGCACAAATATATGTGTATATTAAAATACACACATACATGCATAAATAAATAATCCAATTTAATATAATCTACTTTGAACAACACAAGCCAACTAATATCACATTTAGTCAAATATTCACTCACTACTTATGCATATTAGCTGTTGGTTTTGTTTTGTATGTTGGAAGAGAAGACACAGGGCTGTAGTGTAGAGGGAATAAGCCCCCTATAACTACATCTCCATCTTCATACAGACTGTTTTTCTCCTCTTCCCCCAAGAAAACACAGTTATCCAGAGAAGCAGCTGAGCTAGGTTTGCCCCCAAAGAGAGAAAGTAGCATAAGAAGCTTTGCAGCCGGCATTGTCATAGCTAGTCCAGGTTTGACGGAACGTTCTAGCTAAATATTAACTCCTGAATACTCAAGCTTCCCTTTGAGCCACATACACATTATGATATTTAAGGATGCAGCTGATTTTTATAAGGTAGTTAGGACACATACATCAGAGGGGACTGCCCAGATACAGTAGCTGTGACATCATCACACATTTTGTTCCTAGTGTGGCCTAATGAAAACATGAATCTTCATAGTTAATTCTTCAGTTGTTATAAAAAGTGGATTGTCTCCTATTGATATATAATTTAGTTGTCTGTTTTTTGTTTAGCTTCTTTCATTGTCTGTATTCAAGTCATACAGTATATAGTTGTGATATTGTAATGTGGTAGTCAAAGGTTTTGAAAATATCACATTAAATGTTATTTATTTTTAAAATTAAATTTGTATTGTAATATTTCTTTAAACAAAGTCACCTGGCCAACAGGGGCAGTGTAGCAAAATCGCTGGATGCGTTCAATCATAATACTGCTGTGTGGCCACCCGTGGCTTGAAAATGCTAAAAGCCAAATAAAGCAGGAGCAAATGGGCTGCAGAATTTTCTCAGTACGATTTTTAAAAAGCAAACGGCTTTGTAGCTTGTTAATTGACTACACTAAGGTAGGACAAAGCGTTTGCACTTTGGCTATGCAGTGCTCTTTTCATCTTCTGATGAAGCAATGTGCATAGTGGCTGTGCAGTTCTCGTTTCATGTTTTGTTGGAGCTGGTGACAACGTTTAGAAATTAGTACACTATGTAAAGCACATCCAATAAATGTTGTGTACATTGCTGCATTTACAATATATAGCACTTTTATCCAAAAGGTTGAAAGTGCTAAAAAATGCCTTAAAGGAGAATTCCGGTCAATTTCAACACGTAGCTCTGTTGTTTTTAAATTTGGAGTGCTGTCAGTAGCAAGAAAAATGAAAACAATCGGTGCTGCCTACACCCTGTTATCCTCCTGTTAGCATTAGCACCCAACAGGCTTAAACAGGGCAAGTTTTAAACTTTAGCCTCTTAACATGTTCAAAATGTCATTAAAAGTGCCTACCCATGTGAAGTGATTCATTCTGAGTGAACATAGTGGATCTGACTGCAGTAGATGTGAGAGAAATCCATAAAAGTTCTGCTAATTCAGCTCTGTTTAGTTCCGGTGTTGATACTGCAAGGAGTGCTTCGGACCCTTTCTACAAACTACAACACCGAAAAGAGATGCAAACATATTTTCAAAAATAGGCATATGCTTATTTTTTATAAGTGTGGTAGTACAACTAGCAGGAGACAAGTTATAATTGAGGTAAGTTTGGAGACACTACCTTATTTAATCATTAAATTAATAGCCTACATATTTTTGTTGTATCTCTTTTCTGTGTTGTAGTTTGTAGACGTTCCCTAAGCACTCAATTGCCGTCTCAACACCAGAACTAAACAGGGCTGAACTTTTATGCATTTCTTTCACATCTACTGCAGTCAGATTCACTGTATTCACTCGGAAGGAATCACTTCACATGGGTAGGCACTTTTAATGACATTTTGAACATGTTAAGAGGCTAAAAACAAGTTTACAACTTGCCCTGTTTAAGCCTGTTGGGTGCTAACGCTAGCAGGAGGATAACACAGTGTAGGCAGCACCGATTGTTTTTGTTTTTCTTGCTACTGACAGCACTCCAAATTTAAGACACTCATACCAAAGCACATCCTCAGCTGCTGTTCAAAATACCCTGGGCAAGGGGCGCTACTGCTGGGACCATGACCAAGTCTTGAAGGCCATAGCGGATACCATCTGCAACGGGATCAGCCACTGCAAGCCCCTCTGCTCAGCAAAGACGACCATCGCTTACATCAGAGCTGAGGGAAAGCCAACATCTGCTGCCAGCAACCCCTTTACTGGCCAGCTTGCAATGGCACAAGACTGGGAACTGAAGGTAGACTTTGAGGAGCATCTTAACGCCCTGACAAACCAAGCTGACGGGCAGGAACTAGTGGCGACGAAGGCAGACTGTTGGGTCGCCTCACATCGGCCCACGTCGCCTTTGTCTTGGCCAAAGATAAGCACTGGAACACACCGCAGAGACTAGAGCCGACGGCCAAGTAGGTTCTGCCCCTGCGTGAGGGGAAATAACTCTCCATACCAGCAGGCAGCGGTAATCTATTTGTCATCATATAAAGGGAAACCGGATACAAACGTCTTTATGATACCCACAATGAACAAATCCGCAGCGGCAGAACCGAACAGAGCCTGCAGTCCCTCTGCTTCACTCCCCGCCGGGAAGACAACGGACACTGGGAGATGGCTAACCAGCCTGTCCCTCTTACGGGCTGTCATCCGTTCTCGCTACGGTGGAAGTAGAGGGACCAAGCCCAAACAGCCCGCTACTGGCTCGTTAGCAATCGTTAGCTTGCTAATTCCACCCACCCAATATGCCTTCATCCTACACTGGTTACAGAAAATTAGCCAAACAAAGTTGTCACTCATGTCACGATAGCAATATGCTTTCCTACGAAGTGACAAGAGTGTGTGAATGAAACATTAAGTTGTTTAATTTGACTAATTAAGAGGCTGGGCGGCTGGCTAGTAAGCTAGCTTGCTTGCTAGGGGGCTAATTGTTTAGCGGTGTAGAGGGTGCAGAGAGAGGGAGGTCTGTTATGGTCTGTGTATTCAATTTCATGGTATAGGATATTAGTTTATTAACGTTAGTTTATTTTGTAATGTGTAGGTATGTAGAGATCTTTTTTAAGTTAGTGACATTCACATAAACAAAGTATTGTACAGATAAGTGATAACAAAAGCAGCTTCAAATCCATATACTGGACCTTCCACACACCTGTCTTCAGGTCCCTATAGTCCACCCAGGATAAGGAACATTATTTCTCAGATCATTGGGATTAGGAATAGCAGCAAAAAGAGAATTTATAAATTTCTTGTCATCCCAAGTCGGGGCATATATCAAGGCCAGGACCACCGGAGTACTTTGTAACTTGTCTGTTACTATTACATATTGCCCGTTGGGATCAGAAATAACAGCAGAGGGTTCAAAAGCAATGTCCCTGTGTATAATAATAGCCGCTCCTCTAGCCCTCTCGAAAATCTAGAATGAAAGAAGTGGCCCATCCATGGCCTTTTAATATGTGAGATTTCAGAAGTTCGAAGGTGAGTCTCTTGTAAAAAGAGAATGTTCCCTTTAAGCTGCTGTAAGTGCGAAATTACCTTATTGTCTTTAGTGATATTGTTTAAGCCTTTGATGTTCCAAGAAATGAAACGGACCGCCCTACCACTCACTGACATGGCATCCTAACTTGTAGTGTAGTTGCCTGAGCTGGAAGAAGAAAAAAAAGAATACACACACACCCCAAACCACAACAACAACAAAAAAAATATCCCTCCTCAGTAGCAGAAAATTCTCCTATCCTTTCAAAAACCGCCATTAATAATAACCCAAGTCCAACTTTATTAGAGAATGGAAAAAAAGGAAAAACAGAATTCACAAATTTACTAAATGAAACTATTCTTAATACCCACACCTATCTCAAATGAAGCACTAGGATGTAGCAGTGTGGTATATTTCACCATATGCCTATATATATATATATATATATATATATATACATACACAAAAGAACAGCACCCCTAAATCAACAGGGTGGATATGCATTAAAATATTGTAAACATCAATTAACTGAGGTAATTAAAGTTTGCATTGGAGAGCAAGTGCTTAATACTGTAGGGTAGAGCTGAAGATCTTTGCCTGAACCCGACGGGACCCAATGGGTCGGGTCTGGTTCGGTCTTATTTTGCTGTCATTTTACACAGGCTCGGGCCGGGCTCGGGCTTGCGCTCCGGGGTTACACGCGCGGTAAATGAGCAGTCAGGTGACAGGTCAGGTGATAAATTTCTATTAGAGCGAAAATGGATGCTGAGGAGGTGAAACGGAGGCTGGCCTCTGGCGATTACATCTTGGTTGCACCAGCAAAGAAAGCAAAATCTGAGGTTTGGAAAAGTTTTGACCATGTGCATAATGAGAATAATGTTCCAGTGGGTTATGTGAAATGCAAAAGATGCGACATTCTGTTAAAGTACAACAGCATAACGACAGGGAATTTGTCACTGATAAGGCATGTTGCTGTTCAACACCTGCCAGTGCCCAGGATCAACCTACAATCACATCGTTTGTTACAGCATCAAAACCCATCCCTGCAAAGGTGAAACAAACGGTGACAGAGAAGTGTGTCAGCTTTTGCTGTAAAGACATTAGGCCTTTCAATGTCGTAAATGGCGAGGGGTTTGAAGAGCTGGCGCAAGAACTAATTAATGTCGGGGCTGTAAATTCTGTTATTCCCCGCCGTGTGACAATTGCGAAGAGGTGCACTGACATGGCAGAAGAAAAGAAGGAAACTTTAGTACAGAAACTCAAGACTTTGTTGAAGGATGGCACAGTCGCAATGACCACAGACATGTGGACAGAGGATTATCGGAAAAGTAGTTATTTGACAATCACATGCCATTTCATAAGTGAGGATATGGAACTGGTGAATAAAACCCTGACAACTACAATGTTCCCTTTGGAAGAAGCAAAGACGGGAGAAAATATCAGATGGGAGATACTGAAACTACTGGTGACAAAGTTTGGCCTTGACGCTTCCTCTCTCAGCAAATATGTATGGGTGACCGATGACGGGGCAAACATTAAAGTAGCTCTGCGGCCATACCAGAGATTGGACTGCATTGACCATGTCATTAATACGGTACTGCGCCATGGACTCGACATTTCCGAGTTATCCAAAGCCGACGGTGCTCCGCACATAGGAGATACCATTTCTGCTGCTAAATCATTGGTGAGGTACGTTAAACATTCGGGGTTGGCTGCACAACTGCATTGCTGCAAATGGGAGACACTCGGTTCAGTACGGTGTACCTCACACTGACTTCTATACAGGCCATTTATCACGAGCTCCATGAAAAGCTGGAGGCACGAGGGGAGAGCATGCGCACTGAAAAAGTAGCACCGGACATACTGGGCTTTTTGATAGACTTTCTGAAGCCGTTCTATGAAGCACAGCGGGAACTTGAGGGAGACAAGTATCCAACACTTAATAGTGTGTGTCTCTGGTATGAGAAAACGCCAGTGTCAGCACAATCCCCTGGACTCCCCTCAGCAAGCTGTCGTGCGTAAATGGCACGGAGACTGGCTCGCGCGTAAAGTGATAATACAGGACCTCCACAAGATCGCAACATTCCTCTGGCCAAAATTTAACCAGCTGAGAATGTTGTCATACTCAGAAATGCCGTACATGCTCATGCCCGCACTCTTATGCAAGCCATGGCTGCAGGTGCACCAGATGTGGAAATTCGAGACCCAGAGCTCTCCGGAGTCGAAGCTACTCCTCTGGCAAAAAGGGCGAATTTTGCGGCGTGGGAAAATGTAAGGCAAGCTGACGGGGAAGTACTGACTCGCTACATTGAAACGGCTGTCATGGAAAATGAAATGGATGTTCTTGGCTGGTGGAAGCCAAGAACATCCTACCAACAAACAATCCTACCCCAAACTTGCAAAACTATCATCTACATCTACCATCTACAGTGGATTCAATACTTTTTCTCCACAAAAACATGTAGCCTAATCTTGGTGAGTAAAGGTTTTTTCAAATTATAATTAAATATTAATTGACTCTTAAATGCATAATGTAGGCTAATGTTGGCATTATTCTTTTATTCAATTTCAGCTGCTGTTCACTGTCGCGTTGAGGCCGGATTATGGAGAGAAGTGGCGAAGCAAATCCTGCGGAGCCTTTATCTTAATTTCTTTATAAATACCCATCATAATTTATAATTTATGTTAATTTAATTTAATTTGTTAAGAAAGACTCCTTTTTATAGGCCCATAGGCCTATTTATTGGCTAAGTGAGTAAGTGTGTATGCCGCCTATTTAGAGTGCTGAGATGTTACGATGTTGAAGGACTTATTTTATTTTTGTTCCAACTTCCAAGTGCCTATAGCCTACGTTAGTCATGAATAAATTATGTTAAACATGTATAAATGACTCATTCTTGGCAAAACAGCACATTTGAATAATGTTGGGCTGTAAACGGGTTTGGGCTTTTAAAAAGCTGTCAATCAAAATGTACTTGTCGGGCTCGGGCCTTGTCGGGCCGAACTTTAAGGGCCCAATTATAGCTCTACTGTAGGGCACCTCAGAGTTCCAAGGCCACTGTAAAAAACTGTATTGATAGTAACTGCTATAGAGAGAAAAATAAAAGGAAAAGCTACTGCAATGAAATATCTGCAGCCAGCTGTAGTTTAGAAGCATAACCCACCATGCTGCCACGTTGGCCAAAAACAAGACTGCAGAAAACAACAACATGAGACCAATACGCAGCAGTGGAGTCCAAAGGCCATCTTGGAATCCTTAGAGATTTTTTAAAATACATGCTATTGTTAAAATAAATATACATATTAGTTACAAGTAGTTATGTATATCTCATTGTACTTTTGCCATCTTATGGACATAATGTAAATAGTTATTCCAATCCTTCGAACCCATGTGTTTTTTAGAAGGACCATTCAAATGTAATTTTTGGCCAGTTTTGACAGCTCTTATGTGTATTGATCAGATGAGATGAAAAAGGAATGGAGCCTTGTGTGCGCTCTCACATGTGTGCGTCGTTTGTTTGCATTCCTCATTTTCAAGCTGAGCAGCCAATAAGATGGATTGGCTGTTCAGTCGATCGCAGCCGAATCAGACGAGAAAAGGCAGTCAAAGGCCCACGCGTGGCGACGCTGCAGGACATACCTCACAAACTAGGGCAATGGTGGACATACGGCTGATGGTCGCCTTGGTGTGTTAGGGCCTTAAAGTTCCCAGAAAAGGTTACAACAACACTAAGGCCAGACATGGTGCTAGCCTCCAAGAAAGTCATGAATGAATTAACTTAATTTATGTACCGTATTTCATTCACAGAATGTAGCACAAAGTGTTTTAAAAATCAGCAAAAATAAAAACTGAAAACCTCCTAGAACTCACTGTCCCTTGGGAAGGTTTGCCTTGAGGAGTCCAACAAGAAGAAGCAGGTAAAGTATGCTGAGCTGATGGAGAAATGCCACAGCAACAGGAGGCAAGCGAGGTGCAAGCCCATTAAGGTGGGATGTTGAGGGTTTGCAGGCCAGTCCCACAGGGATCGGCAAAGGGCTATCAATTTTCACATTTGTCACAGAGGCAGCTGAAATGGCCTCAAGGTGGCTGTGGATTAGGAAAGGAGAGCCGTGTGTGCACTAGTGCTATCTGCCATGGCTTGATCAATGCCGACTGGGTCACCTGGGCAAGGTTGTCTGATTGTTGAAAGACCCAAAACACCTGATGACCCCAAGAAACATGACTGATGATGACAAGATACATTAAGTGTGCATGTGTCAATGTGTTAGCTAGCACTGAGGCAACAGTATTCCATAAAAGGTTTGCTTTATTGGATTTCGAGCATGAATCTTTAATAATTCATATGACAACACAGCAATTGCTTTCTTATTTATGTAAATTATTCAACAACACGCTGTGATTTTCATCTTTGTATTATGATTTTCTTGTTGTTTTTTTTCGGTTTCAGAATTATGACATAGCACTTTGGAGCAAAAATGCAAAACAGGAGACCAAAAGCTGAGGCTAAAATAGCAAAAATATGGACAGCCACTGTATATTTCCCTGCTGTGCTCACATAAACTGGAATGAAAGTAATCCACACTGCGAAGAATATCAGCATGCTGAAGGTGATGAACTTGGCCTCGTTAAAATTATCAGGCAGCTTCCGGGCCAAAAATGCCATTAGGAAGCACAGGCAAGCCAAGATGCCGATGTATCCAAGAACACACCAGAAGCCAACCTCGGAACCAGTAACACACTCAATGATGAGGGTAGCACTGTAATTTGTGTTGTTGTTGGCATGAGGTGGACTGGTGAGCAGCCAGATAACACAGATTATTACCTGAGCGGAGGGAAAAACAGGATGTTCATTTTAAATCAACACAGTTGAAAAGATTTGTATAGAGTTGATTTGTGAAAAGTGTTTATACCTGAACAGCTGTTCCTAAAAGCACACTTGCTTTCTGCTGGTTGGGTCCAAACCACTTCATGACATTACTTCCTGGCAGTGTGGACCTGAAAGCCATTAGGACCACAACTGTCTTGGCCAGGAGGCACGAAATGCATAGGGCAAAACTGATTCCAAATGCTGGGTACCTGATACGGCAAAGCCAGTCTGAAGGCTCACCAATGAACAGCAGGCCAACAAGGAAGCAGACAGCAAGAAACACCAAGAGAAGGAGGCTCAATTCCATGTTGTTGGCCCGAACCAGAGGCGTGTCTTTGTATGTGAAGAATATGGCGAGGATGGAAAGGGAAAAACAAGCTCCGAGGATAGATACAACACACAGCACAATACCCATTAACTCATTGTAAGACAGGAACTCAATAGTCTTTGGGATGCAGAGAGATCTGCCTTTATTGGGCCATGTGTTCTCTGAGCAACGTGAGCACTCTAAAGAATCTGGAGATGAGAAGAGAAATCTTTAGTTTAGAAAAGCCACAATTAGATAAAAGCATATCTAGAGAAAGTGATTAAAGCCATAACACAACACACCAGTCGTGTTACTAACTTCTCCCTCAGCACAGGGGACACAGTCAAAACAGCAGATGGGTTCCCCCTTTCTCCTGGCGATGCGGGAACCTGGAGGACAACTGTCGCTGCATACAGACCGGAAAGCCTGAGAGGCAAAGTTCAGCCACTCAGAAAGACACTGATTTTAATTAATATTAGACAGTGTCTCTGCTTTGTTATGCAATACTGGTCTCTGCAGACAATATTTCATATACACATTAAAAGGTGTGATCACTTCAGGTAAACAACATCCCATTACAATAACATCATAGCTATACTTAGCTGCAAGTTGTTCAATCAATATTGGGTTATTAGTGGGGTTTATGTTTTATATTTGTTTATTTGTATTTGTTTGTTTAACAATAAATTATTTTGCAAAATAATGAGAACAAATTAGCTGATGTGTTGATCAACAGTACATACAAGAGCCTAAGAGGTGAACATGGTCTCAAGCCTGTTTGTAGAGAACACACCTGCTTCCCAACAGGCCACTGAATCACTGAGTCATTTATGACCAGGCTGCGTCCAGCGGGCGAGGAGGCGTCATAGAAACCTACTTTTACCAATTGTAGTGAGCCGTCAGGCATCCTTTGCCAATTCATGAGATCATAATAAGCAATGGGGTCACCGTTTTGATCAAAGTTGACTTTCTCCCCCAGTGCAGAAAAATTAGCACGCTTCATATAGTGGATTAGCTGAGGGAGCAAGGGAAATAGGTCATATAAACACTATGGAACACTTGACTTCTTATTTATCCTTTTTGTATTGTTTACTTAGCAACAATTAGCCTCACCTGCCAAGGTTCAAAATTCTTTGGGTCTGCACAGGTGCCATTAGGTAAAGGCCCTTGTCCAACTATGCAGTTACTCATATCTTGCAAAGCATGGGCCACCAAATACACAGCCTTATAGACATTATATGACACTCTTAGCTGTGTCACATCAGAATAAGCAGAGTAAACATCATTTAAATCCTCAGTCCCTTTACATGGCAATCTGTCGAGGTAGTTGTCGCCCACATGGGAGTGGCTGTTCACTGACCCGTTCAGTCGGCAGTTAAACATCTCTTCCCAAAATTCTGCCAAGAAAGCTGATTTATGAATACTGTATGGTCTGAGACTCGTGAGGTGTTGTTTCAGCCCTGGAATCACATCAGCTCGCCGGATGGCAAATCCTAGTGTTCCTGTCAGCAGATCTCCAAACTCTTCCCAGAGTGATTTGGCAGTCGACCAAGCCTCACTAGCTATCCACTGCAGGCCGGTTATATTCTGACGTCGGATCTCTCTCAGAATGCCATTCATCTCTGACTCACTACAGAAGTTAATGATGACCTTTGAGGACGCCATCTAAAAAGTTAAAATATGTGTATAGTTAATATTCAATGAAATTATGAAATTAAACTTTAATTAAGTGATGTTGTGTTGGATCTCCTTATTCATTTATATGAATATGATTGACATTCAAGCACCTATAATAATATAGAATACTTAACCCTTGTGTTGTCCTCCGGTGACCCGGAGGATAACACAAGGGTTATGTACTTCCGTTTACTTTGTTGGGAATTGCTCTCTAAACCCTGTCTCTTGTAAAGTAAGTAAGCAAAGTTTATTTCTAGAGCACATTTAAACACAGTTTAAGCTGACTAAAATGCTGAACAAAAAAGCACTGGTGCTGTATTAGAAGAATTTCTAACACAAGGGTTAAAAATTCTGCTCTGCTGAATAGATATATATTTTAAATATGTTCATGAACAAGCCAAAAAAAATTGCGCAAAAAAAGTATTGAAATAGTTAAATATATCAGCTAAAAGAGGTTTCAAATGAAGTTGAGAAACTGTGTCAGATAAGAGCTGAATTAACTCTTTGATTATTTGTCAGGACACAGTTTGTAGTATTGCATTACTAAGCTTGGGGAGCCTAAATGAAACAAATTTTAGGCTTCAAGGTTAGTGCATTAAATATTAAGAGAGTCACATTTCAAATTATGTTAATGTATTTGACACAAAGAACAAATTACCAACAATGCTGTAATTGAAAGTGTCATATAAATGTGTACACACACACACACACAAACACACACACATATATATATGTATGTATATATATATATATATATATATAAATGAAAGCTAGGATTTATTGCAGGTTTATGCTATTTTGTCTTGTGGATGTTTTGGCTATTTTTCTGTATGTATAAACATTTTATATTGACCCAAATGTACCTGAATAACATCCAGAAGCTCATCTAGAGCCTGCTGACTCAGGACTACAGGGTAGAAATGAGTGTAGGCAGCACACACACCATACTGCACCGACTCCTTCAGGAAGAGCTGGATGGCAAAGCGAGCATAATCAGATTCCACGCCAATGATTCCCACCCAAGTCCAGCCAAAGTAGCTAACCAGCTGGGCCAGGGCTCTGATCTGGAAGGCGTCACTGGGCATGGTGCGCATGAATGTTGGGAAATCCCTTTGGTTACTCAGACAGCTGCAGGATGCAAAATAGCTCACCTGTTATTATAGAAAACAACAATTAACCTTCTGCACAATTTGGCTCACTGAAAAGCCTTGTTGAACAAGAATCACATTTCACCACACAATACCACTGTCTTTACAAGCACTCAGTACTGTAGTTTTCCCTGTACTAAGCAACTTAACTGCTCAACTGTAAAAATGGAAGATGAGTTTAAAATATAGACATGTTCTATAAATGTCTAAAATACAATTTTGCCATTTTTTTCACTATAAGCATAATACTACATTTACAAAGGAAGCACTGTACACTTAAATATCGGATCAACAGCAAGACATTTATCCTTCTCCACTAAAAAAAAACCATGCTCTGCCAAATTTCGAATTTTTCAAATTAATTGAATTATAAAGTATTTCTCTTTGGGTCGAGACAATTCCTTATTCTTAGGCAAAATTAAACATCTTAAAAATGTAGTATCTGAAAAGTGCATTAACTTAAAAATGAAATGGGGCTGCTGTCCTTTTCTCTGTAAAGTGGACATTTTGAAGAACTATAGTTTTACCAGTGCATCAATGATTTGCAATTGTATGGTACTTCATCAGCATAAAGAAACCGCAAAAGGCATTGCAAAGACTTATTAACACTATCACAACAAAAGCTCACACACTATCAGGCAGTCTCACCAGGGGTATATGGAAAGAACCCAGGCTTCTTAGCAGAGCCATAGACAACCCAGAAGCAGCATCTCCTATGATTACTGGGGACACAGTACTTTGTACGGCAGCACAGCCTAAATTAGAAATAATGTTCCTTTCTTGACCTTTGCTTCTGTTCACTCTCTCGGCCCTGGTGCTTATATCTGGCTGGCCGTTCACCAACAGCAAAGCTGCTCTCAGTGACACAGGTATGTCATCACAGCTGTCACGGATGTGGAAACCCAGCTTGAGCTGTGGCAGTAGGTCACTGCGCTGGTTGATCTCATTAATTGCAAAAGTCATAGTCTGCATCCAGCGCAAGGCGCGAGAGCTGAAACTGTACAAAAGTGAAAAGCAGTTCATCACAAAGCACAAATATATCTGCAGCCTATGTTAAAATACACACATACATATACACATAAATAAAAAATCGACTGTATACAACACAAGCCAACTACTATCAAATTCAGTCAAATATTCACTCACTACTTATACATATTAGCTGTTGGTTTTGTTTTGTATGTTGAAAGAGAAGACACAGGGCTGTAGTGTAAAGGGAATAAGCCCCCTATAACTACATCTCCATCTTCATACAGACTATTTTTCTCCTCTTCACCCAAGAAAACACAGTCATCCAGAGCAGCAGCTGAGCTAGGTTTGCGCCCAAAGAGAGAAAGTAACATAAGAAGCTTTGCAGCCGGCATTGCCATAGCTAGTCCAGGTTTAAAGGAAAGCTCCAGCTAAATATTTCAACCCGTGAATACTCGAGCTGCCCTTTCATACACATACACATTATGATATGTAAGGATGCAGCGGGTTTATATACTGTAGTTAGGACACATACATCAGAGGGGACTGCCCAGATACAGTAGCTGTGACATCATTACACCTTTGGTTCCTGGTGTAGGGTGAATATACAGTAGCCCAATTAAAAAAAAACTATCTTCATATTTAACTATTCAGTTGTTGAAAAATTAATTGCCCGTCTATGCAGATGTGCGGAATGTCATTTTCGGCAGGGGGTGCTGGTGGGGGGGGGTCTCTCCCCCTCCCCTCCATGAAGTACAGCTGAGCTGACGGTGCGTACTGCACAGCAAACTCAGAACAACGAATAGCGAAGTGTGTGACAACTTCTAAAAAGATTTGCGCTCTGGAGTTTGGCTGATAAACTCTGCCATGAGACCCTGAATATCAGATCATCCAAAATGTCTTTGTGGACGTGAAGCAGTGTGGTATATGAAAGTCTACTCTGAGTGATAGTGCTACGGAGCCAGTTTTTCAGGCGGCGAAGAGCTGAGAAAGACCTTTCGGAGCCAGCAGTAGACACTGTTAAACAGAGGCACAAGTGGATCAGCTGTTCCACGGTGAAGAAATCAGCTGTTCCACCCCTGTGAAAAGCCCTCTTGTTACTAAAATGATCCCTTTCTTCATCCCACACCCCAGACATGACATACAAAATGTCGTGGAACAGAAACAACAACCAGAGATATTTATAAGCTATCATTTTATTGTCATCACAGTTTGCTAACAGGGGGTGCTGCACCACCAACAGGGGGTGCTGCAGCACCTCCAGCACCCCTACCTACCTCCACGCCCCTGCTCCTATGGATATATGATTCACTTTTCTGTTTTTTGTTGAATTTCTTTTAGTAGTCTGCATTTAAAGCTCTAGTGCGTAATCTTTTTTATATTAATGAACGTCCGTTATATTAAAGCCACTGCCAAATGAGTTGATGCTAAAAGCTAATTAAGACTTTCACCCTCACAAAACTCGCTCTGTATTTGTCAGTATGGCTACATTTAGAAAATGGTGTCATCCGGCGACTTTTGAGCACAGAAAATCGAGCAAAGATAATTACCTCTTCTAAAGAGTGCATCATGTTTTTTTTAATCCTCCATGTCCTCCTTGGTTACAAGCAACTGTGTGGAGGAGGGGTGGGGGTGGTGCCCGATCAGGGAAGGCTTGTATCATGTGGATGCACCAACAGTGTTGTTGTCATGACTTAGAATTCCTCATGGGGGAGACAGAAACTACGCACCATAGCTTTAAGTCATAAAGTATAATGTTGTAATAAAGAAGTCACAGGTTTTGAAAATATCACATTAAATGTAATTTATTTTTTATTTAAATTTGTACTGTAATATTTATTTAAATAAAGTCACCTGGCCTACAGTGGCCGTATCTATACTGAATGTGTTAAGTCATAATACAGCTGTGGTCACCCGTCGTGTGACAGTGCAAAAAAAGCAACAGGAGGCGAGCAAGGTGCAAGCCCATCAAGGTGGGACGTTGAGGGTTTGCAGGCCAGTCCCACAGGGATCGGCAAAGGGCTATCCAGTCTGTCACAGAGGCAGCTGAAATGGCCTCAAGGTGGCTGTGGACTAGGAAAGGAGAGTCATGGATGCGGAAATGCTATCTGGAGTCACCTGCATGGGCAAGGTTGTCTGATTGTTAAAAGACCCAAAACACATGATAACCCCAAGAAAAATCACGGATGATGTGCATCATAAGATGCATTATGTGTGCATGTGTCAATGTGTTAGCTAGCATTGAGGCAACAGCATTTCAAAATGTTTTGCTTTATTGAATTTCGAGCATGAATCTTTAATAATTAATTACCACAGATATATTTTATTGCAATTGCTTTCTTATACATACATACAATTATTTAGCAACACACTGGGATTTTCATTTTTGAATCAAGTTTTTCTTGCTGTTTTTTTCTGGTTTTAGAATGATGACATAGCACTTTGGAGAAAAAATGCAAAACAGGAGACCAAAAGCTGAGGCTAAAATAGCAAAAATATGGACAGCCACTGTATGTTTCCCAGCTGTGCTAACATAAACTGGAATAAAAGTAATCCACACTGCGAAGAATATCAGCATGCTGAAGGTGATGAACTTGGCCTCGTTAAAATTATCAGGCAGCTTCCGAGCCAAAAATGCCATTAGGAAGCACATGCAGGCCAAGATGCCGATGTATCCAAGAACGCACCAGAAGCCAACCTCTGAACCAGTAACGCACTCAATGATGATGGTAGCACTGTAATCTGTGTTTTTGTTGGCATGAGGTGGACTGGTGAGCAGCCAGACAACACAGATTATTACCTGAGCGGAGGGAAAAACAGGATGTTCATTTTAAATCAACACAGTTGAAAAGATATGTATAGGTATGTAGAAAAGGTTTATACCTGAACAGCTGTTCCTAAAAGGACACTTGCTCTCTGTTGGTTGGGTCCAAACCACTTCATGACATTACTTCCTGGCAGTGTGGACCTGAAAGCCATTAGGACCACAACTGTCTTGGCCAGGAGGCACGAAATGCATAGGGCAAAACTGATTCCAAATGCTGGGTACCTGATACAGCAAAGCCAGTCTGAAGGCTCACCAATGAACAGCAGGCCAACAAGGAAGCAGACAGCAAGAAACACCAAGAGAAGGAGGCTCAATTCCATGTTGTTGGCCCGGACCAGAGGCGTGTCTTTGTATGTGAAGAATATAGCAAGGATGGAGAGGGAAATACAAGCTCCGAGGACAGATACAACACACAGCACAATACCCATTAACTCATTGTAAGACAGGAACTCAATAGTCTTTGGGATGCAGAGAGCTCTGCCTTTATTGGGCCATGTGTTCTCTGAGCAACGTGAGCACTCTAAAGAATCTGGACATGGGAAGAGGAGATAACTTTTTAGTTTAAAGAAGACACATTTAGACAGCAGCAGGTCAGCACACAGGAGATATGGTGATAAAAGACAAAACACAACACACCAGTCGTATTACTAACTTCTCCCTCAGCACAGGGGACACAGTCAAAACAGCAGATGGGTTCCCCCTTTCTCCTGGCAATGCGGGAACCTGGAGGACAACTGTCGCTGCATACAGACCGGGAAGCCTGAGAGTCAAAGTTCAGCCACTCAGAAAGACACTGATTTTAATTAATATTAGACAGTGTCTCTGCTTTGTGATGAAATACCTATTTCAGATACAAACTAAAAGCATAAAGTATAGTGTGATCTATAAAAGCTGTTTTTCAACTAAAACTGAATCCAATTTTGTGATTTACCCATTTGTTTAATACATAATTAAGAGGATTATGAGGGAATGTAACAATCCTGTAAAAATGATTACACGAAATATATATTTTTTTTTAATCACCAGATGTCAGCTGTAACACCATTGGTAACTTTATGCATTCCCTAACAAAAAAAAAAAAAAAGAGGTTGTTCTCATAAACATAATTACTGCATTTATTTAGCTGTAATTTGATATTTTTTTTGGAAATTCATCTTGAAATTTGAATTTTGCATTAATTCAATACAATTTATTTAAATTACATCTGTAAAGTACTATTTTCACACTGCATTCACTTCAACTATAGCCAATTCACAAATTTTGCTATTGACATTGACTTGGAATACTTAAAGTCCCACTCCAGACGCATTTTAAACTATGTAAAACTACTTTTAAATACTACTACTTTTGTTTAACTTGGTTTACCCACATGAAGAGTAAAATAGATATCTGACAAGAGGCTGAAAGCAATCTACCCTTTCTCTCTCACTGCCCCGCAACATGGCGACCTAATTGGATTGCCTGCTTGCCGAGCTCGGTGAACTTGCGCTCTGTAACTATAGTTTGGGCGTCCTGTCTAAAACCTCCCCCCCCCCACCCCGTCGATCAGACCCAGACTCAGAGGAGGAGTCTGTCTGCACTGAAACTGGAGACTATATATGTATCACAATGGTAAGTGTAGTTAGCCTCTTTTATGTTTTTTTTTAGCTAGTAACTAGCCTGGCTCCGCCCTCCTACGTACTTCTGCTCAATTTTCATTTTCCTTCAGTACGTCTGGGTTTGCGGTATATTCGCGGGTTTTCTCCGGCCAATCTTTACCTGTCCAACTAGCGAACAGAGGGAGTGGCTGAGAATGATGATGTTGAGGTTGTGCGCTAGTTTGAGTTGTAGTTCCGTAATGGCGGCGGAGAAAGATGCGAGCGAAGCCATTCAGTCCGTTGTGGCAACGCAGCCGAATATCCAGAAGTTAAAGCCCAAACAAGAACAATCTTTGCTGAGTTTTGTTGGTGGCCAAGATGTTGTGGCCCTCCTCCCCAAGGGGTTTGGGAAAAGTTAGATTTTCCAGCTAACTCCATTAGTGGTGAAGGAGTTGGCTAAGGCGAACGCTAGTGATGCTAAGCCGACGTCACTACCAAACGTTAGCGATTGGTTATGACAGATCCAGAGTGGCTCTGGGCAGATCCAATAGTTTTAAACTTCAACACCCGCCTTCAAAGAAGTTAACAATTGTCAATGGAGAGTGGCCAGACTCTCCGTACAAATGAAATGTACGAAAGTCTGGTAGGACCAGGCTAGCTTGTAACTGGCAGTGACTAACAACTGTTGATAGTGTGTTTTTTGCTCTCTGTACTGACAGTCCACTCCACATTGGAGGTTTCAGGTTTCTTTGCTGTCTTTTGCGTATTAGACAGCGATTGATTTACCAGATTAGTGACGTACCTAATCAAGCTTGCCCAGAATGAATTTGAATCTCAGATTTCAGACAAACTTTGCACAGATACAATTCAGTATAGTCAAGGTCAGACATTTTAGGGGAAATACACATTAGAAAAACAAGTCTAGCACTGCAAATAAACAAAACACAAGCAAATTAATAAAACATCACCAATTCGACAACACATGTGCTGTTTACTCTGCTAATAGAGTAAAACACAACCAAATACAAGCGTTAGTCTTTTGCTTATTAGCCTGGCAATTCGAATAATCTAGTGAAATACACACAATAATTTTGAAACAGGCTAACATTATGTTAACTGGCTATTACATTACTATTTACTTTCAGAACCCATAACAGGGGACTAGGATGTTAAACTAACAATTTAGTAACTGCTGCCAGTTCTTTCATCTTAGAAAGGGTCCGTATACATTTAGAAATAGTTTTCATGTCGTCAAACATATTTTGAATTATTTTAAAACATTATTTTAACAATTTGCAATTCAGTTTCGTCCTCATACATTACTTTGTGACAATTGTGAAAGTAACTTTGTTGCTAAGATACGTTCATTGATAACAAAGTGCACTGAGCTCTCATGGTCACCATACTTAAGTGGAATTTGTTATCACAATCAATAATGGGTGATTATTAGTAGGGTTTATTTTTGCAACATTCACATGCAATTGCTGTCAGCTTGAAGTTATATTTAAAGGTGTCATGTTCTTCTTTTTGTTTAACGATAAATTATATTGCACAATAATAAGAACAAATTAGCTGATGTGTTGATCAACAGTTCATATAAGATCCTAAGAGGTGAACATGGTCTCAAGCCTGTTTGTAGAGAACACACCTGCTTCCCAACAGGCCACTGAATCACTGAGTCATTTATGACCAGGCTGCGTCCAGCGGGTGAGGAGGCGTCATAGAAACCTACTTTTACCAAATGTAGTGAGCCGTCAGGCATCCTTTGCCAGTTCAAGAGATCATAATAAGCAATGGGGTCACCGTTTTGATCAAAGATTACTTTTTCCCCCAGTGAAGAAAAATTAGCACGCTTCATGTAGTGAATTAGCTGAGGAAGCAAGGGAAACAGGTTATCTAAACACAAACATTGGTGCACTTGACTCTCATCTTTTTACTTTTTTTTTGACAATTAGTCTCACCTGCCAAGGTTTAACATTCTTTGGGTCTGCACAGGTGCCATTAGGTAAAGGCCCTTGTCCAACTATGCAGTTACTCATATCTTGCAAAGCATGGGCCACCAAATACACAGCCTTGTAGACATTGTATGACACTCTTAGCTGTGTCACATCAGAATAGGCAGAGTAAACAGCATTTAAATCCTCAGTCCCTTTACATGGCAATCTGTCGAGGTAGTTGTCGCCCATGTGAGAGTGGCTGTTCACTGACCCGTTCAGTTGGCAGTTAAACATCTCTTCCCAAAATTCTGCAAAGAAAGCTGATTCATAAATACTGGATGGTCTGAGACTCATGAGGTGTTGTTTCAGCCCTGGAATCACATCAGCTCGCCGGATGGCAAATCCTAGTGTTCCCGCCAGTAGGCCTCCAAAGTTTTCCCAGAGTGTTTTGGCAGTGGCCCAAGCCTCACTAGCTATCCACTGCAGGCCGGTTATATTCCGACGTTGGACCTCTCTTAGAATCCCCTTCATTTCTGAATCACTACAGAAGTTAATGATGACCTTTGAGGACGACATCTGAATAGTGAAAATATAGGTTAGTTAATTTTTAATGACATTTAAACTGTTTTAAGAACTTTAATGATTCACATTTCAAGCATGCATAATATAGGTTATTGCACTCTAATGAATATGTATATGAACAAGCCACGTGTACAGGGGGTGCAAAAACAAATACAGAAAATAACAGAAACATGTTATATGACAATTCAGTCCGATCTATGAGCCTCAAATGCTTCAAAATAAGTTGCAACACTGTGTCATAGAAGTGTTGAATGAATGTCAAGGTCACTTTTCATGACAGTTTGCAGTGTTACAATCCTGCCAATACTTTGTAAGTTCTTATTGATGATGTGACACTTTCTAAATATTATTTTAAGTATAATTTTGTTCAAATACAAAAACACCACATTTGAACATCAATCAAAGCTAAGACAGCAAATGGCAGACCAGAATTGATTTCATTATATTTCTTAGTCTTAGTAAAGTATTTGACTTTCAATGCAAATAGATTTGTTGGGGGGGGTTTGAACAGAGATGTAAATACAGGATTAATATTATCAATTAAATAAACTATAATTTTCAGGATTAGTGCAGAAAATATTCAGAAATGTGGTCACATTTTTATTATTTTGTTACATTTATGGAAGACAGAAAGATTCATTTAATTTAAATGTGTTCATTTCAACGTGCGTACAAATGGCAACTTCGCCCATTGCCCTTGACTATTTAGTATCACAATACAACATCACAAACTGTCGTGAAATGACACTAAGAGTTGAATCGACACCTTTCTGAAACAATCCTAACAACAATTGAGAATTATAAGATTCACAAAGGTAATATTTATTGCAGGTGTTCATGTTATTTTGTACACCCCTTGAAAATGGTATTGACCCATAGATACCTGAATGACATCCAGAAGCTCATCTAGAGCCTGCTGACTCAGGACAACAGGGTAGAAATGAGTGTAGGCAGCACACACACCGTACTGCACCGACTCCTGCAGGAAGAGCTGGATGGCAAAACGAGCATAATCAGATTCCAACCCAAGGACTCCCACCCAGGTCCAGCCAAAGTAGCTAACCAGCTGGGCCAGGGCTCTGATCTGGAAGGCGTCACTGGGCATGGTGCGCATGAATGTTGGGAAATCCCTTTGGTTACTCAGACAGCTGCAGGATGCAAAATAGCTCACCTGGTATTATAGAAAACAATAATTAACCTTCTGCACACTTTGACTAAGGCCGTTGAACAAGAATCATTTCACCACAAAATACTACCTTCTTTACAGGCACTCAGTGGAGTTTTCCCTGAAATGAAAATAGTGTTTGGAGTCTAGCAACTTAAACACAATGATGAAAATGGAAGATGAGTTACCACTGACTTTAAAATATGGACATTTTAAATCTTTTATACATTTCTGAAAATAAAATTATCATGGTTTATACCACATACATAATACTGGATTAGGATTAAGTGTTTCTTTATGGTTGAGAACATCCCTACTTCCTAAAAAAAAAACAGTTTAAAAACCCATTGGATTATCTGAAAGATACTTAGTTTTTACAGTTACAGCAATGATATGCAACGCTAGGACACTTAATCAAAGAAAATCGTAAAACTGTAATGTAAAAGTATTAACATTATGACAACAAAAGTTCACAGACTGTCAGGTAGTCTCACCAGGGGTATATGGAAAGAACCCAGGCTTCTTAGTAGAGCCATAGACACCCCAGAAGCAGCATCTCCTATGATTACTGGGGAAACAATACTTCGTACGGCAGCACAGCCTAAATTAGAACTGTTTCTTTCTTGACCTTTGTCTCCGTTTACTCTGTCGGCCCTTGGGCCTATCTCTGGCTGGCCGTTCACCAACAGCAAAGATGCTCTCAGTGACACAGGTATGTCATCACAGCTGTCACGGATGTGGAAACCCAGCTTGAGCTGTGGCAGGAGGTCACTGCGCTGGTTGATCTCATTAATTGCGAAAGTCATAGTCTGCATCCAGCGCAAGGCGCGAGAGTTGAAACTGTATAGAAGTAGAAAGAAGTTCATCACACAGCACAAATATATCATATATACGTATATTAAAATAACCACAACATAAATCCAGTAGAATACAATCTACTATGCACAATACAAGCCGACTAATATCAAATACAGTCAAATATTTACTCACTACTTATACATATTAGCTGTTGGTTTTGTTTTGTATGTTGGAAGAGAAGACACAGGGCTGTAGTGTAGAGGGAACAAGCCCCCTATAACTACATCTCCATCTTCATACAGACTATTTTTCTCCTCTTCACCCAAGAAAACACAGTTATCCAGAGAAGCAGCTGAGGTGGGTTTAAGTCCAAAGAGAGAAAGGAACATAAGAAGCTTTGCAGCCAGTATTGTCATGGCTGAATATACAAGAAGCAGCTACCCTTTCTGGTAACATACAAAGGAAAATGTTGTTTCAGGCAGCTGATTTATATAATTAGTACCCATACATCTAAGGGTACCACCCAGTTACAGTAGTTGTGTCATCATTAAAGGTAAACCCTTGCCTGGGGTGGGGTGAAAAAAAAAAAAAAAAAAAGAAAAAAAAATGATCACACAGAAGACTTCATTGAAAGTTGCATTTCTCTGCTTCTAAACAAAAACATAAGTCTGCATGATCTGTAGATATTGAATAGCAGATAAAAAGGTATATTTTGATGTCATCGAAGACATATAGTATAACATATGCGTAAGTTGACACAGTGACACCCCAGGTCTCATTCAGGTCAGTGTCCAATATAACAGCTGTAGGGCATATCCTGTCTTAACTATGTCTCCATAGATGACGGGAGACGTAACAGCCTTATGATAAGGCAGTGCTGCCTCAAGCGCTCCTAACCTGCTAGATCAAGGGATGAAGTTTACACAGAACACATACTTACATTCATACGCACACACCTAAGGATAGGCTCTACTGCAGTATTCTCAGACTGACATTGTTTTCAGTCTCTGCTGAGGTGCATATGTGTTTACGTCGCTTGCAATATCTTTGTTTACATTGATGGTTCAGCTAAACTTAACGTTTCCAGCATGAGTTTAAATACACCTACAGGACCCCTAACCCTAATCCCACAACACAATGTAGTTAAAGCATGATTCATAACCTGCCTAAGACTGGGAAATGTTTTTTGTTAAAATGTTTATGAAGTTATAAAGAGCAAATACAACATACAATAAACAGTATCAAGGGAGCCCTCTTTAAAATGCGTACTTCACCATTCCAAACAATAACACAAAAAAATAGGAATTCCCCTCAGACAAAATTTAAATAAGTGCACTGGTGTAAGCAATCTTTTAAAGGTAATTTTAAGAATACCATTTATATAATTGAAGCCTAGATAATAAAATCAATTATGTTGCTAATACTGCAGTCCTTGACATTAATGCATGCAGCCAAGTTACTTTTGATTTGCAAGTAAAACAAATTATTTTCATTTAAAGTGGCCATCATTTTCGTAACATTTGTGCACCAGAGAAATGTTTGAATATTGATGAAATAAAGTTGAATTATCATTTTTGAACGAAACAAAGAAAGTCTTTGCTGTAAACAAACACTCATTCATTGAAATAACGGGTACAGACAGTCCCACTGCAGTATACAGACGTCCCCTCTTTGATATATAGACATCACTCAAGGATGCAAGTCCCTACAACTTTGGTACTGAGCAATTTATAAAAAAAAATAATTAAAAAGCACTGTTGCAGTAATATTATAGAAAAAATACCTTCTTTTTTAAGTCCACACTTGGTTGGTGTAGACTGATAGTCCATTGTTTGTAATGTTGACGTGTGTGTGTGTGTGTGTGTGTGTGTGTGTGTGTGTGTGTGTGTGTGTGTGTGTTTGCGTGCGTGCATGGGAAATAATCCTTATAATAAATAAAATAAATGAGTATCTTCTATCTGACCTTGCTATATTCATGATAAAAAAATCTTGTTCAGAAATTATCATTTCTGAACAAAACAAAGTCTTTGCTGTAAACAAACACTCATTCATTAAAATAATAGGTACAGACAATCCCACTGCAGTATACAGAAGTCCACTCTTTGATATGTAGTGATAGATGATATGAAGTCCCCACAACGTTGGTACTGAGCAATGTATTTAAATAAAATTAAAAAGCACTGTTGCAGTAATATTATAGAAAAATTACCTTCTTTTTTTAACTCCACACTTGGTTGGTGTAGCCTGATAGTCCACTGTTGGTAATGTTGACAATTGTTTGTTTGTTTGTGTGTGTGTGTGTGTGTGTGTGTGTGTGTGTGTGTGTGTGTGTGTGTGTGTGTTTAAAGTAAATGTGAGACTAATGTGTTTGATTTTCACATTTCTGCTGACAGGTTGGTCTTACTTGCTAGCTAAATACATTGGTAAACTGCTTTTGCTGGTAATAGAGTTTAGTACTTGGTATCCTAAGTAAAGCACAATAAGCGGGTGCAAATGGCAGCATTTATATTATATGACGCTTATCCAAAGTGCTGTACAACTTGATTCACTCACACACACACACACACACACACACACACACACACACACACACACACACACACACACACACACACAAGCTACCATGCAAAGTGCTTGCCTGACCATTAGGAGCAATTTCAGTTGGCAATCAGAGTGGTGAGGTGAGGCTGCTGATATCCAATCCAGTGTCACTCTGTCATTAATAAGATGCACATATGGGAAGGTCACAGCCTGTATATAACATGTCTAATTCCTTGCTCACTCTGTCTTTGGGAATGTGTGAAATATGACTCCACTTGTGTTATTCCCCTTGCTTTACTCTCTCTGTGTCCTCACTATGAAGTATATCCCCATTTCCAGCTTTACCTCTCCACCCCCATCTGCAACCAAAGTGTGCACACTTCAAAACAGCTTTCAGCCAGACTTTGTGACCAAGGGTGACTATGTTATTGGGGGGATCTTCCCCCTTCACTATAACCAGGAGATGCCAGACCTCAACTGCACCTACAGACCACCGCCAGTAAAGTGCAATGGGTGAGTTTGATAGATGTGGAAATCATACTGGGAGAACATTTTCCAATTAAATGATGTCTGATTTTGTAGAACGAACATGTTTTTTTCTACAACTCTTGTTGTGCATGGATTGTGCAGCATATATTTGTATTTACCAGATTCTACAGTAGTATACAGTAATGGTTTAGCCTGACATGTAAGAAAACATTAGCATATAGGCTACAGTGATGACTTGTACTGAATTGCATTTTGAGTTTAAGTTAGCAATTTAGGCTTGAGAAAATACAGTTCCAGAGAGAGACACACAACAAGTCACAGTAATGCTTTATTTTATGGGTGTGTAAGTCCTTAATAATTTTACAAATAATTCTCTAGAAGTTTCCTGGAGAGAACTATGTAATTTGATACTATTTATATTTGGAAAATGGGAATTTGGTATATATTACACAAGCAAATAATTTGAATTAATGACTTGGAAGTGTAATGGTTGAATCTATTTTTCAAATTGCATGGGTCTTTCAAGATAACGTCTTGAAAATGATTAGGAAATTACAACAACAAAGATGACCTGTACAATAAAGCATTACCAAAGAAATATGTTGGTTACATATTACATATAAAGAATAAGAAAATATGGACAAAGCAAACAATAAACTGTTCAGTTACTTTATCACAAGATATATTCAAAGATGCAATTCAGACAAACTTCAAATTAAAACTTTATCTCTAACTTTAAATTAACCTTTTCTCCACACTTGCTGGGTTCAATGTGTGTGTGTGTGTGTGTGTGTGTGTGTGTGTGTGTGTGTGTGTGTGTGTGGTGTGACTCTGTGTCTGCTGGGCTACAGCTTTGATCCCAGGGCTTTCCGTTGGGCTCAGACTATGAGGCTGGCAGTGGAGGAGATAAACCAGAGTACAGAGCTATTGCCCAATTACACCCTTGGGTACAAAATCTTTGATTCATGTGCATATCCACTGACTGGTCAGAGGGCTGCTGTAGCTGTGTTGAACGGGCTAAGCGAGGATGACTCTCCCGTGTGCAGCGGTGCCTCGCCACTCCTCGCTGTGATTGGGGAATCTGGTTCTGCTCAGTCTATCGTGGTGTCAAGAATCCTGCAGCCATTCAGAATCCCAATGGTAATGATGACTCTTTTCTTCTGTAATCCCACCCAAAACATTAGCATGTTACCGTATAATCTGTTTTACTGTACTTTTTCTCTTCTTTACACAGATCAGCTACTTTTCTTCGTGTGCGTGTCTCACTGACAGAAGACAATATCCCACGTTCTTCAGAGTAATACCTAATGACGACTATCAGGTGAGAGTTTAGCCTCAGATCAAAAAGGGGTTGATAATCTTTCAGTCTAAAAATACATTTTTGGAAATTGTCATATATGTATGTGTTGTTTGGCAGTGATACAAGAGCAAATATGTATTAAACATACAAATACAATTATCTCAGTTAACCTTTTGTTAATGCCTGTGTTTTGAGATCAATCAATTGCCACACTTTTCTGTTGAACCCAGGTGAAAGCCATTGCTCAGCTGCTGCTACGCTTCAACTGGACTTGGGTGGGGCTGGTGCGAGGGGACCATGAATATGGGCGCTTCGCTGTGCAAGGTTTACTGAGAGAATTACAGGGTACCAAAGTGTGTGTAGCGTACCTAGAAATGATCCCTCTGCTCTACAATCGCCAGAGGGCTCTGGAGATCATGCAGGTAGATGCAGACACACTGAGTTAAGTTTAATATCATTAGAGAGTTTGTAATTACCTCAAGACCCTTTTACAATGTCTGATCCCACATCACTGCCATCCCCTGTGTTTTTTAAAATGTTATTTTGTCATACAAATTTAACAATACTGGTGTAATTTATCCCTGAAAGAACCATGCAGACCTGACTTGTTTTACGATCCAAATTTTCAATTTTCAGAACTTGCCATTTTTAGCATGTAGCTTGCTAGCTCGAGGTTTGTTGTTGTTTCCTGAAACAAAGGGATTTTGAGAATGTGACAGAGTGACATCCGGCGCGTGAGCCAAGCGCCGGATGTCAGGCAATTATCCCGGAAATGTACTTCCGTTGATCCAGACTATACATATAGTGACTTTAAAATAGCAATTATTTCACATCATGTACCTATGAGTCTTGCTCTATGTCACTTAGTTTTAACCTACTTTTTTTCTTCCTTCTCTCTTTGTTGTGAAACTCTTTCCTGCTTTATCATCTGCCTCTCTATAAAGGTGATGCGTAGCTCTTCGGCAAAAGTGGTGGTGGTATTTTCAGCCGAGGGGGAGATGACACCTTTCTTGAGGGACTATATGAAACAGAACATCACTGGAATCCAGTGGGTGGCTAGTGAGGCCTGGGTCACAGCGTCTGTCTTTACAGGGAGCGAGTATTATCCCTACCTAGGAGGCACCATCGGGTTTGGAATCAGAAAGGGTCATATCTCCAGACTCGGGGACTATCTGCAGACAGTCAACCCTCAGACATATCCCAATAATATTCTGGTTAAGGAGCTGTGGGAGGCCCTGTATGGTTGCAATCCTCTGTCGCCTGGTTCCCAGTTGCCTCCCTGCTCAGGGCAGGAGTCCCTGTTGAAGCAGCATTCAGCCTACATGAATACATCCAGCCCGAGAGTGGCCTATAATGTGTATAAGGCTGTATATGCAATTGCTCATTCCCTGCACAATCTTCTTCTCTGTCACCCAGGCAGTGGCCCCTTTCAAAACAACTCATGTGCTCAAAGCAACAACATACACCCCTGGCAGGTATATTTCTGTTTTTTAATGCTGTTATTGAACTGTAAATATTGTGTCATTGAGTATTTTATATGATCTATTGGTTTCCAAGCTCCAGCATTACATCCAGGAAGTGACCTTCAACATTGCCGGAGAAGAGGTGAACTTTGACCTGAAGGGCGACTCCATACCCTATTATGATATCCTCAACTGGCAGAAAGGCACAGACGGGAGCATTGAATTTGTCAACGTGGGGTTGTTTGATGGAACCAAACCTGGCGGAGAGGAGCTGGTGATCCAGGAGGACAGGATAATGTGGGCAGGGCATCAGAGTGAGGCAAGCTGCTCACACTGTGTGTTTACCTTCATCAGATGCCAACTGTTGAAGTTCTGTAGGTTGAGGTGGAGGTAAGTCAGGTGGGCAGAATGAGCTGGATCTGATGTGAGTTCCTTCGCCTTCATACAGTCAACAGTTTCAAAGCACGCCATGCAGCATGGAATGTATGGTGATCTAATGCTTCCTGTTGTATTCCTTATGGTGGAATTCTTCTATAATAAAAATTAATAATGTTTCCTTTCAATGCTGATTGCTTGAAAATGAAGCTTTGTATTTACAACACAAACAAAGGCTGCTATCTTGGAGTACTTTTCTTCAACTAAATTAAATCCTGAAACTTAATGTGAGCATATTTTAACAATTTTTTTTATTTTTACCATATTTTTCAAGCCACGGTCAATTGTTTCCACTTTATGATGTTAAATGGATCATTGAGCTATTGTAAAACGTATTGAATATAACTTTAAATTTTTAAATGGGTTATGGAAAATAACCAAGTCCTCAGTTTGTAAATTATAGCTATACCTTTCCACTGTTTTCTTTCCATTTATAAAATGCCAGAAACTAGAAAAATGCCATCATAAATGTCACAAAGTAGGCATTAAGGTCCTTTAAATTCCCAGGCTTGATACACCCACCCACACACATTTGGTTTGATTTGATTTTAAAATTGTCTTTATATGAGTCAATTGATTAGGAGATGTGCTTCAGGTGTGGTTGAGAGTGTCTTCGCATCAATCCCACACCTCTCCCTTGATTAAGAGATGCGCCTCAGGTGCGTTTGGGGTCCTCAGTGTCTTTGCCAGGCAAGCAAAGAAAACACAACAACCCAAAGAAAAACACCACACTCAAGACAACTTGCTTGTTATTTTTAAGATATTCAATTTACAGTAATGCTTAACAGAGAAAAGCAGCGTCCTCACATTCAAAATGTTTTGCTTTAAAATGGCTTAAGCAATTATCAAAAGTCCTTTTTTTTGGAAATTGTACTAAAAGGAATTAACATAATTTTAGCAAACTCCTTATACACTGCAGAGCTGAAAGCCATTGTCTGCTCCCTAGATGCCGGTGTCTGTATGCAGTACCAGCTGCTTTCCAGGGTCCAGGAAGGCTGTACGTCGTGGGGAGCCTGTCTGCTGCTTTGACTGTGTACCATGTGACAGTGGCAAAATTAGCAATGAGACAAGTGAGCTTAAAACCAAGCAATACAAATCATAACAATTAAAATCTCATACATTCTGTTAACATCAGGTAATAATTGAATACCAACATTTTTTAGCTGCTTTTTTTTTACTCTATTCCCCTTAGATTCAATAGAGTGCACATTTTGTCCCGAGGACTTCTGGTCAAACAACGACAGAACAGCCTGCATCCCTAAGAAGGTGGAGTTCTTGGCCTATGATTCCGTAGGTTTAGCCCTGACAGTGATCTCTGTGGTGGGTGCTTGCCTCACTATAGTTGTCTTTGCAGTCTTTTTCTACCATAGAAACACAGTCATTGTCCGTGTGAATAACTCTGAACTCAGCTTTTTCATCCTGTTCGCTTTGACTCTGTGTTTCCTGTGTTCCCTGGTGTTCATTGGAGAGCCAACAACTTGGTCCTGCATGCTGCGCCACACTGCCTTTAGCATCACATTTTCACTTTGTATCTCTTGCATCCTGGGGAAGACCCTGGTGGTGCTGGCTGCTTTCACTGCCACCAGGCCAGGGGACAACATCATGAAGTGGCTGGGGCCCAAGCAGCAGAGGGCCATTATCTTCAGTTGCACTCTAATTCAGGTAGTTATCTGTGCTGCCTGGCTCATTAATGCTCCCCCTTTTCCATCCCGAAATACACAATACGAACGCTCAAAAATCATACTGGAGTGCAGCGTGGGCTCCAGCCTTGCATTCTGGTGTGTTTTGGGATATATTGGTCTACAGGCCTGTCTGTGCTTTGTACTGGCTTTTCTGGCCCGTAGGTTGCCTGGCAAATTCAATGAGGCCAAGTTCATCACTTTTAGCATTCTGATCTTCTGTGCTGTGTGGCTAGCATTTATCCCTGCTTATATCAGCTCTCCTGGAATGTATGCAGATTCAGTGGAGTCATTTGCCATTCTGGCTTCGAGCTTTGGCTTGTTGTTCTGCCTGTTTGCTCCAAAATGTTACATTATTTTACTGAAGCCAGAAAAGAATACAAAACAGCACCTAATGGGAAAAGAAAAAAAGTAACTTATAAGTTAACCTTTAAAAAATGAGATTCTATTCAATGTTATTTTAAAATAGTTTTGGCAAATTATGAATAATGTCACACTTGTATTGACTAGATAGTTGTATAGAACTACTAATGCAGCATTGCAACTGTAGTACAGTGTACACAAGAATACATACAGTTGTGTTCAAAATAATAGCAGTCCAACATCACTAACCTCATAAGTCCAATTTTTTGGTAGAAGTGATTTCTACATAGCAAATAATTTACTAGTAAGTGTTGTAGAGTCATGATATGCATGCTGCTCATTCTGTGTAATTTAATCTGTAATTGAAAGGGGCATGTTCAAAATAATAGCAGTGTTGTGTTCAATTAGTGAAGTGAATGATTCTGTGAAGAAACAGGTGTCAATTATGGCCCATATTTAAGGAAGGAAGGAAGCAAATGTTGTGCATGCTGGTTATAGTGCATTTCACACTGAAATACTCAGCAAAATGGGTCGTTCCAGACATTGCTCTGAGGAACAGCGGACTTTAATTAAAAAGTTGATTGGAGAGGGGAAAACATAAAAAGAAGTGCAGAAAATTATAGGCTGCTCAGCCAAAATGATTTCAAATGCCTTGAAATGGCATCCAAAGCCTGAACGACGTGGGAAAAAATGGTCAACTACCATTCGAATGGATCGAAGAATAGCCAAAATGGCCAAAAAACCAATGATCAGCTCCAGGAAAATCAAAGAAGACTTAAAGTTACCTGTGAGTACTGTTACGATCAGAAGAAGGCTATGTGAAGCAAAGCTTTCAGCTAGAAGCCCCCTGCAAAGTCCCATTGCTGAGAAAAAGACATGTACTGAATAGGTTGAAATTTGCCAAAGGACACATTGACTGGCCAAAGGAGAAATGGCGCAACATTCTGGGGACTGATGAGAACAAAATTGTTCTATTTGGGTCTAGGGGCCGCAGACAGTTTGTCCGACGACCCTCATGCACTGAATTCAAGCCACAGTACACTGTGAAGACAGTAAAGCATGGTGGTGCAAAAATCATGTTATGGGGATGTTTCTCATACTGTGGTGTTGGGCCTATTTATCGCATACTAGGGATCATGGATCAGTTTCAATACATCAAAATACTTGAAGAGGTCATGTTGCCTTATGCCAAAGAGGAAATGCCTTTGAAATGGGTCTTTCAACAAGACAATGACCCAAAACACACCAGTAAGCGAGCAAAGTCTTGGTTCCAGATGAACAAGATTGATGTTATGGAGTGGCCAGCCCAATCCCCAGACCCCATAGAAAACTTGTGGGGTGACATCAAAAATGCTGTTTCTGAGGCAAAACCCAGTAATGCAGAGGAATTGTGGAATGTAGTTCAACCCTTGAGACATTTTTCAGTTTGTACAGTAAATGTTTGAGTTTGTAAAGAAAAATGCAAATACTGCTATTTTTTAACAGCCTAATATTCATTTTTCTTCACTTTCTGTAAAGGTATAACACAAACTTGATCAATTTTGGTCATATTTTGATTTGGAATTGAATGTGCAGTGTTGTCAATGCATTGGTATTATGGAATTAAAAGCTATTCTAAGGATTTTGAGCATTATTCACTTTTTTAAACACACTGCTATTATTCTGAACACAACTGTAAGTATAATTCCAAGGAGCATGTCACTTTAATGTATATGTTGAAGAAATAAAGATATTTAGTGGTGACTTTGTGAGGCTGAGTTTGTTTGTAAAAGACTTTCTGCTGATCTTCTACCCTGCTACACTCATGAGCTTTATTTTGGATTGATCCAAGTCAGTGAGTTTATAATTGTACACACTATACAATGAAATCAATAATAATTAAGTAAAAATGTATTCAACTGTCCCAAACTCAACTGTTGAACTGTCTTCAATTATTAAGCTATTGACTTTATTTATACTAAATCTTTAGAAACTGGAATAATACCAAATTAATTGAAAATTGCTAAAGTAGTTCCTGTACTTGAATCTGGACCAAAGTTCATTTAATAATTACCGTCCTATTTCTGTACTTCCATGTTTCTCCAAGATTTTGGAAAAAGTTGGTTTATAATAGAATGATGAAACATCTGCAGAAGTGCAACATCCTGTATGAACATCAATATGGATTTAGGAAAAAATATTCTACAGAAATGGCTGTGCTTCAACTGGTTGACAAAATTCATACTACATTAAACAACAATGAATATGCCTTAAGAATATTTGTATTGATTTATCCAAAGCTTTTGATACAGTTAATCATGATATCTTACTCCAAAAACTATTACTCTATGGATTTGCTGGAATCCCTTATACATGGTTTTGCAATTATATTCATAATCGCCAACAGTTTATTAATATCAATGGATGGACTTCTGCTAGAGCCACTATATATAATATGCGGGGTCCCACAGGGATCTATTCTACAACCACTTCTGTTCCTTATTTATATAAATGACTTGGCTGCAGCATTATCCTCCTTGTTTCCAATAATTTTTGCTGATGATACAATTTATTTTTTTACCATTCTGATTTTTCTGTCCTCATGGCCAAAGCAAATTCTGATTTAGGAAAGATTTCCAAATGGTTTCAGTTAAACAAATTATACCTTAATGTTAAAAAAAATAACTTCATCATATTTACATAAAAAAATAAAAAGTATGGCAAATCTAATTCTTTGCAGTTTACATTGGAAATTATTCAATTACCCAGGATTCATCTACAAGTGTTCTTGGAATCCTGATATATGATAGTCTAAGCTGGAAGAAGCATATTAATTTAGTTTGCATTTGCATCTAAATCCATTGGCATCATTGACAAATTTTGAAGTTTGGTTCATTAGAAATGTTTACTTAGTCTTTATTATAGCCTAATTCATCCATGCCCCATGTATTGCAATATTATTTGGGGAGCTACTTATCCCACCTACCTTGATAAGCTATATACTTTGCAAAATAAATTTTGCAGAATTGCCACATTTAGCAACAGGACTGACCATTCAGCCCCTCTCTTTAAAGAGCTCAAGATTATATCAATCTTTAATAAAAATAAGAAACAAACTTGTGTTTTTATTTTCAAAATTTTGCACCAGCAGTTTCCCTTTCAATGTATTGTGTAGTATTTTTAATCTAGTCTAATGCTGACGTACACAGTTATAATACAACACATGCCAAATACTTACATCTTCCAATGTTCCATTCTAGGCTCTGTCAATTCTCTATTAGAAACACAGCTACGGAACAGTTATATCAACACTACATTTCAGTCAACTTCTGTCAAAAAGTATAAAAAGAGGCTTAGGACCTGTTTTGATCTGAACTATTCATATATGATTTTGTTTGGCCTTCCTGTCTCTCATGACTACTCACACATGGGCACATAAGTCCACATATCCTCATTTTATCTATGTTCTTGTAATTTATGTTATGCCTTTGTTGTTTATCTAGCGAACCTAATTTTTAAATTCAGTGCTTACTTGTGTTCAATTTGTTGTTGTTTGTTTAGGACTCTTGTAATTGTAATTGCTCATTATATATTTTGTACTTCTCTTCCTTAGGTGAGATTCCTTCTATAAGCCCCTAGGTTTTTTTTTTTTTATCTCACCTGCACAGTCTTTATTTAAAATAGTTTTCTTGTGTTACTGTTGTTTTGATTTTATTGCGCAAAATAAACAAATTCAATTCAAAAGACTATATTTGCTAAATACTACGTGCTAAGAAACATGGTCAGACAAATTTGTGTACTTATTTTAAGTAGTTTTAGTTATTACTCAACTGTTTGTAGAGAAACCCAGATTTCCATAAATAAATAAACATGGCTTTTCATGTTCATGATGATGATCATGATGTTGAAAGGCACACAGAGGGAGGTGCATGTGGCACAACCACACAACACAGGGACACAAGCAACAGGGCAATGACCAGAAAAAAAAGATGCACAATTGTGCACAAAGATGACCATGGTTAAAGGTGGGACTGTCTGAAGTTAAAATGTCAGCTTCATATACCAAACTGTTAATTAATGATGATTCTGTTATGGGCTGTTGTGGTCCAATGTTAGCATCTAGTCCTAAAAATAATTAAAATAGTATACTTTTAGCATGAATTGTTATCAGAGCTGACAGGAAGGCAGCTGGATAAATTTGTTTCCTTGTAGAAGTTTATTACATTCTAGCCATTATTAGATGTTAACTCTGTATTTTCCATTCCGGGCGAGATGGATTTCAACCTCACTCGCTGGTGACCGCATCCCCCCTTCCTCTCTAGAGTCTGATAGCCCCTTGTCTCCAGTCTCCATGGCTGTGTCCAAGCAGTCCATCTGTTCCAGTAACCGTTGCTCTGGACGAGACGTGGTTTTCTGACACTGTTTCAAATCACTAAGCTTCCAGAGTTTCTAGAGTATCTGCAACAGTTATGGCCCCAGAAAAAAAAGTTTTACAAGTTCAGTGCATAGAGAGGATAAAAACACCAATACCTCTTATTATTAGAAATCTAATAGAAGAAATGAACTTCTCCCCAGATAAAGGGTTATAGTTTAAGATACCGTACAGCAGTGGTTCTCAACCTTTTCTGGGCCAGTGCCCCCCTATTCATTTTTCAGGTCCCTTACCGCCCCCCCATCAAATCATATCATTGAATGAAAAATGTTCGACAGCTATGTTCATAGACTTATTAAAGATAAATTATGTTAATGTTTAATGAAGACATTAAAGTTCACAACAAGACCTATTTATAACGCTGCAGTACACATTTTATACAAGATGATATTCTGGCGTCCTGTTCCCGTAGAGGCAGCATGAAGCTGCGCCTCACAAAGCTGACAGAAACACTAAAGAGAAGAAGAGTGGGGTTAGTCTCGCTTTGCCAGACCTTCCTCCACAGCGCTGCGGAGGAGGGTCTGGCTAGTCCACACAGCATTCCGGGATGGGAGAAAAATGTGCTCTGGTTTATTGGCATTTCTTTAAACCAATCACAATTGTCATGGGCGGCGCTAAGCACCGGGAAAAGCTGCGGTGCCGCTGCAAAATAGCTTCAGGAAGGAACTTGTTTTGGTGAAACGTGTACGTTCAAAATTTGTTTTAGTCGTGCAACAGAAAACTCAGATTGGACAGATTGTCTAGATAGCTGTCTGGATTTACCCTGCAGAGATCTGAGGAGCAGTTAACCATAGTCCTCATAAATCCACTGGAGTTTAAAATGCCAACACAAACAAATCGCAAGGTAACAGACATCCGGCTGAAAAGAGTGAAATCTGGCGGAATATCCAACGGCAGTGGAGCAGTCCCGGAAGTGGATATAGACTACAGTGGCATAAAATGGCAGGTTTTAATGTTGCAGACCACTGTTTTTTAAAAGTAGTTTAAAGTGTAAACTTGTATTGTTGTGATCTTTGGTGTAAACTCGCTTTAAAACAAACGCCCCCAAGGATACCGCAATGTCTCCCTTTCCAAAATATTGCTTCCAGCGCCCCCTGTCATCCTCTGAACGCCCCCTGGGGGGGCTGTACCACCCCCATTGAGAAACACTGCAGGTAACAGGAAAAGGTATTCACACACTCCAGTCATATGCATTTACATTAATTAGACAAACTTTCAGTCAGGTCTGTACTACAATTCAAAACATGGAACTGGTTTAATGTGGCATTTTATTTAGTTTCACATTGAAATATTAAAACTTTTTAATATGAAAATTTATTTTCATAATTTCAAATTGAAAAGCAGGCGCTTCTGTTTGCTTGATGGCGACTTAAAATGACCACCTATAACAACATAAATGTTAAGTTCATGTAAGATATTTTCTAGTGATGCCTTTCTTTATGTTTCTCTGAGGCTGCAATAATATTATATAACATTTGGGTACAAAAATACAAAGTAACAGTCCAAAACTGGAAGCTAATATAGCAAATACTTCCACAGCCACAGTAAACTTCCCAGGAGAGCTAACATAAGCTGGAATGAAAGAGATCCAGACAGCCAAGAAGATCAGCATGCTGAAAGTGATGAGTTTCGCCTCATTGAAGGTATCAGGTAGTTTGCGTCCAAGAAATGCCAGGAGGAGGCATATGAAGGCCAGCAGACCAATGTAGCCCAGGACCAGATAAAATCCAGGGGGCCATGGTTCCTTACACTCCACCACAATCTAAGTATGTTCAACAATACATACAGATCAATTAAAACATATAGTACAGTTTGTATCAGGGTGTGAAATAATAATGTTATGTGAATATGTTGGGTTCCTTTTTGATTTCAATAACAAACATTAAAGCCCCTATGTGTATGATTTGAATATGTCTGACTCCTAATGGTAGTATCATAAAAGACATTATAGTATGCTGTAGTTCTTACTTTTCCAGTCGTCGCTTGATAGTTTGGGTTCTTGAATGGGAAGGGAGCTGCACCCAAAAGCCAACCAGCACAGAGACAAACCTGAGGGCAAGATGGAAAGATAAGCAATTCTTTAAAAACTCACAAAATAACAGTTAAAACAGTTAAGGTCAAAATTAGTGGTGTTTTAATAGCTCTCCCACCTGAGGAGCTGTAGTGCAGAGGATCAGAATCATCTGTTGAGAGGGACCAAACAACTTCAGACCCCTGGAACCAGGTGCATTAGCCCGGAAGGCCAAGAGAACCACAATGGTCTTAACGAGGAGGCAGGACAGACAGAGGACAAAGCTGATGCCGAATGCTGCCTGGCGGAGTCTGCATGTCCACACAGATGGCTGGCCAATGAACAGAAGGGAACACAAGAAGCAGAGCTTGAGTGACAGAAGAAGCAAGAAACTTATTTCTGAGTTGTTGGCCTTGACGATCGGTGTGGAACGGAAACGGTAGAAGACAGCAGTGACGATGGTTGTCATGACGACACCCAGCAATGTGAGGGTGACAAGGATGATGCCCATGGTGTCGTGGAAAGACAAGAATTCTTCGATTCCAGCTATGCATTTCACCTTGTCTTTGTCTGACCAGTAGTATTCAGGACACTTTGTGCACTCAGTGGAACCTTTTGAGACACATACAGTAGATACACACTGTGTAAACACACACAAACTCTACACAACAACAGTTTACTTACAAATAACAACAAAAAATTTTTCTAGTTTTAATGGCCTTTTGCTTTTGAAAATATATGAATACACAAAACATGCATGGACTACCAGTCTGGTTGCTGATCTGTCCATCTGCACAAGGCAAACAATCAAAGCAGCAGTGGGGCTCTCCTGGACGTCTGGCCTGCCTGCTGCCAGGGGAGCATGGAGCACTACACTGAGATGCAGGCACCTGAATAAAAATAGGTGCACAATTACACATCAAGATTTGCTTTGCTGCAGAATAGATGCTTGTTTTTCTACTGAAGAAAATTAACAGCAATTTTAATGATCAGGTAATAATTTCAAATGTTCTATCCTGTAAAGAAACTTAAATCATTTTTAATGAAATTGTTTTAGGGGACATATGACCCACCTGTGACTGTCCTTTTGTCCACACAATGGTGCTCTGCTCTATCTGCAACTGTCTTCTCAATGGAGCCGAACCGTCATAGCTTCCCACTTTAATAAATCTAAACACAGCATGGAATTATTTTAAAATGTATTTAGGCCAAATGTGTGACACGTATGTATCATAACTTAGATGAATGCGTAAAAAGCCACAATACACATACAAAATTGTATCAATCATGAATCCTTAAACACAGTTGTATTCCTGTCTATTAAAGTATAATATTTCACCTAATTATCCCCTTGCTATCCTTCTGCCAGTTAATGATGTCATAAAGAGGGACCGGCTCTCCGTTGGAGTCAAAATATACCTTCTCCTCAAACTGGTTAGTAAAATTCACTATCTTCAGATGATGCAGCAACTGTATGAAAAAACAAAGAACAAAAGAGAACAGCAGGCCAAAAGAATGTTACAAGAATCCAAGGAAACATTACAATAATTACATAGCCTAATTCAAATAAACCAATGATTTAGATATTTTTAGTGGTTCAACTTACCTGCCTAGACGTAAATGATTTATGATTATCACACATTCCCTTGTTATGTCCTGCAGAATCACAGTTCAATAAAGTGTGCAGAGCATGGGCGATGGCGTATACAGCTTTATACACATTATAGGATACATCTGATACATCCGTAAAACTGCTGTTAGTGTACCTTAGATCCTCTGAACCAGTGCAAACAGGCTTTTCAGCAGCAACTTTATAGTTTTCATTAGCAGACCCCTTGACCATGCTTGTTTTTCCTACAATAGGTCTGACCAAGTACCCAGAATTGTTTTGAGAGTCTGGTTTGTAACCAAAAGCATCCAATTCTATTAAGTTATCCACTGCTTGGTTTTCTTTGGATTGGTCTTCTTTAAACTCTAGCCTGCAGCCAAACAGCTCTTCCCAGAACATGTTGACAAATGCCATCCCAGGTTTGGGAGAGGGGTAGACATTCAACAGGAATTCTTTGAAGCCGGGGATCCTGACTGCAGGGAAAGAGAAACCCAGCGTGCCCTCTAGAACAGGATGGAAGTGGGCAGAGGTCAGCAGGCTAGCGGTCACCCAGGCTTCACTAGCTACCCACTGGATCCCTGTCACATTTCTCTGAGCCAGCTTGAAAATAAGGCACACCCAAAGAAATTTGATAAGAAAACAAACAAATGAGCATGAGCACCAACATTCTTTTGGCACTTCTAATTATCATATTATGACTTTAAATACTGCATAATATATGATATGTTATGCCTATACATATACATTAACAGAGATATAGAGTAGTTACCTCTAAGAGAAGATCCAGCAACTGTCCCTCTGTGGCAAAGACCACCACTACCCGTGCAGTTGAACTCTGCAGAGTGTCTGCCATCTCCTGTATCTCAGCCGCTGTGGGGGATGTTGGGATAGTCAGATGAAATGCCAGACACCCACCTTGTTGTCTAAACTGATTAGAAAATGCTTGGATGCCATACTGACTGTAGTCATCCTGAAATATATAGAGACATGTTTTGTAAATCATGTTGTTGTGTTAACTGAGTATTGATGGGGTAAAAAAAAAAAGTCCTTATCTCACCGTGGTCCCTATTGTGCCCACCCAGAGCCAGCCTAAGAAGGTGACCAGCTGAACAAGACCTTTAACTTGGAAGAAATCACTCGGCACAGTCCGCAAGAATGACGGGTACATATGCTTGTCAGAAAGACAGGTACAAGTGGCAAAATAACTCACCTATAGGGAGATAAAGTTAACTGTATTGAGATAAGACAAATACCAAAAACAAAACCGTATCAAACATTGTTGTATTTATTTAATAAAAAACAAAAAGTAGTGGAAAGGACAGCGTATGTGAAAATATAGAACTGTGTATGTTTCTGCTTTTTCATTCCTTTCTTACCAGTGGGAGGTTGAAAGGGCCAAGAGTTTGAGCTACAGCTCTTGTTGGGGAAGAGGATGCAAGGCCGATCACAGCGGGCACAGGAGAATCAGCCAGACATGAGGACAAACTTTGAGATTGTGTATTCATATCTATTTTCTCCTCTGTTACGTTTCCCTTTATGTACATTCCATTATTTTCAAGACTGTGAGGCATTTCTTCACTAATTTCACTGCCACTAGTTTTCACTGTGCTCAGCCTCCTTTTCTTTCTTTTGTTTTCTTCTGTCTTTACCCTCTCTGATCTTGTACCCCTGTCACTGGGCATATCTAACCTTGTTTCAATTTCTGATATTTGTTTTACCTCACTCATCACAGCTTTGGAGTAACTGACTAAAGACAAAAGAGCTTGCAGGCTGGTGTGGACATCGTCACAGCTGTCCATAATCCGGTAGCCTAGTTTAACACCTGGTAACAGACTTGAATTACTGTTAATTTCCTCCACTGCAAACACCATGGTCATCATCCAGCGGAAGGCTCTGTGGTCAAAGCTGCAGAGAATTAAATAAAATTGCATGTAGTCTCTTCGTCATGAGAAACAAAACACAGTATGACAGCACAATATAAAAGCATGAGAACAGTGTAAGAGCAATATAGAGATACAATCACAGCAAGAGGGAATGATTTCAGTGATTTCAGTTTGTGTAAAAATAAAAAATAAAAATGAAAAAAAACATTTTTTAAAGTGGGACCATACCAGATATCAACAGTATCCTCACACTTACCCACTGCAAGGTGTGAGCTGAGGTTTGCTGTGGTAGCTGTGCTGTGGCTTAGGAGCCACATAATGGAGAGGGAAAAGCCCCCCAATCACAACATCCCCTTCCGACTGCAGGGCCAGAGGCTCACTATCTGCCAGTTTCACACACTGAGGTAAGGTAGAACCAACACCATTCACTCCCTCTATCCCCAAACCACTCAGTCTCTCTGTTAAAGTATCTTCTTCTTTCACCACACCTCTCTCTAAACTTAGTGCTTCCCTTTTCTTTACATCAGAGTACACTGGAAAAAGAAGGCTAAATAAGGCCCAAAGAAGCAGGTAGAAGCCCCTACAAGGGTAGAATGCAGTGTCCATACTGACCCCATTAAGACTGTGTGTACTGCAGAAGATGGTTCTCCAACATATTCTCTGAAGAGCTAATGCAGTAGGCTATATAAAAACTGATGCCTGCATCATTTCTTAGGTCATATGAGTCATCGCTGGATAAACCAATCACAATGAAAAGCAATGGGCAAGAGAGAGGACACTACGTGGCTCACATCAAGCAGACGACTATATTATGGACATTATATACTATTCAAATTTTGACAACAAAACATTTAATCCAAAACTGTAATAAACACATAAAGAAAATGAATGAGAATGATTTCATTTGCCTCTTGCACATGATCCGCTGCAAAACCGCGAGGTATGGCTCAAAGCAAAGAGGCACAGCTATTTAATTTGTTGGGTTTTGGGTGTCCACTTTGTGCGCTTAAGCCTCTTGCACATGATCCGCTGCAAAACGAGGTATGGCTCAAAGCAAAGAGGCAGAGCGCAGCGCAGGAACGTCCTGGAATTGGTTGCGCCTTAAAATGTCAGCAGGAACGAAGTCAAAGTTTAAATATTTTGAACTTTGAGCGCAGCGCACAGCGGCAATTCCGAGCGTTGCACGATGCCAAGGGTAGCGCTGCGCCTAGTTTGGAGGCATAGAAAAAGAATGGAACGGCCAGCGCAAAGCAGTTTTATCATGGATAAAGTGTAGGCCACTTCAGACATTGGAACAATAAAATGCAAAGCTAATACTGGATCAACTCCAGGTTGCCATGGAGAATATAAATTCCAGGATGATAAATATTTAGACTGGAACAATTTTCTGTAATCACAGTGACTCGCCAGAACAATGAAGAATCAGTTACTGGGAATTTTATTATTTTATCATTTTAACTGTTGCATTTTAAAGATAGAGAGTGGAACTTTTCCATATAAATGTACATCATTTACATTGAAGCCCTTGCCAAACAAGTTCACACATTGCGGATTAGGCCACCGTCAGGGAAGGCTGTCTGTATTTCTCAGTCTACCAAGTTTTGTCAACCCCAGTTGCTCACTCACTTACAGTTCTTCACAGCATAGCTCCTTATTCTGGCTCTCTGATTGGTTACACAATATGTCAGTCTACCTTTATTACAATACCTTGACAGGCATGGAGAGGGGAGAGACCACAGCGATAGAGCATTATTATGTACCTCTAGTCTTGATCAAAAGAAGTACATTTCCAGGAAAAAGCCTCCACGCTTTGCCCCTCACCTTTCGATCTCTATTTGTTGCAGTTCTCAAAATCTGTTCAGTACAGGAAATAAGGCAGGCCTGCTTGTTCTTTCGAGGAAAGATTGTAAAGATTTACAAAGAACATGTTTACGGCATTTACTATCTAACTAGGACGTTTTGGGACCGATTGGTGGGGATGCTGTGAACGAAGTAACCACGTCAATACACTGGTAAAAGCAAGTTATGTTTATCCATGTATGCTCACTTTACTGTATTGTGTGAACAGTTAACTTCATTTAATGTATTAATGAGCCGTTTTCTTTTGCGAGGTGCAAATGTTTCACTAAAATTAGTTCCTTCATGATACTATTTTGCAAAGACACTGTTGCTGCGTCTAGAACTTAGCGGCACCTATGACAATTAAATTGATTTAGAGTAGTCTCGCATTGCCAGATCTTCCTCCACACCGCTGCGGAGGAGGGTCTGGCTAGTCTACACAGCATTCCGGGATGGGAGAGAAACATGCTCTGGTTTATTGGCATTTCTTTAAACCAATCACTATCGTCACAAGCGCCGGAGGGAGCACTTGTGCCGCTACAAACTAGCCTCGGGAAGTAACTTGTTTTGGTGGAACGTGTATATTCAAAGGTTGTTTTAGTCATGCAACAGAAAACTCAGAATCAACAGATAGTCTAGCTAGCTGTCTGGATTTACCCTGCAGAGATCTGAGGAGCAGTTAACCATAGTCCTCATAAATCCACCAGAGTTTAAAATTCCAACACAACGAAAGCGTAAGGTAACGAACATACGGTTAAAAAGAAGGACATTCGGCGGAATTTTCAGCAGCAACGGAACAATCCCAAAAGTGGAAGGTCGTGGATATAGACTAGGTTTGGAGAAATGCAAACTTTTTTCTCCTATCCGAGAATATATCTGTGGTATAGCTATAGCTCTCTTACTGCCAAAGGGTGGAGACAAAGGTTTTGCACTCCATCTTTATTGGATGGATTGGAAGACTGTCCAAGGATTTGGAAATATCTATTTGTCTTACACTAAACAATAACATGAAGAGGAAATATTAAATTGTATTGGGAATAAATCTTGGCATTTTGGTAATGTTTGAAAATAAATCCTGCTGTAGTAATTATTTAAAAACAAATTGTTGACACTCATCCCTTATTAAAGACCTCAGAAAATGACTCCTGCTACCACCTATTGGATATAATGTAGCAAAGCTAGTCTGCATGTTACAAAGTTGCATTTTGGCCGTTTCACAGCTGAGCATTATGGATGTTGTAGTTGGTCTGCAAAACAAATTTGCTCTCTAGATAAGAATGGTTATCTATGTAATATAAATTGTATTATTCAGTGGATGACCTGTGTATTATTTTGATTGTGGATTAGAAAGGATTAGAAAACAGGTGAAAGGAGGCTAGTAGATATGGGGGCATTTTTTGCTACAAAACTGTGTTTTTGCCTGTTGTCAATGGCCAATGGCCAAGAGGAGCAGTTATTTTGGATAAGACCTGTGTGGGGGCTACTCCAGTCCTGGGGATTGTGGGTAATTCATACTCAACATTTACAATTGCCATGTGATAGGTTTAAACAAATTGCAATTTGTAAGTTTCTTATATTCTATATTTTTGCACTTGCCATCAGAGAAAAATGTTGATGTGCTTCGTTGAAGTTTATTCAATGGGTCTACTAACCTTTCTGGTGTTTCAACATGTAAGATCATAGATGCTGGTGGACCACAGGTGGACAAGAAACACTCCTTGATTTTCAAGGTTCTTTTATTTGTTTTTAAAGCCATAAATGGGCTAGTGCACCTGTACATTTCAGAACTTCTCAAGCCCCAAAAACTTTTAACTCTAAGCCTCTTAGATCCTCACAACAACTTATAACTGTTTCAAGATCAACATGGGTAATGGAGACTGGACCTTTGTGGTGGCAGCTCCAAAGCTTTGGAATAGCCCTTCACTTTTGATCAAATGATCCCCTTCCATATACTCAAATCTCAAGACGTACAGCACTTGTTTTCAATGGCCTTTGGTTGCTCTAAGTCGTATTAATATTTAAGTATTGTATACAGTAATTGAGTTAAGTTTTTTTCTGTTTTAGATTTGCGGAAATATTACATTGCCTTGTATTTTTGCATTCTCATTTATTATTTGTTTTTGTTGTTTTTGGTGACATTACTTTACCGGTTAAGAATGTGCAGTTCACGTTAACTCGCAAAGCACTATGGTCAACTCCAGGGGATCCTCCAGTTTTTAAATGTGCTACATAAAAGAACTTGTCTTGCTAGCGCTATTGTTTAGAAATTGAATGAATTGCAACAGTTAGTTGAGCCATTTGGGGATTTAGAGATGGGTGCTATAACAAAATGAAGAATTGTGTCTTCTGATGTTTCATATTCCCACCAATTTGGTATTGTATTTTAGCCATAGAGACATATTACTCAAATAGCAATGATTTTATGAATTGTACAGAAAGACATCATGACACATGTTATGAATTTGGACTTTATTTATTCACTTTATTTTATATCTTTTAGTGCATGATGAAAAAGAATTGTAAAGTACAACTAAGGACATTCACAAAATGACATTAAAATTAAGGAAAAATTTGTAAATGTAAATATTTGATGGATGTGTACAGCATAATCTTTATACTGTATGATGCCAACTTAACTATTTCCAGACCTTAGATGTCTTAGGATTGATTTTTGTTCATTAAATGTTTCTTGGTGTTCTTCTCTGGCTTAAACAATATGATAAAACACTTTGGAGCAAATATACACAGTATTAGTCCAAAACTGGAGGCCAGAATGGCAAATATCTCCACAGCAACAGTAAATTTCCCAGGAGAGCTGAGATATGCAGGAATAAATGTGATCCAGACTGCACAGAATATCAGCATGCTGAAGGTGATAAGCTTGGCTTCATTAAAATTATCAGGTAATTTCCGAGCTAGGACAGCTAACACAAAGCAAAAGACAGCCAGTAGGCCTATGTACCCGATCACAGCCCAGAACCCAATAGCTGAACCTAATGCACACTCCAGGATGATTTTCTTTTTGTATATGGTTAGGTTTTTCATTGGAAAAGGGGGACTAAGACCCAACCAAATTGTACATATTAAAACTTGAATAAACGTGAAAGAAACTACAGTCATTCTTTGCTGTGGAGGACCAAACCATTTCATGACATTACTACCTGGGAGTGTAGCTCTGAAGGCCATTAACACTACTATTGTTTTTCCAAGAACACAAGACATACAGAGGACAAAGGTGATCCCAAACGCTGTGTGGCGCAGCATGCAGGACCACTCAGAGGGTGCTCCAATGAAAGTAAATGAACATAAGAAACATAGAGTCAGTGAGAAGAGCAGCAGGAAGCTCAGCTCAGAGTTGTTGGCCCTGACAATCGGGGATGTCCTGTGACGATAGAACACAGCCGCTGTTATAATGGCCAGACAGGCACCACAAACTGAGAATGCAGCCAGGATGATTCCTAAGACCTCGTTGTAGGAAAGAAACTCTACAGGCTTGGGGAGACATGTGTCTCTCTCTGCATTAGGCCAGAACTCATTGAGGCAAGGGAGACAATCAGGGGAATCTGGAAAAATTGAACAAAAAAGGCTTTTAGCATTTAATGTAGCCTATATTTGATTTTGTACAGTACATCAGCTATGGATTAGGAGAAAAACAAATACCTGTAGCATTGCTAATCTCTCCCTCAGGACACGGTATGCAATCATAACAGCAGATGGGTTTTCCTTTCTGCAGCACTTTACGAGTTCCTGGAGGACAACTGTTAGTGCACACTGACACAGGTACCTGGCACATAGAGAGAAACAAACTCATACATATTCAGGTGTGCTCTTAAACTCTGAGGATTAAAGGAAAGGTTCAAATTTTTCTTCTTATTCTTAAAACAATACCCATATGTCAATATCGGTAGTGAAAAGTGTATTGCTCATTGTAACCAAACTGTAACCCCTCCTAAAACCATTTCAATGTAATTACTGAGGGACAAAATCCAACTGAAGGCTTCGGCAGTCTGAACTGGACAAATCAAGTCAATATCTTCCAAAGTTACAATCTTTTAGACACTCTCTTTTTAAAGAACATATAAAGGGGGACTCTCAAAATACTGTAACTTTGGAATTTCTTTACAGCCAATATGGACTTTACAAACATGGACCCAAAACACATATCCTTCAAGATCGCCAAATTTTAATATGTTAAATTTTTTTTTACTTTTGTGCTCCTTACTTGTGTGCCACCGTCCACCCAGGTGAGGTTCCTGTTGATACGGAACTTCTGGCCCACCGGTAGTGATGCATCGTAGTGCCCTACTGTCACCATCTCAATGCTTCCTCTTTCATTTTTTTGCCAGTTAACCAGTTCATATCTGGCCACAGGATCACCGTTGGCATCAAATGACACATCATAACCGTTTTGGGAAAAATGTACTTTCTTCAGCTGAGTAAGAACCTGTCAAGATGAGATAAAGGAAAACAGTGAGGGAGAGCAATTAAATAATGTTAAATAAAATGAATACCTCATTTCAGAGAAGGTACATTACGGCAAAAAAGGACATTGGGGTTTTTCCTTATATTCAACTGACCTCTTTGGATTCTATCCTGGTGAATTTGTCACACTGAGTTGTAGAATTTGTTTTCTGACACACTGCTTTATGAATGGCATGAGCTATTGCATAAACAGCCTTGTATACCATGTTAGTGATTCGAAGCTTAGATGTGTCAGTGTACGGGTTCTGGAGGGTCTTTATGTCTTCAGTTCCATCACACACTCTTTTATCTGTGGCTGCACCTGAAACACACAGAGACAGCATTATCATTCTTTCTTGTGTTATTATTATTATTATTATTATTATTATTATTATTATTATTATTATTATTAGTAGTAGTAGTAGTAGTATTAGCATTATTTAATTTTTGCTTTTCTTAACCTGCCAAACATGGCTGGCAGAAACTCATATATCTATATTGTTGTTATTTATTTATTAAAAATACTAATTTCACATTACATTTCAAAGCATTGTTTTGCAGACATTTCTTTTTCTATTTATTTATTTTTATAGTTGCTGTTTCAGTTTGTAAGTCATATTTTTTTTAAGAATGTATACTAGCTGACATTAACACAAATCAGGCAAAAGACAATTGGTCAGAATAGTAAAAGGCATACAATATCCACACCTTTTCCTACCTCTGTTTTAATGTGTTAAACTAAATATTTTGAAATAATTCTCAGTATACAGTAACAGCCTAATTAGATATATAAACTTTAACTGATACACATTAGTAAATAATTTTTTTAATCTTTATTGAACTTGTTGGCATGGAGACTGTCTATTTACAACTTTCTCACTTTTTCCCAGCCTGCAGTTGAATGCATCCTCCCAGAACTCAGTAAGCACTGGAGAGGCAGCCACTTTAGAGGGAGAGAGATCCAGCAAGAAGTCTCTCAGACCTGGGATGATAGATCGCTCAATGGCAAATCCGATGGCTCCAGCACAGAAGCTGAACTTCAGCAATTCTGTGTTTGTTACCCAGGCTTCACTGCCTATCCACTGGCGAGGTGGAGATGGCTCGAGCGACAGCTCCTCCAGCAGAAGCCTCAGGTCTCCAGAGGCTGCAAATGCCACAACAACCATAGCTGTCGACCTGGAGAGAAATTTTAGCACATTGCATTATGCCTATATCAGTAAACATATTTAATTAGCATGTTTTAAATATGTATAAAGATAGTTCATACAAACATTAGATACTTATTAGTATTTGGTCTCACTGATAACAGTATCAGTAATACATTTGAGAAAGTAACATTATGAAAAAAAGATACATTTCCAAATTTTCACTAATATAATGAAACAATCTTCCATCTTATATTTGCCCAAACAATGTTGTGCGTTTGTGTGCAAATGGTCAGTGTCAACACAGAGAACATCAAACCTGCGGATAACATCAGCTACTCTCTGGATCCTGCTACGTGGGTGGGTCCGATAGAAAGATTCAGAGTATTCCACACAGATCCCCTCTTTGCGTGCTGCGTCCAGGAAAGACGCCATACCATTATTGCCATAGTCTGAATCTGACCGGACAGCACCTATCCAAGTCCAGCCAAAGTGTTTTACCAGCTTGGCCAGCGCGTCAGCCTGGAACTGATCACTAGGGATTGTTCTGAAGAAATTTGGGTACTGCTGCTTATCGGACAGACATGCACAAGTGGAAAAGTGGCTCACCTAAAGGGAAATAACAGTGTAATTATTTCACGGGACAGGCAAAAACAGCACTGTTCTGTATTACAAAGAGTTTGCCAGAAATTCTGAATATTTACTTGAGGAATGTTAAAGGGCCCAGTGATGCGCAACATGCTGATGGATGGCGTGGAACCAGACTCACCAACGACAGCCATCACCATACCAGATTTTGAGCAATTGTCACCGGTGTAAAACAGTGGGTCTAGGCCATTTGAAAGCTGGAATGCCACATGCACCGCCACGGGCACCGAGGCGCACGAGTCGTAGATCTGATGACCGAGTTTGATTCCCGGCAGCAGCTCCATGCTGTTGTTTATCTCCTCGACGGCGAAGATCATTGCACGTGAGAAGCGCAGTTCACGGGAGTCAATGCTGCACACAGACACTCATGTCACTGTTCAAATTTACAATTCACTGTTTTAACAGAAAATACATAAAACGGGAGAAACAAGCACCAAAATTCAAAACACAGGATTAGAGATCGGTCCAACATTCATAATAATCAAATGCATGGACTCAACGCAATCTAAAGTCGTTGTTTTTCATCTAGGTTAACAATTATAATTCAGTTGTTAAACACACTTATATGTTAAAAAATACAAAAATATAATTTTTCATATCTAGTATTTTCCACTGCGAATGTTACCTACTGATTTGGAAATGTATGTGAAAAAAGATTTGTTTAGTTTTTTGATTCTATACAAAACCTTTCCAATACAATTGTAATCACATCATACAAATCAAAAATGTCTATCCGCACACAGAATAACCTCTTATCCCCCACTTCACCCTCTTACTAACCTTCCTGTACATCTTAGTGGCTCAGGCATGGTGGTGTAGTTATGCTTCACTGTGTTCATGTAGTGGTGTATGGACAAAACACCACCAATAACGTAGTCACCTTCCATTGAGAACGCAGGGAGACGAGTGGTACCCTGGAGCTTACATTTCACAGATGAAGTCTGAGTGCTAACCCCAGCACCAGTCCTATCCTCGGTTAGCCCAGCCCTTTGTTTAACATAATCCTCAGAAGCATTCAAGGCAAGAGCTGAGTTCAGCCCACAAAAACCCAGAGACAGGATCAGACCAATACAGAGAGCGGAGATCTCCATCCCTTGACTATCTGGATGGGAATACTGTCTTTTCACTGGTTTATAGAGATTTTCAGACAAAAGGTTCCCTCCTACTACTGTACATCAGCTGACTGTACATCAGACAGAGGATGCCCTCACCCATTGGTCTTTGATGAAATATTGTCAAAGCATATTTTGTAGGCTGCACGTACAATATAAACTGCATTAAGCGTCCATGAATCTTTCATTGTAAACACCAGATATCTTCAAATTGTTAAGTTGTCCTACCCTTTCATCTTTTTTTATTTGTTTGAGGTCATTACAGTTAAGCCTAACAAATGTGCACCTTTAATGGGCTGTGCTGTTTATTTGCATATTAAGTAAGGCGGATACAGAGAATTATTGAAATAGAAATGAGTTTATAAAAAAGAAAGAACCACACATTTACATTGTGAATTTTGTTTTATATTTTCAGCGTATTATGAAAGAATATTTGTAAAAGAATACATCAACATCTTAATAGGACATTCACTAAATTACACTTAAAAATTATTTAATATAAAATAAACATTTTAAACAAGAAGATGAAGACTGTGTTGGATATGCTAAGCATAAGCTATATACTGTATGTTGTCATCTTAACTATATCCAAAGCTCAGATGTCTTAGGATTGATTTTTGCTCATTAAATGTTTCTTGGTGTTCTTCTCTGGCTTCAACAATATGATGAAACACTTTGGAGCAAATATACACAGTATTAGTCCAAAACTGGAGGCCAGAATGGCAAATATCTCCACAGCCACAGTAAATTTCCCAGGAGAGCTGAGATATGCAGGAATGAAGGTGATCCATACTGCACAGAATATCAGCATGCTGAAGGTAATGAGCTTGGCTTCATTAAAATTATCAGGTAATTTCCGAGCTAGGACAGCTAACACAAAGCAAAAGACAGCCAGTAGGCCTATGTACCCAAGCACAGTCCAGAACCCAACAGCTGAGCCTAATGCACACTCCAGGATGATTCTCTTTTTGTATATGGTTAGGTTTTTCATTGGAAAAGGGGGACTAAGAACCAACCAAATAGTACATATTAAAACTTGAATAAACGTGAAAGAAACTACAGTCATTCTTTGCTGTGGAGGACCAAACCATTTCATGACATTACTACCTGGGAGTGTAGCTCTAAAGGCCATTAACACTACTATTGTTTTTCCAAGAACACAAGACATACAGAGGACGAAGGTGATCCCAAATGCTGTGTGGCGCAGCATGCAGGACCACTCAGAGGGTGCTCCAATGAAAGTCAATGAACATAAGAAACATAGAGTCAGGGAGAAGAGCAGCAGGAAGCTCAGCTCAGAGTTGTTGGCCCTGACAATCGGGGATGTCCTGTGACGATAGAACACAGCCGCTGTTATAATGGCCAGACAGGCGCCACCAACTGAGAATGCAGCCAGGATGATTCCTAGGACCTCGTTGTAGGAAAGAAACTCTACAGGCTTGGGGAGACATGTGTCTCTCTCTGCATTAGGCCAGAACTCCTTGGGGCAAGGGAAACAATCAGGGGAATCTGAAAAAATGAAACAAAAATGGCTTTTAGCAGTCGTAATGTATATTTGATGTTTTACAGTACATTGGCTATGTATGAGGAGAAGAAAATACCTGTAGCATTGCTAATCTCTCCCTCAGGACACGGTAAACAATCATAACAGCAGATGGGTTTTCCTTTCTGCAGCACTTTACGAGTTCCTGGAGAACAGCTGTCCGTGCACATTGACACAGGAACCTGGCACATAGAGACAAACAAACGCTACAAAACGTTTTCATTTCTACAAACAATACCTACGTGTCAATATGTGTATTGTCGAAGTAACTGTGATCAAAAGTTCAGCTGAAGCTAAAATGAGGCTTCAACAGTCTGAGATAGACAAATCAAGTGGTTGTCTTTCAAATTTATAGTCTTACATCTAAGATGGTGCCGACTGCGGGCGCTTCTGTAATTTGGTGCACTCTGTTTTGTTTTGTTTTCTGCTGCAATACCCGGAGCTCTTTCACCAGAGATGAGCTCATGAACATCAGGGAAAAAACACCATTGTACTTAGTTCCCACTTTCTTGCGTCCTCCGTGAATTTCTTGGACATTCTTGTCAAAGGTGTGCTCACCGTGGCCCATGCAGTGAAACGACGGAGGAGAAGAGGTAGATGTTCAGGCATGCTCCTTTGACTTCGCAGGCGGAGATTTTGCACTCCACTACCTGGACTGTTTCTGTCCAATGTGCGTTCACTGTGCAACAAACTCGACGAGCAACCGGGAACAGGGTTACTGTTGAGGAAAATCAGTGACTCCTCTACATCTGCTGCTTTGTTCTTCATGGAGACGAGGCTCGGTGAATTGTGCTAAAGCTGGCTGGGTTCCAGCTGTTCAGAGGGAACCGTGACACAGCTCTCTCTGGCAAATCGAAACATCGAGGTATCTGTTTTAACAGTGGCTGGTGTAATGATGTAACAATGATTCTACAGCGCTCTTCTCCTGTTCTGGAAACCTTTATCAACTGCAAACCCTTCTACTCCCCCCGTGAATTTGCTTTATTCATTCTGGCTGGTGTGTACATCCCACCACAGGCCAACGTGCAGGAAGCACAGCGCGCGCTTGACGACCAGGTTCTGTGTTTGGAGCGGAATAACCCAGATTCCCTTGTTATTGTCCTTGGTGACTCAACAAAGGTAAATTCAGCCATGAATTCCCCAAATACAGACAGTTTATTGAATGTCCAACCAGAGAGGAGAATATTTTGGATCACTGTTAAACAACAGTCAGAAATGCATATCACAAGTCCCCCACGCTGCACTGGGAAACTCAGACCATGCCATGGCCCACCTGATTCCCTTATACAGGCAGAAACGAAAACGTTTTAAACCTGCTGTGAGGACATCTAAGAAGTGGACCAGTGAAGCTGTGACGGATCTTCAGACGTGTTTGGACTGTACAGACTAGGATGTTTTCAGGTCTGCTAGTAACAGTTTGGATGAGTACACAGAGACTGTTACGTCATACATCAGTTTCTGTTAGGACAACTGGATATCAACACGTATCACTAAGAGGTTCAACAATGACTATGTTTACATACTATTCCGGTTTTTGCCCTTATTCCGAAAAAGACGATATTCTGACTAAGCTGTTTACATGGCTAATGAAAGTGAATATTCCACTAATATTCCCGTTTACATGTAGCCGTGCAAAATATGATTTTTTCAAAGTTTACCAGCGGTGGCGGACTTGTTGGACTGTTCGAACACAGCATCCCTTTTTCATTCCTTCAACCTGCTTGTGAAAAGGCTTCCTTTCTCCATTTTCACTGGGCCCTGTTCCCAAAATGAATACTGTTAGGTGTCTGCTTAATCGTTCATTTCAGTGTAATGTTGTAGGTTATTGTTTTAGTTTATTTGTTACTTTATTATTTGTCATAGGCCTGTTCAGCAGGTTTTATGGGTTCATAGTGATTTGCTATGGTTCTGCCTGTGATGTGGGTAGATCAGCTGCGCACCAGCTTAATCAGGGAGAGTGCATGCACGTTTGCCTCATTAGGTCCTTTCTGTAGGTAGGGGCTGGGCAATCCTAAGGTGTAGAACAATAGGTACTATAGTTCTGCAGTAAATTCAATTTTTATAATATTTGGGGTGCCTATTGTTGTGGGTGCACATATATATAAATAGTAATGTCAGGAGTAACTGATCTATCCAATTGTAATGATGTTTTGAGAAACTAAATGTTGCTTGTTCAGTTTAGCTCACCCTATAATCACCTGTACAGGTGGTAGGGTCCAATTAGGGAAGGCTGAGTTAAAAGGGCTTCAGGAGAAGAAAGAAAAGACTTGGCAGCTTGCTGTGAGGTTGCCATTTTGTTTGTTTGCTGTTTGCCTCAGTTTAATATTTTTTTCTATTTCAGTTTGAGTATGTTTTGGTGTTGTTCTATTAATAAATATACAACTTGTGCACATTAAAAGCCTCCTCTCCAGTCTTCAATCGTGACACTGCTTCTTGAAAAGGTCGGTGTAGCGATGTGTGCACATATCCAAAAACCTGTTGATACCCAAGTCTTTGATAGTGTTTAAAAGTAGCTGTGTTTCTCCTTCTAATCGGGTCAGCAGCCTTGAAAACTGTTGGCTGGTTGGTTTGTGTACAGTAACCATAGCAACGCACAGAGCTGACCATAATCCTGTGGTAAAAACCTAGATTGAGATGCATATTCCGAATGCGCTGAATACATGTCCAAAGAATGCCTCTGAAACCCAAAAGGCATCAAATTACAGATTAGACATTCTTATAATATGTCAAAAAAAGTTAGATTTTATTTCCATCATTTACACTTTCAAAATAACAGAAAACAAAAAATGGCATCTGCAAAAGTTTGGGCACCCTGCAGAGTATCACAGCTTGTAGCCAGCCAAGAGTCTTTCAATTCTTGTTTGAGGTATCTTTGCCCATTCTTCCTTACAAAAGTCTTCCAGTTCTTTGAGATTTCTGGGCTGTCTGTCACACACTGCTCTTTTAAGGTCTATCCATAGATTTTCAATTATGTTGAGGTCAGGAGACTGTGAAGGCCATGGCAAAACCTTCAGTTTACGCCTCTTGATGTAATCCACCGTGGATTTTGAGGTGTGTTTAGGATCATTATCCATTTGTAGAAGCCATCCTCTCTTTAACTTCAGCTTTTTCATAGATGGCATCAAGTTAGCGTCCAAAATTTGCTGAAATTTTATTGAATCCATTTTTCCTTCTACTCGTGAAATGTTCCCTGTGCCACTGGCTGCAATACAACCCCAAAGCATGATTGATCCACCCCCATGCTTAACAGTTGGACAGAGGTTCTTTTCATTAAATTCTGTGCCCTTTCTTCTCCAAACGTGCTTTTGCACATTCCGGCCAAAAAGTTCTATTTTAACCTCATCGGTCCACAGAACTTGTTTACACAATGCATCAGGCTTGTCTATATGTTCATTTGCAAACTTCAAACGCTGATTTTTGTGGTGAGGACGTAGAAGAGGTTTTCTTCTGATGACTCTTCCATGAAGACCATATTTGTTCAAGTATCTCTTTATAATGGAATGGTGTACCACAACTCCAGTGTCTGCCAGATCTTTCTGTATGGATTGTGCAGTCAAACGTGGGTTTTGACTTGCTTTTTTCACAATCCTGTGAGCTGTTCTGTCTGATATTTTTCTTGGTCTTCCAGATCATGCTTTAACTTCCACTGTTCCTGATGACTGCCATTTCTTAATTACATTCCGAACAGAGGATATTGGCATCTGAAAACGCTTTGCTATCTTCTTATAGCCTTCTCCTGCTTTGTGAGCGTCAACTATTTTCAGTTTCAGTTTTCTAGACAACTGCTTAGAAGAACCCATGGTGCTGATTGTTGGGGCAAGGTCAGATGAGTCTGGGCATTTAAAACCTTTGAGATTGACATCACCTGGTCTTTCCAGACGATGATTGAGAACAATCCATGACAGTCAGGTCTCAGCTTTCCAAAGGGGGCAGTGCATGCTATAAACTCTGCAGGGTGCCCAAACCTTTGCAGGCGCCATTTTTTGTGTAAATGATGGAAATAAAATCTAACTTTTTTGACATATTATAAGAATGTCTAATCTGTCATTTGATGCCTTTTGGAGATTTTTCCATCTTTTCTTGGCTTCTTTATGCACATTAATAAAAATTTTTACCTGGGGTGCCCAAACTTTCGAGCCCACTGTATTTGGCCTGCTGCATTACTCTTCTGCAAATATAAGCTACTGTATGAAAGCTGCAGTAATGATTGTGTAAACCCGGCTTGTTGGCTGGTATTTGAAATATGCTCGGTTGGGTAATCGGAGTTCTATGGTGCTGTTGTATTGGCAACTTAAGTGCATGAAAAACATCAATCTCTCTCTCCCTCTCATTCGCTCACTTAGTAAACGGCTGCGGAGGTGGATGCGTATCGGAGCATGTGTGTGTGTAGGCTACGTGTGTCAAGGGAATAGCATAGCAACCATAGCACCAGCAAAAGAAAACTCTGGCGCCACCATTGCTTTATTCAGGAAAGAAATGTCAACAGATGGTTTAAAAAACCATACCCCCGCAAAGCAGCCATATCAGAATATGTCTCTCCCTCCACCTAGAAGCAATGCACTCATCAGCTGTCTCCGGTGTTTACATACATCTTTAACACCTCACTGGAGACATGCCATGTACCAGCCTGCTACAAGTCCTCCAACATCATTCCTGTCCCCAACAAAACAAGGATCACAGGACTAAATACAGACCCGTCGCCCTGACCTCTGTGTTAATGAAGTCTATTGAGCACCTTGTTCTGGCTTACCTCAAAACCCTCACCGAACACCCTTGGACACCCTGCAGTTTGCCTATAGAGCCAACAGGTCTGTAGACGACGCAGTCAACATGGCTCTTCATTTCATCCTCCGGCACCTGGACTCTTTAGGAACCTACGCCAGAATCCTATTTGTGGACTTCAGCTTGTCCTCCTGGCATTGCTGCAGGACAAGCTGACCCAGCTTAATGTGCCTGACTCCACCTGCAGGTGGATCACAGACTTCCTGTCTGACAGGAAGCAGAGTGTGAAGCTGGGGAAACACGTCTCTATCTCTCTGACCATCAGCACCGGTTCCCCTCAAGGCTGCGTCCGCACCCGCCCCCATCACCCTGGGTGACTCCACGGTCAACATTGTGGAGTCCTTTCGATTCCTGGGCTCCATCCAGGAGCTTCCAGGACCTCAAGTGGGAGCTGAACATCAGCAGAGGATTTACTTATTGCGGCAGCTGAAGAAGTTCAACCTGTCAAAGACAATGATGGTGCACTTCTACACTGCCATCATCAAGTCCATCCTCACCAGCTCCATCACCATCTGGTACACTGCGGCCACTGCTAATGACAAGGGCAGACTGCAGCGTATCATCCGCTCTGCTGACAAGGTGATTGTCTGCAATCTGCCATCTCTCTAGGACCTGTACGCCTCCCGGATGCTGAGGCAGGCAGGAAAGATTGTAGCCAATCCCTCTCACCCCAGACACAAACAGTTTGCACCCCTCCCCTCTGACAGGAGGCTGTGGTCTATCAGGACCAAAATCTGACGCCACAAAAACAGTTTCTTTCCCTGAGCAGTAAGCCTCACCAACAAGGCACTGGTCTCCCACACATTGAACCTTAATCCTACATCCTGTCTTCTGCACAATCCATTTTATCTACCTATCCTGAACTTTTTGCACGTTCCTCTACATTTTTGTTAATGATGATGATTGACTTAGACAAATAGTTCTATTTCGTATAGGCTTCGCCCTCTACCAGCTGTTGCTGTTGGGTTTTTCCCTCGCGCATGCGCAGTTGTGAAGATTTCTTTCACGCCTGCACGGGCCTCTCTTGCGTCTGCAGATTCTGTGTGTTACAGCTGCGAGACCAGAGATCTGCTCCCTATTTTTCTTCAGTGACAAGCAGTTTGAAGACTTTGAAGAACAGCGGTGTCTACCGGTGTACCGACTGATGGATCGGCTACATCTTGCCGCTAGATTTCCACCCGAGCTGCGAGGCATGCCTCGGCCCCGTTCCGGTACCCTGCCGGCCGCCAGCAGTTTGGCACCCACTTACCAACGGAGGAACTGAAGCGGCAGGCGATAACAGCCAGGCAGACAGTCAGGTAAGGTAAGGATACCACCAGCAGCGACACCCGGACATCCCGGAAGGGGATCTCTTTGGCGAGCAAGAGTCCGCTGACTTGGATCCCCCCAGAAATGGTTCTCTAGCCAGCACTGGCTCTCCCTCCTCCCTGTTGGGAGAACTGGAGCTCGAAACAGAAGAGGATTACGGAGCCCCGCCTCTGCGGCTGTCTCCATCACAGAAGGGGAGCACCGCATCAGCGGATTTCTCCTCCGCATCAGGCGGGCTCTCTGCCCATTGCTAAGGTCGTTGTTCTCGACCTGTGTGAATGCTGAGTAAGCATTCCCCGAACCCGGGAGACAGACGGCACCAATGTCTCGCTATGCACCGTTCACCAGGGTCCAAGACGACATGGAAACGGAGTTCCAGCGGTCCGGCCACTGCGGCAGAGCCTGGCCTCCATCTTGCTTCCAAAGGCCTTTTTTCGGCTGACAGAATCCCACACCGCCATATCCCCAGGACCAGGTCCACGCTCGCTTCACTGACTGCACGCACCAGTGTGCTGCCTGGGTGACCAAAAACATCAGAACAACATCGCTCTGCTGTCTCCGCCATGACTGCTAAGCCTTGGCTGTCCCCCAGAGTTATATCGCTTTCTGGCTGCACATTTCACAGTGGAACATCTGCCTGCAACTCCAAGCCAATAGCGGACGTGTCTCATTGCCCCTGGCGGATTGTTTGGACCACGAATTATAGAGGGGATGCGGGAACACACCTCCTGGAGAGCGGCGCCACAATAGCAGCACCGAGATGTCAGCTCAAGGAGACGGCGCCCCAAAAGCTGTGGCTGCGCCTCCCCATGCACCGGCTCCAGCTCTCCCATACTGCCCTCCTCCCCCGCAGCAGTACCCTCCGCCAACCACTGACACGGGCCATGAGGCCCTGCAGGCAGTACCCACCCGCTCCAATCCACCCCTGAGCCGACTCGCAAACAGCAACGTCAGTGACAGTGACGGGACGCCGGGAACTCGTGTCTCACTCCAGCTGAGGGTTTTAAGGGTCACACAGTTTCTCCTATAGAGCAGTTTCCTCTCAGTCAGCCCGCTTTTGTCCCTTCTGAGCATTTTGCGGCCACTGAGACACGTTTCCCTCACACACACACAGACAAGCTCGCCGCCATGCCTACATGCAGTAACGCAGGCAGTGCGTGTTGATAGCCTACCTTCCAGCTGATTCCGCGGATTGGTGAGACTCCTGAGTCCCCCCCCCCCTTAGCGGGCCTTGTTATCGGTACTCTGATCCGAATACACATTGTTTGCTGACCCCGCCATGCATTCCCAGCATATATCGGGCAGCAGGCGCATTTTCGACAGGATCATAATACGTCACAATTCTCACGATGTTTTAAACACAGTTCTTGGCGCCACCCTACCACGGTTTGTGAGAAATGAACAAATTGCTTAACACAACGGCTGGGAGGGCACGATACTCACTGCTAAATAAACAGACACACAGACATGCATGTGTCTGTTCTCGAAACGCTGTGCTGTGCGGAAAAGCATGTTACCCATGATGAACATATGGATGTTGAAGCTAATCACAAACAGCTTTATGCTTCAATTTGCCAGCCCTCCCCTGGTTCTTACCGGCGTGGTAATAACTATCATGCTATCACAAGTTCAGATAACGGCTCTGATGTCAGAGCTGGCGGAGCTGCTGGAAAATATATGCTATAGCCTAATCCCCAATGTCCCTCCAGAGGAGGAGAACGATGGGTTTTACTCCCGTTATTTCCTCAAACAGGAGCAAACAGGAGGGATGAGACCGATGGACCTGTCTTTGTTCAACCGGTGCATCCTGGAGCGACCTTTCCACATGTTGACTCCCGTAAATGGGTCGTAGTGTGTGCGCCCGCCGATTGGTTCACTCCATCCACCTGAGGGCACGTTCACATTCTGGTCACCTCCAAATGCTTTTCCTTCCATTCGGCTACTCTCTGGCCCATCATATACCTATCAAGACGGTTTTTCAGCCATTACGCAGAGGGGATCATGGTTCTGTAAAGGCCCAGACACACAGATCAGACGGCTGACCCTCGGCAGAAAAGGCAGTTGGACTGATCAGTCTACCCGAGTTGGTCAAAAAAGTGCCACGGAACACACCAAAGTAACAAGTGGATCTGGTTTTTCCGGAAATTCAAAGACAGACTGTCATGGCAGCTTGTTTAGGATACGATCTCATATTGTACTAAAATAGTTCACCGAAACGTGTTTCTGAAAACATTTTAAGCGAGAAATAGGCTTAAAATGAATCACGCAGTTGCTGAATCTGTCTTCATTTCAGATCGACAAAGGTCAGTTTAAAAGATTTTTGTCAGATTTTGAGAGATTCTAGTCACGCTCATTCCGCTCCCCGTTTCCGGGTTAGCACTCTACCAATCAGAAGGGTCATTTGAGTCTGACTGCTGGCAGTGCCCGCCCCGCCGATTATACATGTAAAATCGGCCAAAATGAAGGCCGAAGGCCCCTCAGACGGACCATGGCACGGAACACACCGGACAGACTCGAGTTACTGACCTCGCCAGACTGTCCAACGGCCGATTATCGGCTCAGTGTGTAGTAACCTTTAGACGACCTAATCCTCAAGTATGGAAGGCCAAACAGTTCAAATACATGTGATTTCTCACACGTAAACGACACCCTCAGAGAGAGCTGCACTACACACAGTGGAGGCTGTGCAGCATCTACAAACACTAAATTTGCCATAAACTGGCAAAGAGTTCGCCGATTCCCTCAAAGGTGGTAGTTTATCTGGTGTGGACATAAACTCTGCCACTATGAAAACCAGGCATTAAACTCTCCGCTGTCACACATTGCGCCTCAGTGCGCTGTCAGTGATGCGTCTGTTGGTGTTGATACCCGCGAGTCTCGTAATGGCTCCTCAAGGACATGAGTAAACACACACGTTTCACACGAGGAAAAATTCAGAAATGCTTCCTTTCTTCAGTCAAACCTGGCCTAGTGGAAACCCCCCTGTGCTCTATCGCCGGGGGTTCCCCTTGGAAGGGTGACGTCACACGTAACAGACACAGACGCATCCCTTGTTGGATGGCAGGGTAAGTCCAAGTCCCAGGTTGTGGGAGGGAGATGGGGAAATCCTCCATCTCTCCAGATTGCCTGCTCTTAATCAGAGCAGCGCACACTCTGGGGTTACTAAACCGCGCAGCAGACCTGATGTGCCTCTCGAGCGGAAATTAGATCCCACTCTCGTTCAGATGCTGTGGAACAGGTTGGGAGGGCGAAAATGGATCTGTTCGCCGCACGAGAGAAGGCAGGGTCGTTCTCTATGAAGGCGCGAGGCTGGTCTTGTTTTTTCCCCCTGTCCCCCTGACTCCTTGTCTCCTGGCTCGCATTCAGGAAGAGAGCCTGGCTGTCATTCTAGTGGCACTAGAACACACAAGCGCACCATGGTTCCCGACTCGGGGGGATGTCATCATCATGACAGCTGCCATATTGCACAGGGACGCACTGTCACAGCTGGACTGTGCGATCTCCCACCCTGCAGTGATAAGCCAACGGCTGTATGTTGATCTGTAACAGCAGAGCCACCAATATGCTGTATGTGAATACATGGATCTTAAGTCACAGAATGACTAGTGGCCTTATTCATTCAACGTGTTACGCTTGACGGTGGTCCCCTTTCCGGCGCTGGTGTATGGAGAAAGGCTCGGACACCACCTCGTGTCCTCTGCCTCTCGTGTTAACCTACTGGATAATGATTTGGCAGAAACAGCTCTTAAGTCACTAGCGCTAAACCCACCAGACTCCATTTAAAAAAGCAATACTTTTAACGTGTATAGAGCCAACATATTTTCACATGTAAATCGGTAATCTATGTGTTAATTTCAACCAAAACTAGAGTGGTGATGGTTGGAAAAGTAGAAAGACGACCCACAGCTTTTAATAGTTTTATTTAGTTTCTGTCAACTTTGAATGAAGTGTGTTTAACGATGCTAATATTGCTGTTTATTTACATGGAGTCTGGTGGGTTTAATGACGCAATTTTGCAGATGTTTTTATGTTTAAAAAATGGATCTTTCTCTTTAACAGAAAGTTTGACGTCCTTAGAAATCATGTCCATTATGTTGTCAGACACTTAGCATGTTAATCTGAGCCTGTCAGTGGCAAAACGAGCACTTTTGTGAAGGTATATACAAGCTGGACAATTGCCCTATTAACTTACATTGTAGCTTGTTTCACCGCTGCCAACTGCAGTGATCTCGCTAAATACTGGACAAATTTCAAAGATTATTGTTCCCATGAGTCACTTAGACACAAAAACATAGGAAAACGTTGAAAAAACTGGTAGTTACCCTTTAAGATTACCATATTTTGTTACATTATTGCTTTTGTGCTCCTTACTTGTGTCCCACTGTCCACCCAGGTGAGGTTCCTGTTGATACGGAACTTCTGGCCCACCGGCAGTGATGCATCGTATTGCCCTACTGTCACCATCTCAATGCTGCCACTCTCACTTTTTTGCCAGTTAACTAGCTCGTATCTGGCCACAGGATCACCGTTGGCATCAAATGACACATCATAACCATTTCGAGAAAAATTTACTCTCTTCAGCTGAGTTAGAACCTGTGAAGATGAAATAAAGGAAAACAGTGAGGGAGAGCAATTAAATAATGTTAAATAAAACGAATACCTCATTTCAGAAATTAAAGCAAAAAAAGGGCATTGGAGTTTTCATTTATGTTCAACTGACCTCTTTGGATTCTATCCTGGTGAATGTGTCACACTGAGTTGTAGAATTTGTTTTCTGGCACACTGCTTTATGAATGGCATGAGCTATTGCATAAACAGCCTTGTATACCATGTTAGTGATCCGGAGCTGAGATGTGTCAGTGTACGGGCTCTGGAGCGTCTGTATGTCTTCAGTTCCATCACACACTCTGTCATCTGTGGCTGCACCTGAAACACACAGAGACAGAGAAATATGTTTTTTCAAACATAAAAAATTAATTAAAAATTAAATTAAATTATCATTGTTTCTTTCATGTTTTTTGTTCTTTTTTGTTCCATTTAACCTGCCAAACAGCAGCATCTGGTCCTGTTCTGCCAGGCTCAGGGACAGCTTTATCACATAGGCCATCACACTGCTGAGCTCTTGAGCTCATCACTACGACGCTGTCACTTTACCTTTATACTTTACAACTTCTTATTACACATACATTTACTACTGCCTGCTGACATTACAGTTTATTCTTTTTTGCAATTACTGTACACTTTGTCTAGCATATATATATATATATATTTTATATATATATATTTTATATATATATATATTTTATATATGTTATATTTTACCATTATGTTTTAACTTTGCAATATTTTATGTCTTAGATTCTCATATTATTGCATGGTTTTCTTTTTTTCTTTTTTTTTTACATATTTAATGAGCATTGTTTGAGGGAGCCTGAGATCTTGATTTTTCTTGCCAACGACTACTTCTCTGTAATTGTTCATATTGTGCATATTACAATAAAAAAATTAAAAATTAAAACAAATACATGATCAGAAATCACTGTCACTATAATAACAACTTCACACTTACTGTAACTAATACATGTAAGTAAGTAAAAATTTAATGAATTGATAAGTACTTTAGCTTAGAGACCTGGAGAGTGTACTGTGTGCTTGTGTTCAGGACTTCAGTGTTGACATTGTGAAATCAAGTGCCAGCAGAGTGCCTACATTATTAATGAAAGATCATCATAACAAGTGAGATTATTCACAGAGATGAGATGCACCTTATGTCCACCTCAATCTGGGGTTTGGTCTTAAAGCAGCTGCTGAGTCTTTAACACAGGTAAATTCACTCAGAGAGAATAAAAAAACAACACAACATAACCAACAACAATCCAACTGTGAGTGTCTCTCCTACATTAAAAATCAGCACAACTTTCTCACTTTTTCCCAGCCTGCAGTTGAATGCATCCTCCCAGAACTCAGTAAGCACTGGAGAGGCAGCCACTTTAGAGGGAGAGAGATCCAGCAAGAAGTCTCTCAGACCTGGGATGACAGATCGCTCAATGCCAAATCCGATGGCTCCAGCACAGAAGCTGAACCTCAGCAATTCTGTGTCTGTTACCCAGGCTTCACTGCCTATCCACTGGCGAGGTGGAGATGGCTCGAGCGACAGCTCCTCCAGCAGAAGCCTCAGGTCTCCAAAGGCTGCAAATGCCACAACAACCATAGCTGTTGACCTGGAGAAACATTTAAGTTCCTAAATTTATATAAAAATAGTTAACACAGACATAGGATATAGGATAGTAATTGGTCTGAGCATTTTTATAACAATAGCAGTAATAAATAAACGTGATGAAAAAAAATTCCAATTTGCCACTGAGATAATAAATAATGTTCCAATATTTTTTTTACAGAACATTTTTTTGTGCTTTTGTTTGCAGGTCAGTGTCAACACAGGGAACATCATACCTGCGGATAACGTCTGCTACTCTCTGGAACCTGCTACGTGGATGGGTCCGATAGAAAGATTCAGAGTATTCCACACAGATCCCCTCTCTGTGTGCTGCGTCCAGGAAAGACGCCATACCATTATTGCCATAGTCCGAATCTGACCGGACAGCACCTATCCAAGTCCAGCCAAAGTGTTTTACCAGCTTGGCCAACGCGTCAGCCTGGAACTGATCACTAGGGATTGTTCTGAAGAAACTTGGGTACTGCTGCTTATTGGACAGACATGCACAAGTGGCAAAGTGGCTCACCTAAAGTAAAAAAAATAACAGTGTAATTATTTACCGGGACAGGCAAATAAAATCAGCACTGGTCTGTATTACAAAAGGTTTCCCAGAAATCCAAAATATTTACTTGAGGAATGTTAAATGGCCCGATGATGCGCGACATGCTGATGGATGGCGTGGACCCAGTCTCACCTATGACAGCCATCACCATACCAGATTTTGAGCAATTGTCACCGGTGTAAAACACCGGGTCCAGGCCATTTGAAAGCTGGAATGCCACATGCACCGCTACGGGCACTGAGGCGCACGAGTCGTAGATCTGATAACCGAGTTTTATTCCTGGCAGCAGCTCCGTGCTGTTGTTTATCTCCTCGATGGCGAAGATCATTGCACGTGAGAAGCGCAGTTCCCGGCTTGTAATGCTGAACACAGATACTCATGTCACTGTTTGAATTTTAGCCTACACAGGATTATATATCAGTCCAACATTCACAACGCAGTCAACTAAAGCTAAAGTATTACTTTTTTCGGTAAATATACAAATCCGTTGTTAAACACATATTATCAGTTAAGAAATACAAAAAAATTTTTTTTTCTTTTTCACATATATTATTGTCAACTATTTTCTGAATAGAATACCTGGGATTTACACAACACCAATAAAGGTGTATCTTATCTTATATTATGTTATATGGCCAAATGCTGATTTGGCATTTAATTAACTTTTTATAGTTTTTAATACTACACAAAACCTTTCCAATACTATTGTAAGCACATCATATCAAAACATATCTATCGCCACACAGTCTAACATCCTCTTATCCCCCACTTCTCCCTCTTACTAACCTTCCTGTACATCTTAGTGGCTCAGGCATGGTGGTGTAGTTATGCTTCACTGTGTGCATGTAGTGGTGTATGGAAAAAACACCACCAATAACATAGTCACCAGCCATTGCAAATGCAGGGGGACGAGTGGTACCCTGGAGCTTACATTTCACAGATGAAGCCTGAGTGCTGACCCCAGCACCAGTCCTATCCTCGGTAAGCCCAGCCCTTTGTTTAACATCTTCCTCAGAACCATTCAAGGCAATAGCTGAGTTCAGTTCACACAAACCCAGAGATAGGATCAGACCAATACAGAGAGCAGAGAGCTCCATCCCTCAACTATCTGGATGTGGGCATACTGTATGTGTTTTATAGATGTTCAGACAAAGCTTCCCTCCTTCTACTGTACGTCAGTTTACTGTACATCAGAGAAAGGATGGCCTTCTCCAGTGGTGGCCTCTCCCATCTCTGTTGCACAGACAATACATCTGCAGAACAGCCAATATGAATTCTCTGTCTCTCTAAAATGACCTGTGATTGACCAAAGTCTCCCCTCATGGCTAGATTTTCTAAAGCCTTAAACAGAGCCAAGATATCTTCCTAATTTTGTCCTATCCTTAAACCTTTTTTGCTTTTTTTTATCTGTTATTACAGTAATGCCTAAAAATGCACCCCTTTAATTGGTTATGTGGTTTGATCCCATATTAAATAATGTGTATATGGAAATTTTACTGACATAAACAATTTCATGAAAGAGAAAGAACCACACATTTATCTTGTGACTTTTTACTTTATTCACTTAATTTTATATTTTCAGGCCATGATTAAAGAATATTTGTAAAATAAGTCAATAACATTAAAAGGACATTCACACAAAAAAGCAAGATAAAGACTCTAGCTCTATACTGTATGTTGCAATCTTAACTATTCCCAAACCTCAGATGTCTTAGGATTGATTTTTGTTCATTAAATGTTTCTTGGTGTTTTTCTCTGGCTTAAACAATATGATGAAACACTTTGGAGCAAATATACACAGTATTAATCCAAAACTGGAGGCCAGAATGGCAAATATCTCCACAGCCACAGTAAATTTCCCAGGAGAGCTGAGATATGCAGGGATAAAGGTGATCCAGACTGCACAGAATATCAGCATGCTGAAGGTGATGAGCTTGGCCTCATTAAAATTATCAGGTAATTTCCGAGCTAGGACAGCTAACACAAAGCAAAAGACAGCCAGTAGGCCTATGTACCCGATCACAGCCCAGAACCCAGTAGCTGAGCCTAATGCACACTCCAGGATGATTCTCTTTTTGTATATGGTTAGGTTTTTCATTGGAAAAGGGGGACTAAGACCCAACCAAATAGTACATATTAAAACTTGAATAAGTGTGAAAGAAACTACAGTTATTCTTTGCTGTGGAGGACCAAACCATTTCATGACATTACTACCTGGGAGTGTAGCTCTGAAGGCCATTAACACTACTATTGTTTTTCCAAGAACACAAGACATACAGAGGACGAAGGTGATTCCAAATGCTGTGTGGCGCAGCATGCAGGACCACGCAGAGGGTGCTCCAATGAAAGTTAATGAACATAAGAAACATAGAGTCAGGGAGAAGAGCAGCAGGAAGCTCAGCTCAGAGTTGTTGGCCCTGACAATCGGGGATGTCCTGTGACGATAGAACACAGCTGCTGTTATAATGGCCAGGCAGGCACCACCAACTGAGAATGCAGCCAGGATGATTCCTAGGACCTCATTGTAGGAAATAAACTCTACAGGTTTGGGGAGACAAGTGTCTCTCTCTGAATTAGGCCAGAACTCCTTGGGGCAAGGGAAACAATCAGGGGAATCTAGAAAAATAAAAAAGGGCTTTTAGCAGTTAATGTAGCCTATATTTGATTTTGTACAGTATGGATTAGGAGAAAAACAAATACCTGTAGCATTGCTAATCTCTCCCTCGGGACACGGTATGCAATCATAACAGCAGATGGGTTTTCCTTTCTGCAGCACTTTACGAGTTCCTGGAGGACAGCTGTTAGTGCACACTGACACAGGTACCTGGCACATAGAGAGAAACAAACTCATACATGTTCAGGTGTTCTCTTAAACTCTGAGGATTAAAGGAAAGGTTCAAATTTGTTCCAAGTCTGTCTTAAAACAATACCCATATGTCAATATGTGTAGTGAAAAGTGTATTGGTCATTGTAACCAAACTGTAACCCCTCCTAAAACCATTTCAATGTAATTACTGAGGGACAAAATCCAACTGAAGCTTATATAAGGCTTCAGCAGTCTGAACTGGACAAATCAAGTCAATATCTTCCAAAGTTACAATCTTTTAGACCCTCTCTTTTTAAAGAAAATATAAAGGGGGACTCTCAAAATACTGTAACTTTGGAATTTCTTTACAGCCAATATGAACTTTACAAACATGGACCCAAAACACATATCCTTCAAGATCGCCAAATTTTAATATGTTAAATCATTGCTTTTGTGCTACTTACTTGTGTGCCACCGTCCACCCAGGTGAGGTTCCTGTTGATACGGAACTTCTGGCCCACCGGCAGTGATGCATCGTAGTGCCCTACTGTCACCATCTCAATGCTTCCTCTTTCATTTTTTTGCCAGTTAACCAGTTCATATCTGGCCACAGGATCACCGTTGGCATCAAATGACACATCATAACCGTTTTGGGAAAAATGTACTTTCTTCAGCTGAGTAAGAACCTGTCAAGATGAGATAAAGGAAAACAGTGAGGGAGAGCAATTAAATAATGTTAAATAAAATGAATACCTCATTTCAGAGAAGGTACATTACGGCAAAAAAGGACATTGGGGTTTTTCCTTATATTCAACTGACCTCTTTGGATTCTATCCTGGTGAATTTGTCACACTGAGTTGTAGAATTTGTTTTCTGACACACTGCTTTATGAATGGCATGAGCTATTGCATAAACAGCCTTGTATACCATGTTAGTGATTCGAAGCTTAGATGTGTCAGTGTACGGGTTCTGGAGGGTCTTTATGTCTTCAGTTCCATCACACACTCTTTTATCTGTGGCTGCACCTGAAACACACAGAGTCAGCATTATCATTCTTTCTTGTGTTTATTATTATTATTATTTAATTCTTTCTTTTCTTAACCTGCCAAACATGGCTTGCAGAAACTCATATATCTATATTGTTGTTATTTATTTATTAAAAATACTAATTTCACATTACATTTCAAAGCATTGTTTTGCAGACATTTCTTTTTTTATTCATTTATTTATTTTTATAGTTGCTGTATCAGTTTGTAAGGCCTATTTGTTTTAAGTATGTATACTGGCTCACGTTAATATAAACTAGCCATAAGACAATTGGTCACAATAGTAAAAGGCATAAAATATCCACACATTTTCCTTTGATGAACTACCTCTGTTTTAAAGTGTTAAACTAAATATTTTGAAATAATTCTCAGTATACAGTAACAGCCTAATTAGATATATAAACTTTAACTGATACACATTAGTAAATAAATTTTTTAGTCTTTATTGAACTTGTTGGCCTGGAGACTGTCTATATACAACGTTCTCACTTTTTCCCAGCCTGCAGTTGAATGCATCCTCCCAGAACTCAGTAAGCACTGGAGAGGCAGCCACTTTAGAAGGAGAGAGATCAAGCAAGAAGTCTCTCAGACCTGGGATAACAGATTTCTGAATGGCAAATCCGATGGCTCCAGCACAGAAGCTGAACTTCAGCAATTCTGTGTTTGTTACCCAGGCTTCACTGCCTATCCACTGGCGAGGTGGGAAAGGCTCAAGCGACAGCTCCTCCAGTAGAAGCCTCAGGTCTCCAGAGGCTGCAAATGCCACAACAACCATAGCTGTCGACCTGGAGAGAAATTATAGTGCATTGCATTATGCCTATATCAGTAAACATATTAAATTAGTGTTGTTAAATATGTATCAAGATAGTTCATACAAACATTAGAAGTACTTTAGTATTTGGTCTCACTGATAAGAATATCAGTAAATCTACATTTGTAATGATATCAATAAACATAAAAGTGAAAAAAAGATACATTTCCGAATTTTCACTAATATAATAAAACAATCTTCCATCTTATATTTGCCTAAACAATGTTGTGCTTTTGTGTGCAGAAGGTCAGTGTCAACACAGAGAACATCAAACCTGCGGATAACATCAGCTACTCTCTGGATCCTGCTACGTGGCTGGGTCCGATAGAAAGATTCAGAGTATTCCACACAGATCCCCTCTTTGCGTGCTGCGTCCAGGAAAGACGCCATACCATTATTGCCATAGTCTGAATCTGACCGGACAGCACCTATCCAAGTCCAGCCAAAGTGTTTTACCAGCTTGGCCAGCGCGTCAGCCTGGAACTGATCACTAGGGACAGTTCTCAAGAAACTCGGGTACTGTTGCTTATCGGACAGACATGCACAAGTAGCAAAGTGGCTCACCTAAAGGAAAACAAAAGTGTAATTATTTACCGGGACAGGCAAATAAAATCAGCACTTGTTTAAATTACAATTTTCCCAGAAATCCAAAATATTTACTTGTGGGATGTTAAAGGGCCCGATGATGCGCGAGATGCTGATGGATGGTGTGGACCCAGTCTCACCAACAACAGCCTTCACCATACCAGATTGTGAGCAATTGTCACCGGTGTAAAACACCGGGTCCAGGCCATTTGAAAGCTGGAATGCCACATGCACCGCCACGGGCACCGAGGCGCACGAGTCATAGATCTGATAACCGAGTTTGATTCCCGGCAGCAGCTCCGTACTGTTGTTTATCTCCTCGATGGCGAAGATCATTGCGCGTGAGAACCGCAGTTCACGGGTGTTAATGCTGCACACAGACACTCATGTCACTGTTTGAATTTTAGCCTACAATTAACAATTTTTACAAACATACATGATATGGGTGAGGTAAAATTCTGAAACACAGGATAATAGACATTCACAACACAGTCAACTAAATCTAAAGTATAACTTTTTTTCGGTAAATATGTACAAATCCGTTGTTAAACACATATTGTCAGTTAAGAAATAAAAAGAAATCTTTCTATTATCACTATTTTCTGAATAGAATACCTGGGATTTACACAACACCAATAAAGGTGTATTTTATCTTATATTATGTTATATGGCCAAATACTGAATTGGCATTTAATGAACTTTTTAAAGTTTGTAATACCACACAAAACCTTTCCAATACCATTGTAAGCACATCATATCAAAACATTTTACACCACACAGTCTAACATCCTCTTATCCCCCACTTCTCCCTCTTACTAACCTTCCTGTGCATCTTAGTGGCTCAGGCATTGTGGTGTAGTTATGCTTCACTGTTTGCATGTAGTAGTGTATGGAGAAAACACCCCCAATAACGTAGTCACCATCCATTGCGAATGCAGGGAGACGAGTGGTACCCTGGAGCTTACATTTCACAGATGAAGCCTGAGTGCTGACCCCAGCACCAGTCCTATCCTCTGTAAGCCCAACCCTTTGTTTAACATCATCCTTAGAACCATTCAAGGCAATAGCTGAGTTCAGCTCACACAAACCCAGAGACAGGATCAGGCCAATACAGAGAGCAGAGAGCTCCATCCCTCAACTATCTGGATGTGGGCATACTGCATGTGTTTTATAGATGTTCAGACAAAGCTTCCCTCCTTCTACTGTACGTCAGTTTACTGTACATCAGAGAGAGGATGGCCTTCTCCAGTGGTGTTTGGTTAAGTCATGTCTAAGTCTTGTCTGTCTCTCTAAAATGACCTGTGATTGACCAAATTCAGGTCCCTCATGGCTAGATTTTATAAAGTCTTTAAACAGAGCCAAGACTATCTTTCCCTATTCATTTGTGTCTAACTTAATGCCTGTTTTTGCTTTTTTTTTTTATCTAGCATTACAATTAAGCCTAACAAATGCACCCCTTTAATGGGTTGTGTGGTTTGACCCCATATTAAATAATGTGTATATGGAAATGTTACTGAAATATAAATAATTTTATGAAAAGAGAAAAGAACACACATTTAATCTTGTGACTTTATTTATTATCTATTTGCAAACTTGATTTTATATTTTTCAGACCATGACATTTGTAAAGGGAAATATTTGTAAAGATAAGTCAATAACAATGTAAAAAGGTAACAATTTCGAATCAAACAAAAGCAAGACTAATGGACGTGCATAGCTCTATACTGTATGTTGCAATCTTAACTATTTCCAAACCTCAGATGTCTTAGGATTAATTTTTATTCATTAAATGTTTCTTGGTGTTTTTCTCTGGCTTAAACAATATAATGAAACACTTTGGAGCAAATATACACAGTATTAATCCAAAACTGGAGGCCAGAATGGCAAATATCTCCACAGCCACAGTAAATTTCCCAGGAGAGCTGACATATGCAGGGATAAAGGTGATCCAGACTGCACAGAATATCAGCATGCTGAAGGTGATGAGCTTGGCCTCATTAAAATTATCAGGCAATTTCCGAGCTAAGACAGCCAACACAAAGCAAAAGACAGCCAGTAGGCCTATGTACCCGATCACAGCCCAGAAACCAATAGCTGAGCCTAATGCACACTCCAGGATTATTCTCTCCTTTGTATATGGTTAGGTTTTTCATTGGAAAAGGGGGACTAAGAACCCAACCAAATAGTACATATTAAAACTTGAATAAGCGTAAAAGAAACTACAGTCATTCTTTGCTGTGGAGGACCAAACCATTTCATGACATTACTACCTGGGAGTGTAGCTCTGAAGGCCATTAACACTACTATTGTTTTTCCAAGAACACAAGACATACAGAGGACGAAGGTGATCCCAAATGCTGTGTGGCGCAGCATGCAGGACCACGCAGAGGGTGCTCCAATGAAAGTTAATGAACATAAGAAACATAGAGTCAGGGAGAAGAGCAGCAGGAAGCTCAGCTCAGAGTTGTTGGCCCTGACAATCGGGGATGTCCTGTGACGATAGAACACAGCCGCTGTTATAATGGCCAGACTGGCGCCACCGACTGAGAACGTAGCCAGGATGATTCCTAGGACATCGTTGTAGGAAAGAAACTCTACAGGCTTGGGGAGACATGTGTCTCTCTCTGCATTAGGCCAGAACTCCTTCGGGCAAGGAAAACAATCAGGGGAATCTGAAAAAATTACACAAAAAGGGCTTTTCCCAGTCGTAATGTATATTTGATGTTGTACAGTACATTGGATATGTATGAGGAGAAGAAAATACCTGTAGCATTACTAATCTCTCCCTCAGGACACGGTAAACAATCATAACAGCAGATGGGTTTTCCTTTCTGCAGCACTTTACGAGTTCCTGGAGAACAGCTGTCAGTGCACACTGACACAGGAACCTGGCACATAAAGAGAAACAAGCTGACACTTATTCAGGTGCACTCTTTTTCGTCTTTTTCAATCCTGTCTTAAAACGATACTTACCTGTCAATATGTGTATTATCAATGTAACTGTTGAGGGACAAAATCCTTTTACACAAAAAGTTTTTGTGTAAAATGTGTTCAAAGGTTCAGCTGAAGCTAAAATGAGGCTTCAACAGTCTGAGTTAGACAAATCAAGTGGTTGTCTTTTCAAAGTTACAGTCTAACATCTAATATGGCGCTGACCAAGGGCGCTTCAGTGATTTGGTGCGCTCTGTTTGTTTAGTTTTTTTGTAAATTGAGTTTTTTGCTGCGATACCCAAAACTCTTTCACCAGAGACAAGCTCATTTTAAAAATTGAGTTTTCAAATTACTCTACCCACTTTTCTTGCATCTTCCGTGGATTTATTAGACATTCTCGTCAAATGTGTGCTCACTGTGGCCCATGCAGTGACATGACGGAGGAGAAGAGGTAGACATGCTAGTGTGCTCGTTTGGCTTTGCAGGCAGAAATTTCGCACTCCACTACCTACCTACATTAACAGTGGCTGGTGTAATGATGTAAGAGTGATTCTACAGCACTGTTCTCCTGTTTTATTTCGTATAGGCTTCGCCCTCTAAAAGCTGTTGCTATTGGGTTTATCCCTCGCGCATGTGCAATAGTGAAGATTTCTTTCGCGCCCTTGTGCCCTGCTTTACGTCCGCAGTCATGGTATATTACAGCTGCTAGACCAGAGATCTGCTCCAATTTTTTCTTAAGCGACATGATGTATGAAGACTTCGAAGTACAGCGGTGTCCGCCTGTGTACCAGCTGATGGACTGGCTACATCCTGCCTTCAGTTCTCTACCCAAGCCCGTAAGCCAGGCTGGCACTACCTGCAGACCGCTTGCCAGTTCTGCGCCTGCCTACCGACGGAGGAACTGAAGCGGGCTGACTCCCTCTTGGTCCTTGGGGTTGAAGGTAACGGTGATGACAGCCGGTCGGACCACCACTGGCCACACCCAGACATCCCGGAAGGGGATCTCTTCGGCTCTCCCTCCTCCCCGTTGGGAGAACTGTAGCTCCAAACAGAAGTGTGTTACGGAACCCCGCCACTGCGGCTCTCTCTGTCCCTAGAGCGGAAGTCCGTAGCAGCGACTTTCTCCTCCGCATCAGGCGGGCCCCCTGCCCACGGCTAAGCTTTTTTTTTCTCAACCTGTGTGGATGCTGAGTAGGCATTCTCCCAACGGAGGAGACTGAGGGCACCAGTGTCCCGCTACGCACCGTTTACCAGGTACCACGGTGACATTGAAAAAGGTTTACCAGTGGTCCCGCCACTGGGGCAGAGTGCATGAGCGCATCCTGGTTCCCGACTTTGGTACAACTACTTGCAGGGACACCATGGCAGCTGCCATTGCACAGGGACGCACTGTTGCAACTGGACGGTGCAATCTCCCACCCCCCAGTAATAAGCCAACGGCTGTTGCCCTGGCCTCTGAACGGGAACGCTTGGCTAGGTTAGGGTGTCTCGTTGTGCTGTTTAGGCAACAGCTCCACCCTGTGGTTAAATTGGGTATGTTGATCTGTAAACAGAACAGTCCGATTAAGTCACAGACTGACTAGCGGCTTTATTCATTCAGTGTGTTACGCTGGACGGTGGTGCGCTTTCCAGCGCTGGCGTGTGTAGAAAGGCTCAGACCCCACGTCGTGTCTTCTGCCTCTTGTGTTAACCTGCCCTCAGATACTGCTGGATAATGATTTGGCTCTATCTAGTTAAAGCATATGTTGCGGCCATTTCGTCTTGCCACAAAGGCTATGGAGAGGGATGGGTTTTTGCGCATCCCTTGGTGAAGTGTTTGTTGAAGGGGGTCAGACGACAGAAACCTGTCACGCCAAAAGTCATGACAAACTCTTTTCCAGTGCACGTTATCTTAGTATGTTTTACGCACGGCAAACGTCAGACAGACACAGCAGCTGTCCGTTCACTACAGAGAACACTCACAAGGCGCTGCGCTTTAGAAACAGCGGCTGTCTCACCGGCTGGGTGAGGCTATCACCCAAGCCAAGTGCAGAGGGAGTGTTATCAGCATCCATGGCCCCCCTCAGAGGCATGACAGTGTCTGATATCTGCGTAGCTGCGTCGTGGGCATCTCCATGCCCTTTCATCCTCTTTTTCTGCGTGATGTGTCTGAGTCCTCTATGATTCACTCAGTCTTATCGGTTTGATCTGGTATACCTTTGCAATAATTAATGATGATATTAATCTTTAACCATGGAGCACCTTCAGAATTCATGCGGCAGGGCCTCACAACATTAAACAGGCCAGTCATGGAGATCAGGTTTTTAACAAAACAATATAAATTTTGATACATAAAAACCTGTACAGTGAGAGTATAGGAATAGGAGTTAGTTTATGCTATCTGCTTCTGGACCTTGGTGTCACAGGTGGCATTGACTACATCAGCTTCACCCATAACCCAATAGCAACAGCTCTTAGAGGGAAAAGCCTATATGAAATAGAACGATAGTTATGTATTGTAATTCCAGATTCCATGAATATAGGCATAGCCCTCTAAGATCCAGACCACCTGCTTCACCAACATTGGCTGAAGAAAAATGTTGATGTTGGGTGCAGATCTCTGGTCTTGCAGCTGTAATATACAGTAACTGCGGATTTAAGAGAGGCCCGTGCAGGGGTGCGGATAAAAACTTCACGACTGCGCATACACGAGGGATAAACGTAATAGCAACACCTCTTTGAGGGCTATGCCTATACTCATAGAATCTCGAGTTACAATACGTAACTATCCTTCTGGAAACCTTCTTTATCAACTGCAAACCCTTCTACTCCCTAAATGAATTTGCTTCATTCATTCTGGCTGGTGTTTACATCCCAACACAGGCCAACGTGCAGTAAGAAACGCCATAGGTGTCGGGGCCTTGTCATTACCCACTCCAGAGTCCCCCCCCACACACACACACACACACACTACAGAACCCCTGTAGAAAGAAAAGTCAACAGATGTTTTAAAAAACAAAACCCCCGCAAAGTAGCTGGACCTTTAACACCTCACTGGAGACATGTCATGTACCAGCCTGCTTCAAGTCTTCCACCATCATTCCTGTCCCCAAGAAAACAAAGTCTTTTGAGCACCTTGTTGTGGCTCACCTAAAAAAAACCTCACTGACCCGCTCCTGGACACCCTACAGTTCGCCTATACAGCCAAAAGGTCTGTGGACGATGTAGTCAACATGAACACAACGCAGTCAACATGGCTCTTCATCTTATCCTCCAGCACCTGGACTCCTCAGGAACCTATGCCAGGATCCTGTTTGTGGACTTCAGCTCTGTCAACACCATCCTCCTGGCTTCACTACAGGACAAGCTGACCCAGCTGCATGTGCCTGACTCCACTTGCAGGTGGATCACAGACTTCCTGTCTGACAGGAAGCAGTGTGTGAAGCTGGGGAAACACATCTCCGACTCTCTGACCATCACCACTGGTTCCACTCAAGGCACCTTTCCTCTCTGCTCTTCTCCCTGTACACCAACAGCTGCACCTCCAGTCGCCAGTCCGTCAAGATCCTGAAGTTTGTGGACGACACTACACTTATTAGACTCAACTCTGGTGGAGATGAGTCCGCCTACAGAGGGGAGATTGATCACCTGGTGACCTGGTCCAGTCAGAACATCTTGGAGCTAAATTCTCTGAAGACAGTGGAGATGATTGTGGACTTTAGGAAGCTAAAGAAGTTCAACCTGTCAAAGACAATGATGGTGCACTTCTACACTGCCATCATTGAGTCCATCCTCACCTGCTCCATCAGCATCTGGTACGCTGCTGCTACTGCTAAGGACAAGGGCAGACTGCAGCGCAACATTCGCTCTGCTGACAAGGTGATTGTCTGCAATCTGCCATCTCTCTAGGACCTGTACGCCTCCAGAATGCTAAAGCATGAAGGAAAGATTGTAGCTGATCCCTCACGCCCCAGACACCAACTGTTTGGACCCCTCCCCCCTGCGGTCCATTAGGACCAAAACATCAAGCCACAAAAACAGTTTCTTCCCCTGAGCAGTAAGCCTCACCAAAAAGGCACCGGTCCCCCACACATTGAACCTTAATCCTACATCCTGTCCACTGCACAATCCATTCTATAGATTCTGAACTTTTTGCACATCCCTCTACATTGTTGTTAATGATGATGATTGACTTAATGTCAAATAGTTAATTGTATGTATATGCTATTTGTTTGTGTATTTATTGTTTGTTTATTTTATATTATTATTTTTTATGTATGCACCATCAACCAAAGCAAATTCCTAGTAAGTGCTACTTACCTGGTAATAAATGTATTTCTGAATCTGATTCTTTGTACAAATTCCTTTTTCTTTTGTTACTATCCCTCTGCTACAGCTTAGCAAGGGAATACTTTTTTGGAAAATATAAGAGAAGAAAAAATGTCATACTGAAAATACTGTAACTTTGTTTTGGATCTCTTCATAGTATGGACATGAGGAAAATACAGTGACTAAAAGTTATTTCAATTTACACATATCATACCCTTAAAAGGGTAACTACCGTTTTTTTTCAAGCTGGAACCTATTTTCCTATGTTTTTGTGTCTAAGTGACTGATGGGAACAACAATCTTTGAAATTTTTCCAGTATTAAGCAACATCACTGCAGTCGGCAGCGGCAAAACAAGCTACAATGTAAGTTAATAGGGCAATTTGGCTCAGCTTGTGGATACCTTCACAAAAGTGCTCGTTTTGCCACTGACAGGCTTTGATTAATATTCTAAGTGTCTGACAACATGGAAAGGATCCCTTCAGAGATAGACCTTTAAAACCTCTTTGAGACCTTTCTGTTTAACCAGAAACAGCTCTGAATTCGCTAGTGCTAAACCCACCAGACTCCATTTAAAAAAACAATACTTTTAACGTGTGTAGAGCCAAAAAATGTTTGCATGTAAATCGGTAAACTGTGTTGATTTTAACCAAAACTAGAGTTGTGATGGTTGGAAAAGTGAAAAGACAACCCAAAACGGCTTTTCGTAGTTTTATTGTGTTTCTGTCAACTTTGAATGAAGTGTATTTTACGATGCTAAAATGACTGTTTATTTACATGGAGTCTGGTGGGTTGCAATGCAGGGATCTCGCTTAATACCTCACCGATTTCAAAGATTGTTGTTCCCATTAGTCACTTAGAAACAAAAACATTGGAAAATAGGGTCCAGATTGAAAGAAATGGTAGTTACCCTTTAAGATTACCATATTTTATGTTACATTATTGCTTTTGTGCTCCTTACTTGTGTCCCACCGGCCACCCAGGTGAGGTTCCTGTTGATACGGAACTTCTGGCCCACCGGCAGTGATGCATCGTATTGCCCTACTGTCACCAACTTAATGCTGCCACTTTCACTTTTTTGCCAGTTAACCAGCTCATATCTGGCCACAGGATCACCGTTGGCATCAAATGACACATCATAACCATTTTTGGAAAAATTTACTTTCTTCAGCTGAGTTAGAACCTGTAAAGATGAAATAAAGGAAAACAGTGAGGGAGAGCAATTAAATAATGTTAAATAAAATGAATACCTCATTTCAGAAATTAAAGCAAAAAAGGGCATTTGGGTTTTCATTTATGTTCAACTGACCTCTTTGGATTCTATCCTGGTGAATTTGTCACACTGAGTTGTAGAATTTGTTTTCTGGCACACTGCTTTATGAATGGCATGAGCTATTGCATAAACAGCCTTGTATACCATGTTAGTGATCCGGAGCTGAGATGTGTCAGTGTACGGGCTCTGGAGCGTCTGTATGTCTTCAGTTCCATCACACACTCTGTCATCTGTGGCTGCACCTGAAACACACAGAGACAGAGAAATATGTTTTTTAGCCTTTAAATTATCATTGTTTCTTTTGTGTTTTTTGTTCTTTTTTGTTCCATTTAACCTGCCAAACAGCAGCATCTGGTCCTGTTCTACCAGGCTCAGGGACAGCTTCATCACACAGGCCATCACACTGCTGAATTCTTGAGCTCATCACTACGACGCTGTCACTTAACAACTTCTTATTACATATACATTTACTACATGCCTGCTGACATTAGAGTTTATTCTTTTTTGCAATTATGTACACTTTGTCCAGCACATATATATGTTATATTTTACCATTATGTTTTTAACTTTGCAATATTTTATGTCTTAGATACTCATTTTTATTGCATGATTTTCTTTTCCTTTTTACATATTTAATGAGCATTGTTTGAGGGAGCCTGAGATCTAGATTTTCCTTGCCAACGACTACTTCTCTGTAATTGTTGTGCATATTACAATACAGAACTTAAAAATGAAAACAAATAAATGCTCAGAAATCACTGTCACTATAATAACAACTTCACACTTACTGTAACTCATACATGCGAGTAAGTAAAAATTTAATGGATTAGCACTTTAGCTTGGAGACCTGGAGAGTGTCTACTGTGTGCTTGTGTTCAGGACTTCAGTGTTGACATTGTGAAATCACTGCAGCAAAGTTCATACATAATCTTCACCAAGACAGCAGAGTGCCTACATTTTTCCTGAAAGATAATCATAACAAGTAAGATCATTCACAGAGATGAGATGCACCTTATGTCCACCTCATGTCTTTGATCAATATCGGTAATTTCCCAGTCAATTTGTGGTTTGGTATTAAAGCAGCTGCTGAGTCTTTAACACAGGAAATTCCACTCAGAGAGAATAAAAAAACAGCACAACATAACCACAATAATCCAACTGTGAGTGTCTCTCCTATGTTAAAAATCAACTCCCTTTCAACTTTCTCACTTTTTCCCATCCTGCAGTTGAATGCATCCTCCCAGAACTCAGTAAGCACTGGAGAGGCAGCCACTTTAGATGGAGAGAGATCCAGCAAGAAGTCTCTCAGACCTGGGATGACAGATCGCTCAATGCCAAATCCAATGGCTCCAGCACAGCAGCTGAACCTCAGCAATTCTGTGTCTGTTACCCAGGCTTCACTGCCTATCCACTGGCGAGGTGGAGATGGCTCGAGCGACAGCTCCTCCAGCAGAAGCCTCACCTCTCCAAAGGCTGCAAATGCCACAACAACCATAGCTGTCGACCTGGAGAAACATTTAAGATTTTTTAATTTATATTGAGATAGGTAACACAGACATAGGATTTGGTATACTTAAGTATTTGGTCTGACGGAGCATTTGTATAACAATAGCAGCGACAAAAAAAATCATTTCCAATTTGCCACTGAGATGATAAATAATTTTACATTTACAGAAAATTGTTGCTGTGCTTTTGTTTGCAGGTGAGTGTCAACACAGGGAACATCATACCTGCGGATAACGTCTGCTACTCTCTGGATCTTGCTACGTGGGTGGGTCCGATAGAAAGATTCAGAGTATTCCACACAAATCCCCTCTCTGTGTGCTGCGTCCAGAAAAGACGCCATACCATTATTGCCATAGTCCGAATCTGACCGGACAGCACCTATCCAAGTCCAGCCAAAGTGTTTTACCAGCTTGGCCAGCGCTTCAGCCTGGAACTGATCACTAGGAATTGTTCTGAAGAAATTTGGGTACTGCTGCTTATCGGACAGACATGCACAAGTGGCAAAGTGGCTCACCTAAAGGGAAATAACAGTGTAACTATTTAACAGAACGGGCAAAAAATCTACACTAGTCTTTATTACAGAAGGTTTCCCAGAAATCCAAAATATTTACTTGGGGGATCTTAAAGGGCCCGATGATGCGCGACATGCTGATAGATGGTGAGGACCCAGTCTCACCAACGACAGCCATCACCATACCAGATTGTGAGCAATTGTCGCCGGTGTAAAACACCGGGTCCAGGCCATTTGAAAGCTGGAATGCCACGTGCACTGCCACGGGCACCGAGGCGCACGAGTCATAGATCTGATAACCGAGTTTGATTCCCGGCAGCAGCTCCATGCTGTTGTTTATCTCCTCGATGGCGAAGATCATTGCACGTGAGAAGCGCAGTTCACGGGTTTTAATGCTGAACACAGACACTCATGTCACTTTTTGAATATTAGCCTACAATTCACAATTTTTACAAAAATACATAATATGGGTGAGGTGAAATTCTAAAACACAGGATTAGATGTCAGTCCAACATTCACAAGAATCGTTATGCACAGAGTCAACTTAGTCTAAAGAAGGCCTATTCATTTGGTAAATATGTACAAATCAGTTGTTAAACATACATATTTTCAGTTAAGACATACAAAAACAAATCTTTCTTTTTCATCCATATTTTTCTCTACTATTTTATGAATATAATACCTGCCATTTACACAACACCTGAATGTCCCCTCTGGGTGTCAATGAAGGTGTATCTTATCTTATATTATGTTATATGGCCAAAAACTGATTTGGCACTTAATTCACTTTTTTTTAATTCAAGTTTTTTATACTACACAAAACCTTTCCAATACAATTGTAAACACATCATACATATTACAACATTTCTATCCCCACACACATAACATCCTCTTATCCCCCACTTCTCCCTCTTACTAACCTTCCCGTGCATCTTAGTGGCTCAGGCATGGTGATGTAGTTATGCTTCACTGTATGCATGTAGTGGTGTATAGAGAAAACACCCCCAATAACATAGTCACCATCCATTGAGAACACAGGGAGACGAGTGGTACCCAGGAGCTTACATTTCACAGATGAAGTCTGAGTGCTGACCCCAGCACCAGTCCTATCCTCTGTAAGCCCAGCCCTTTGTTTAACATCATCCTCAGAACCATTCAAGGCAATAGCTGAGTTTAGCTCACACAAACCCAGAGACAGGATCAGACCAATACAGAGAGCAGAGATCTCCATCCCTCGACTGTCAGCATGTGGTTATACTGCATGTGTTTTATAGATTTTCAGACAAAAGCTTCCCTCCTTTTGTTAGTCAGTTTACTGCACATGAGAGAGGATGGCCTTTGATTAAAGGACAATTCCGGCGCAAAACAAACCTAGGGGTTATTAACAGATGTGTATCCACTCTGTCGCTCTCTGAGACATGTTTTCATGCTAATCGAATGAGTTTTTAGCTTGAAAGAACACAAACACAAATCGCTATTTATACCACTAAAAAGGCTCAAAATATCACCACACTTCAACGGTAGCATAGTGAGGGTCCCTAAATGTTAACCGAAGCATTGAGAACTTTGTAAGTGTACAGACAGTTTATTGAACGAATAGCTGCGGGAGCGCCGTAAAAGGGCTACGAGAGAGAGAGAGAGCTACCGGTAGTCAATGCCGCAACACAGCCTCGTACTTCGGAAAACTGGTGGTGTACCTGCGGACACCACCAGAATGTATCTTTTCAATAAACTGTCTGTACACTTACAAAGTTCTCAATGCTTCGGTTAACATTTAGGGACCCTCATTATGCTACGGTTGAAGTGTGGTGATATTTTGAGCCTTTTTAGTGGTATAAATAGCGATTTGTTTTTACGTTCCCTGTGCCCCAAATACTAGCGTTGTAAGCTAATCCGCGCTAGCGTCTTTCAAGCTAAAAACTCATTCGATTAGCATGAAAACATGTCCCAGAGAGCAACAGAGTGGGTACACATCTGTTAATAACCCCTAAGTTCGTTTTGCGCCGGAATTGTCCTTTTGTCTTTTCTGTGGACTGCATGTACAATATAATCTGCATTAAAGCTGCATTGGGTAGAATGCAACAATAAAAATGCCAGAATTTGAAGTAGAGACCTCTTTCTGCAGCCCTCCTTCTCCCCTTTCTGTTGCACGGGCAATGCATCTGCAGAACAGTCAATGCTCTTTCCCTCTGAAATGACCTGTGATTGACCAAAGTTTCCCCTCATGGCAAAGTTTTCTAAGCCTTAAAACAGAGGCAAGATGTCTTCCATTTGTCCTACCCTTACACCTTTTTTTCCTTGTTTATTTGATATAACAGTTAAGCCTAACAAATACACACCTTTAATGGGTTGTGTGGTTTAAACCCATATTAAAGGTGCAATATGTAATACTGACAGCTAGTGTTTAAAATAGTTACTGCAGTACACATAAAAAATACTGGAGAGTCGTCTCCCCCGCCCCCATCTCCCCAGACTTGAAGTTCACGGAGGTTGCCAGGCTGAGACCGCAGCATCCATAGTCTCGCTTTGCCAGACCCTCCTCCAAAGCGCGCTGAAGGAGCATCCACAACAATGTTGCTAGACGCTTGTCTCACATAGCACATTACTTCACAGCACAGCGGAGTAGCTAACGTTAGATGCTGGCTATATTGACAGTTATAGAAGCCCATGCTCATGCGGAAATCTGTAACCAACTGACAGACAAACGTTTTCGGCTTAGAATTAAGGTAGGAACCGCTAAAAACACAACAATCTCACCGTCCTCTCCACCCAACGGAAAGACACACTTCCTAGGCTTAGAATTACGGCAACAATCGCTAAACACACTGCAAACTCACAGTCCTCACTTCCCAATTTACAGCCCCCCTCTCTTGGCTTAAAATAACTCACCGTTATCGGCTACGGCCGCTGAACAGGCTACCGCTTGCCTGGTCCTCCTGTAACGTTAGCAGGGTTAGCATGGCGGTGTTAGCCAGGACCAGTCGGGATCACTTTACTGGCTGTGTCTCAATTTCTTTTTGCGAGTACCCAACTCGGGTACTCTAGCTATATAATTCAATGTGAGTACACAAATGTTCAAATGACATAAAATGCCTGTCCCTTGTAGCCGTGATAAATTAGTCTGAAGCTAATGTTAAAAAAACCTGTTCAGGAGGAAATTAGCCAACTTGGCGTCCTTTTGGGCTGTAAGCTGTCTCCATTAGACCTGTTTGAGTCGTGATTCACTAGGATCTTTAACCTGAGTCTTTAAATTGACTCACAAATCGCAAGTCTTTAGTATCATTAACCCGGTTCAGTTGAGTCCTACTACAATTCAATCTAAAATGATAACAGCGCCACACACAAACCTCTTGCAACATTAGCTTCTACTAGCCATCAAGCTCGCAGACCATGGGATTCACTCGAGAACTCACGAGTCAACGAGGGCTCGTGAGTTGTCGGGTGATTCATGAGTTGTCGGTGATTCATGAGTTCTCGCGCGAATCAGCCGGCTATATGAATGGATCTGATTCAGACGAGCGAGTGAAGTCTCTCCTTGAGCTCAGAGTAAAGCAAATCCACAACAAAAGCCATTCTTTCTTTTCTGAAATAACATACAATGTTCTGCACAAAGCCTAGCTAGGCCTACTGTAGGTTTTGGTGTATAAATGTAGTATGTTAAATGCAATTAGGTCGAGCAGACATATGGGGTGCCGAATGTCAAAGTTCGGTTACAATGTTTTAGCTGATAAATTTTCAACATTTAGCTCACTTTCCTCACATTTAGCGCATTTCCTTACATTTGAGACAGAAATGATATATATATATGTATATATATATACATATATATATATATATATATATTATAACTAAATGTTATATCTAAATCTAAATGTTAAATATATATCTAAATGTTAAATCTAAATGTTATATCTAAATCTAAATGTTAAATATATATCTAAATGTTATATCTAAATCTAAATGTTAAATTTATATCTAAATGTTAAATGTTAAATCTAAATGTTATATCTAAATCTAAATGTTATATATTTAACATTTAGATTTAGATATATCTAAATGTTAAATCTAAATATATCTAAATCTAAATCGTAAATATGTATCTAAATATATCTAAATCTAAATCTTAAATATATGTCTAAATGTTAAATGTCAAATCTAAATGTTATATCTAAATGTGTCGCCAAGTGTAAAGCTAAATATTTAGAAAATGTTCAAATCCCCAAGGAAACCATGCCCACTGCAGTGGCTTCAAATCGCGCTGCACCGCAATTTTCAGTCAACACCTGTTGGTACAGTAAATACTGACTACAGTGGAGCTGTTCGACTAATGTTACTGGATTAAACACATTTCGGTAAGTATTTTGTATTATTGACTTATATCACAGAAATGTCTTAATATTTG